>NC_085862.1:30131994-30226994 GCF_034702125.1 Engraulis encrasicolus | reverse complement strand
TATTTACAAAGAAATAAACAAGTATTTATTAGTATGACCGAATGCACAGTTTGTCACATGAAAATGTCTGCTTCTGGAAATTCAAAATGGCAGACAATGGAGAAGATCCCCCTTATCATGTATAAAAAGTGCAAGTTTCCCAATTAAAATGAACAGCCTACTTAGAATTTGATGGTGGTGGTAAGTACAGTATTCATGGAAAGGTAACATTTGTTAATGGGCAGCATGATTTCTGGAAATAAACTAGTACAAATATTACACAGTGCACCTTTAAGAAGTCCTTCATGTAAACAATTGTAGAAGGAAGTATTGTAGAAATATGTGCTCTATAGCTCACCAGTATGAGTTACAATAAGTATGTTTCTGAAATTCAACATTGTGTCGCAATGACATCCCAAACAATGTCTGGTTGACATTAAAAAGTGACATCATTTACTGCATGACAGTTAATGACTGCAGTCATTGTCATTCATTATTGTCCATTACAAGCTGTTGTAGTTGTTACTTCCGTCTTATGGAAGGGGTATCAAATAAAGTGCCACATTTTTATTTCATGTGGCAGAAATTTTTCAATGACAATAATCAGTGTTACCAATAGAGAACCAAAAAGGGAAAAACCCTCCAAGGCTAGCTTTGACACAATAGTTGTGAAGCAGTCAACATATTGCATTAAAGATTAAAGAACAATACAAATATTGTCATGAACACAAAGGTATGCCATAAAACAGCTGAGTCTACAGTATGTGTTTCACCTACTGTGCGGATGATATTGAAGGAATATCTCCAGCTCTCAAGTACAGTAAACAGAGAACTGAAAAGCCAAGGACACGGACCAAAAGTCACTGGCTGGCTTTCACAGGGGGGTGCTGTTGGCCCACGCTTTTCCCAGCGCTGTCACACTGTGCCCTTGCTCTGCCTCGCAACCACTGCTCTATGAAAAATCACCATTGGCCATGAATTTCAGGGAAAGAGCTTTTAAACATCTTTTCTTTTCTTTTCTTTCCCTCCCCCTTCCTTGCTCACTCGCTCGCTAAGTCCAGTTTCTTTCTCCAGAGCCTTAGTGTGTTAAACAATAATGATATAATTACTTAACCGATCAATACGAACCCCAATTAAATTTGGCATCCCATCTGCTACAACTACAGAGAGAGAGAGAGGGAGAGAGAGAGAGAGAGAGAGAGAGAGAGAGAGAGAGAGAGAGAGAGAGAGAGAGAGAGAGAGAGAGAGAGAGGGAGGGAATCATGTTGTGTGGTATTTTTGACAAAAAAATCCTTTGGTGAGCGAGCGTGGATTGTGAATTGTGGATTGACAAGGCTCTACATGTGCACTGCTGTCGAACAGGAGGCAGAAATCTTTAAAGATCAGAGGAAGGGGGTTGAATATCGAACCGGCATGTGAGCAAATAACAAATATAAGCAACAGCAACGAGGGAATCCAACAAAGCTCTTTTGACATTTTCTTTGGATGTTCCACTGAGTCAGTTAACATTTGCTGTGAGCTGTCATTATTGACGTACGCACACCTGGATGGGCGAAGCTCGGGTTTACTCAAGCTGTTTGTCTAAATCTGGAGGAGGTAACGCTGACTATACCAGTTGGTTTATGAAGGATGGCTCTTAACTGTAATCAGGAAGGAGTGTGCTGTCGATAGCTATGGAGCCATATGTGTTGCCGAGCATCTGATGAATGTCATACTATACAGTAAATATCCATGCACGGTGGATCAGTGGTGTAGTCTATACTTTTTTGTGGTGGGCATTCTATACAGTATATTTGAGCATTTTTTTGAGGTGGGTAGGCCTATATTGTATATATTTGTGCTAGTCTAAATAATGGATCAATCAATTTTAAGTGGGTATACTGAAATCCCTGAAATTTTGAAGTGGTCCACGTTCTAAGTAGACTACACCACTGCGATGGATGCATCTTGAGGAGTTTCTGCCAGCAAATTCCATGACAACCCATGTTTTTTTACATCAAAAAGAGTCTGAGAACACTGTCATACTATAAGTGGCATAGCGCAGTTTCGCCATCACACCAACTTTCAACATTGGCCTTCATTCAAAAATGTCAGAAATACTGTATGAATTGCGAGCATTTTGAGCTTTTGAGGATCACTTGTCCTTTCCATTAGGTTACAAGTCCAGCTCAGCTCAGGACACAGAATAGCCGCTCTGATTTAAAATGGCATTTCAAGTCTATTAATCAAGTGGAAAAAATGGATTCAATTGCGTAATATTCATGCCAATTAAGCCAAATCGATTAGGGCTGATGCATTAACAATGCAGTTCATGAACACATGTGATCCTGAGTGACCAAGCCTAATCAATTAACTTCACAACCCTCATTTATGCAACTCCAATCACCCCTTGGTCATATGAATGATGCATGTCCATGCATGGGCAGATAGCCTTCATGAACTTAAACAGGGTCAAAAGATGGCAGTAGACGGTCTTCTAAATCAAAGAAGTATCTCTTCTCAGCATCACCATGGGTTTTGTGGTAACACTTTATTTTAGGGATACATCTATTAGCACTAATACATACAGCGTTAATGCCTGCATAAGTAACAAGTAATAAGTAATAAGTAAGGCATGTACTAAGCAAACGCTAAGGCCTACTAGGTCCTTACTAAAGTTAAATTGGTAATAAATCCCTTATTGTGCATGAACAACACATTTGAGAATACATGCCTAACAAATGTTTGATTTTGCTTAGTAGGCCTACATGCCTTACAAGTTACTTATACAGGGACATTGTATGTATTAGTGCTAATAGATGTATCCCTAAAATAAAGTGTTACCGATTGGGTTGCTGCATCAAGGACAGTGTTTACTTGCCAGGCTGTGCCCTCCTAGTGACGCAACACTTTCAGCATTGCAACTAGTCAGGTCAAGAGCAATGCAAGTACTTTCTGAGTTCCCGAAAATACGGGAACTCCTCCCACTTTGTCGTTATGCAAACAACCATAAGCAAACCAAGGGAGGCAGGTCAACCATGCCGTTTGGGAAATGTTAAATGTTATGATCTTGGTCAGACCAAGTCTCGAAGAGATTTGAACGTCGAGGATAATCAGGCTAGTGTTTACAGTCTTAGGAACCACTGTTTCTCATCAGGTAATGAGGGGCGGTAGTTTGAAGACCTTGCTGTGGCCCTTACGGCTCTTTGCCCACAGTGCTTTGGGGTTGTCTGGCCTACTTTCGTTGTTAGTCTTTGTTTGTTTTTAAAACATAGTGGTAATTGGCCAATAGGTTATTATTATAAAGTGTGTGTGTGTGTGTGTGTGTGTGTGTGTGTGTGTGTGTGTGTGTGTGTGTGTGTGTGTGTGTGTGTGTGTGTGTGTGTGTGTGTAGATGTGTGTTGGTGTGTTTGTGAGACAGACTTCTGTGTGTGTGTGTGTGTGTGTGTGTGTGTGTGTGTGTGTGTGTGTGTGTGTGTGTGTGTGTGTGTGTGTGTGTGTGTGTGTGTGTGTGTGTGTGTGTGTGTGTGTGTGTGTGTGTGTGTGTGCATGGGGGCCGCTAGGGGGGGGAAAGTGGTACAGATTCTAAGGGCCCAAGCATTGACAGGGGCCCTTAAGGGAGCCTAAGCACTGAGAGGGGCCCTTAAGGGGGCCCAAAATTTTAATCTTTCATGGGGCCCAACATTTCTGGCAGCGCCCCTGTGTGTGTGTGTGTGTGTGTGTGTGTGTGTGTGTGTGTGTGTGTGTTCATGTCCATGAGTGCATGTGTTTTTTCCCCTTAATGTGTGTTCTTTAAAAACGAGTGAATGTGGTAGTCTTTTGTCAACAAGGGACCTCTTACGGTGATGAAGATAAATGCTAGATATTTTATTTCCTTCACCAGGAGAATTTCATCACAAAACAAGAGCTCCAACTCTGCCCCATTAACATTCCAACAACGTTTTTCGGTTGCCTGTAGTCGTCTTAGGGCAACGTGTGTGTGTGTGTGTGTGTGTGTGTGTGTGTGTGTGTGTGTGTGTGTGTGTGTGTGTGTGTGTGTGTGTGTGTGTGTGTGTGTGTGTGTGTGTGTGTGTGTGTGTGTGTGTGTGTGTGTGTGTGTGGTAACGCGCCTTGGCATTATTATAAAGCCTGCAAGAACAAATCATTGGAAACGTTCAAGGGGAGTATGTGGAAAAGCTGGAGGAAAAGACAAACGCAATTGGATTTCATATTCAACATTAATGATTATAATTACAATAGACAACATTGTGAATCGCTAAGGTCGAACAGAGCTCAAGGGGGTTAAACTTTAAATTCAACATCATTAATTAGTCAATTCCCCCCACACATCCCCCACCCCTCAGCCACACACATGCACATTGAAATCCAGCATCTGACACGTCACCTCTTTCCCCCGCCTTATATATCTAAAAGCTTTTAGCCTCAACACTAGCGTCCCATCAGTAGTCGGATGGATGGTTGCATAGATATTTAGATGAAGCCACTAAATGGCCAATTTCTTCAATTGCTTTTTTTGTGAGAGTTATTCCAGGGCCTCGGACATTTACTATATTCTAATGGATGCCTGGGATTGCCCTCATGCATTTTAAATGACTTTAGTGGCCAGTGCAGAGGTACTCAAAAGCGACCACATAAATGATCAGAGAATCGTATACCTCATATACATATACCTAAACATATATATACATATATCGGTAGTTGACGTATCAGTTTTGCTGTCACAGGCTCTTAAAATTAAGTTAATTTATGATTTAAAAATTGTCAATGTTTAAAATGATTAAACTAGTGTCCATGTTGTGAAAAAGTAATGTGTAATAAAACCAGAGTTTAAATGAGTATACTTAATTTTGAGTCAAATGTCACATTTGTCCTATGGTGTGACTGTCACAAGCCTGGTTCTCCACATTATAACATTTTTAAATAAATAATCAAAGCGCAGTCATTTGTCTAAACAATCCTGGCATGTTTTTCAAGGTGTCTATTTTTGCAAGTGGCAATGTTTAGTTTTTTTCCATATGGACCATATGGACTTATGAAACTTTGTCACAGAAAACAATGTCCTGTTGTGTGACTGGTGTGACATCATATTTTTGGGCAATTCCGAGGATAATTACTATTGTTGAAGCTCTAGGTGTACATAAATTGTGAGTTTAGAGCCTTAAGAAGCCAATGACAAGGGTGGATTTTAGGTTTTTCTGTCAGAGTTCTTCAATCAATCAATTACGTTTTGCTACCACAGGATGTATTATTTTTGTAGTCCTTTGGTGTGACAGCCATAAAATACATTTTGCCATAGTGTACTTTTTTTTCTGATGTAGATGTATGAAAATGCATCTTACTAAAGGTGAACTTGTATTTCAGTTGGCAATGATATGGCTTTAATTTAACTCAAAAGCTCAAATGTCCTATGGTGTGATGGTATTAAATGATGTGACACTTTGGAGTATCACACCAAAGGACAAACAGGTCACACCAAAGGACTAGATATCTGACAAATAGCTTTTAAAACAACTGGTTGTACATTTTATGTTTGTTTTGTTGTTTGACTAGATAAATATTGTACATTAAAATTACTTATTCCTTTATTGACCATTGGAATTTATACTTTGATGCATTGTTGATGAATATTTGTTGTTGATTTTAGATACTTTCAAAGGATATAAAATGTCATTAATGGTGCTTTGAAACCATAAAATAGAACGGTAACAGTGGAAAAAATGAGTAAGATGAGTGAGAGAGTATAGAGAAGTATAGATGAATAAAGTATGCCGTGGAGAGCTCAATATAGCATAAATGTGCTGTCCAGCCGGAGATACCAAACAGGCACTGGCACTACACACTACAGGTTCAATGGTGTGACAGTCATAGCATATACCTACAAAGAGGGTGAGGTGTGATGGTCATGCCAAAGTCACACTTCAGTATGAGTCTTATGAGCTTTGCAGGTTAAACTTAATGACCGCATGGCTGTCATTAAGTGTTAAGATAGGGTGATAATCTATGACTCAAAGACTTATAAGCGTAAAGTGCAGGTCCATATTGACTACAACATTATATTATGAACAAAAGACAAAATAATCATGTTGATATATTTGTTTCTGGCTCAGTTTTGCATTTCTGCACTTTAGCGTGACATGAATGTCCTACGGAGTGACATTTTTTAAACACTCAAATATTTGTTTGAGCTTAACAATATGTTTGATAAACACTGAATATCGCATTAGGGAAGAACACATTATCATCCCTGAAATGTTAGTATAAATTCAGACAATTTTGAACATTTAAAAAGAAAGATATCCCTGTATTTCCTCAAAGGTTTCTAATAAGCTCACCTCTTACGGGAAAAAATACTTAAATGGTAATTTCTCATTAAATTAAGACTTTAAAAAATTGCAACAATGTGTAACAATGTTCATAAAACTCCATCAAGCCATTTCTACATCACGTAACATATATATTTCTTAACGTCACACCAAAGGACATATTTTCAGCAAATTGCATGATCAACGTAAATAGATAATCAATTAATAGACCAATATTGTGACCACTTGGATTTTTTGAAAGATTAATTGCTGCACTACGTAGACATATACTTTCCCCCCTCATAAACAATGTTTTGTGAAAAAAATGTTTTTGCTGCCTATCTGTCATCTAACCACATACATATACCTCCCCCCTTTTTATCCTCCCTGATTCAACTGCTGCAAAGGCACATGCAGTATACTCATAAGTGTAAGATTTTTTTCTGGTTGATGCTAGAAGGTGGCGTTTTCGTTTCCCCATTTATTTCTTTATTTACTTTGAGATGAAAAAACCCCACCAGAAAACTATCCGCCGTAATGGTTGGTGGTGTACACACTCATATAAGAGAAGCTGATTCATTGTTCTCAGGGTGAGAGTAAAAGACCTATAAATGGGACCGGGTTTAAGCCCCCCCTCGCTGTCGCTCTCTCCCCTCATCTGTAACCAGCGCCAGGCCTGGATGAAAGCTCTCTCCCCCTTCACTGTCTTATCTCCTAGACCGAAAATCCTGGAGCTAGAAGCGAGTATGTAATTGCTCCACAACACTGGTCACTGAAGGGTGCTTATTAGTTGGTTGCTGGAGTGGAACATAACATTTTCAATTTCAATTAAACTATATGAGCACTCCTATAATGAATTTTAAGTCTTGGGGAGATTTTCAATTCATGGGAGGGTTTTTCGGCGGGGGTTGTTGATACTGTACTCGAATTAGACATTCAGTCGAAAGCGTTCATCAGAGACCTCTCTCTCGTGAGTTATGGCAATTAATTCCGTGGCATCCGCCACCAGCCACCAGCCGTCTGGCGGCACAGCCCTCTTTTGCAGATGGGTTATTTCCTACAGGATTAGCGACCAGAGCCAAAACCCTGATGCTTTAACTCTCTCCCATTAGAGATAAGGGTGCAGGTTGTTTTTCTTTTTCCAGCTATCTGTATATTGACTTACTCTGCATTATTCAAGTCACTAACTGCAAATATTTTTAAAGGTATTTTCTACATATGCATATACTAGGGCTGAGCGATACACTGAACTCACGATTCGGTTCTTACCGCGATTTTTGACCTTCGGTTCGATACACCCCACGATTTCTGAAATGTATCTCATTTAAAGCTTGGAAGCACTATCACATTGAATCATATGGTTGTTTTCTGGAATGAAGAATAACAAAACTTTGAAAGGGCGTATCACGATACTGTCTCCTTACATGACGATACAGTATCTTGACTTTGAGTATCACGATTTCTTGGTTCAATCCAATATCGTTATAGCTCTAGCATATACATATTTCTAGTCAACTTGTGTCCCTGTTGGAGCCTTCTCTATTTTTTCTTTATATGATAGAGACGTAGCCTCTTAGTGTAGATGGGGTCGCAGCGGACCTATTCAATATTTGCTGGAAAATGCTGAACTACATCATAACAACATTGCTATNCCATTACAGAGAGCCTTAAGTAACAGATTAACCCATTAAGACACAGCAGTATAAATGTGTTATTACCAGAATGACACTGACCAAGTCATAGTGCATTACTAAATTACCCTTACCCTGTGTTATGTCATAGTATTGAAGTACTATGGTAGTTCACTTTTCAATGTCTATTACAGCGTGCCACTGGAGGTGCGGCACACATTAAAGGGCTACGACATAGTCATTACAATTTTGGTGATAGTAAGGTTATAACATAGTCTCTGTGCTAAGGGGTTAATTAAGCCTATACAGTATGCACAGGTATAGAATCACATGAGCCCTTGTGTACATAATCATCTTTGTATGTGTAAATAAATATACAAAAGGGTTAGATAGTATGTAATCTTTTCCATTTTTACTTGATTACAGAATATAAAAAAAAATGTCTTCCAGCTTTCTGATAGATCACTAACCCAGCACCTACTGTAATGCTTCATATGCAGCGTTGATTGGCCACAGTCTCAAGTCCCATGCAGCTCTGGGTAAAGCTGCACTCGTTTGTCTTCACCACCCCAAGGAGCCTGATGCTACAGCAGAGGCCCCTCACCCCTCATTATTTAACATAATTGTCATCACATAAACCATGGATCTGATAAATATGATTATGCTAATATTGACAATGGGCGAATACGCCCCGCAAGGCGAACTCTGCAGGCAATAATAGCTTTGCAATACTTCATTACTGTGCTGGAAAACATCATTTCTGCGACAAAAGGCCATGCACGGCTGGCAACTGCAGAAGACCTGTCTGTGTCGGTGCGAGGAGGGAAGGATGACTTTTCGGAGTAGTCATGCTGCTTCTTCGAATGTAAAATGGCTGTGCAGCAGTAGAAAACGCATGCTTCAAAAACTTGTTTTTGTGTTCTGTGATTAGGGCAGATGCAATACGGGGAAAGTTTATGCAACGACGGGCGATGCACCAACTATGCACACACATTATAAATCACAGATTTCCTGCAAAAGAATTTCGAATGATTAAAAGCCATTTTTTTTCTCCCTGATTTAATTTAATTGTCCACTCGCCCCCACCCCCATTTTAGCGTATATTTCCGAACATGGAAAGTGCTGCCCAGGTATAAAAACCAGAGTCCGGCCAGCAAGGAAGAAGAGGGGGGAAAATTAATGGACTTATCTCACGGTCGACTGATTAAATCTAGGACTGCTTTCCCCGTGGCGGTAGCGTATAGCTCTGTGAGAGTCAGTGGACTCTCTCTCTCTCTGTTGGCCAGGCTCACACTGTCGCTAGTGCTGCCGCCTGCCGCCGCTGCCAACCTCCATATCTCTGCCATCATGTCAACCTACAAGCTAACTAACTTTACTCCTTGGCTCCTCTCCTCCCTTTGATGTCTATCCCTCTTAGCCAAAGCCATTTGCTGCCTCCTCTTAGGGGCTGTGATAGAGGCCCTCCTCTGTGCAACCTCCAGCCACTCTCTTGCCTTGCCAGCTTCTTCTTCCTCCTTTCTTCCTGTCTCCCTCCCCATCCTCCTTCCTCTCTCTCTTGCTCTCTCTTTCTCTCTTTCTCTCCCTCCTCCCCTTCCTCCTTCCTCCTCTCTTCCAGTCTCTCTCCCTCTGTCTTCCTCCTCCTCCTTCCTTTCTCTCCCCCCCCCTCTCTCCCTCTCTCTGTCTGTCTTCCTCCCCTCCTTCCTTCTCTCTCTCTCTCTCTCTCTCTCTCTCTCTCTCTCTCTCTCTCTCTCTCTCTCTCTCTCTCTCTCTCTCTCTCTCTCTCTCATCTTCTCTTCCTGTTTCCCTCGCTCTGTCTTCCTCCCCCTCCTCCTTCTTCCCCCCTCTCTCTCTCTCTCTCTCTCTCTCTCTCTCTCTCTCTCTCTCTCTCTCTCTCTCTCTCTGTCTCTCTATGTCTGTCTTTCTCTTTCTCCTCCCCCTTCCTTCTTCCTCTTCTCTTTGTCTCCCTTCCTCTGTCTTCCTCCTCCGCCTCCTCTCTCTCTCTCTCTCTCTCTCTCTCTCTCTCTCTCTCTCTCTCTCTCTCTCTCTCTCTCTCTCTCTCTCTCTCTCTCTCTCTCTCCATGTCTGTCTGTCTCTCTCTCTCTCCTCCCCCTTTCTATCTTTCTGTATCTGTCGTGGTCTCTCCCCCCACTCTCTTGCTCACTGGCTGCACATCTTTTTGTTTCTCTCTGGTTGCATCTCTCTTTATGTTCCCTCTATCCCTCCCCCTGTGCCTTCCTCCGGCTGCATTGCACTTGTTTCTCATGTTCCACTCTCTCTCTATCTCTCTCTCTCTCTCTCTCTCTCTCTCTCTCTCTCTCTCTCTCTCTCTCTCTCTCTCTCTCTCTCTCTCTCTCTCTCCCTTTCTCTCCCACCCCCTTATGCCTCCTTCCTTTATCTCCACACTCTTCACTTTATCTCTCCCTTCCGTCTTCCAATCTCTTCGCATTTGCTCCATTTCTCTCACAGCAGCACGCCCGCCCCCAACACCCCACGTCCGCCACCAACACTCCACCACCCGCCCCGCACCCCCCCAGGCCCCCACCCCCCAGCCTTGCTCTCCTTCCCCGTCTCCACCTTGTCTGAGATTTTTAGTGGTCGGGTCGTAGATCACGCATGGCCTGTATCCACAACTGGGCTGGCCTCGTCCTCTCCTCTCCTCTCCTCTCTCTCTCCTCTCTCTTTCTCTTTCTCTGTCTTTGACTTTCTCTCTCTCTCTCTATCCTCTCTCTTTCTCTTTCTCTGTCTTTGACTTTCTTTCTCTCTCTATCCTCTCTCTTTCTCTTTCTCTTTCTCTGTTGACTTGCTCTCGCTCTCTCTCTCTCTCTCTCTCTCTCTCTCTCTCTCTCTCTCTCTCTCTCTCTCTCTCCGTCTGCCAGAGGGATACAGCTCTGGCCGGCCTCCCTCTTTCCTCCCACTTTCTCTGTGTCTGCCCTCCTCTCTCTCTCGGCCACCACCTCTTGGAGGGAGTCACCTACACTCTCTTCATCTGCCTCTGCTTTGCCAAGAAGGGACATTCATCCTGCAGCCACTACTCTTCCAACAGTCCGACTTGGCACTTGTATTTTACTGTGAGAAGTATCGAGTGTGTACGTGCATGTGTGTGTGTGTGTGTGTGTGCGTGTGTGCGTGTGTGCGTGTGTGTGTGTGTGTGTGTGTGTGTGTGTGTGTGTGTGTGTGTGTGTGTGTGTGTGTGTGTGTGTGTGTGTGTGTGTGTGCGTGCGTGCGTGTGAGAGAGAGAGAGAGAGAGAGAGAGAGAGAGAGAGGGAGAGAGGGAGCGAGAGAGAGAATTTGTGTGTGTGAGAGAGAAAGTTTTTAAGTCTACTCCTGCCGTTGTCCAGTATTTTGGTTTCCATGTTTCTTGTTTCCATTGTGTTGAGTTGCAGGCTTGCAATTTGTAGGCTTGCAATTGACCAACATAAATAGCTACACACAGCATTCATTGATTGGTTTGGAGACCAACATTTAAGGGCTGAAACGAGCTCATCACCTTTCTAAAAGGGTGTAATCTAAACAAATATTAACACACACACACACACACACACACACACACACACACACACACACACACACACACACACACACACACACACACACACACACACACACACACACACACACACACACACACACACACACACACACACACACACACACACACATGATCCTGTTAAATGAACCTTGCCATAAAATGCATTTTTACATATTTACACATGCTAAACACTGTGGTGGGAACACATCCGACCAAAGAATAGAATAGAATAGAATAGAATAGAATAGAATAGAATAGAATAGAATAGAATAGAATAGAATAGAATAGAATAGAACAGAACAGAACAGAATAGAATAGAGTACCTGTAGAATATAATAGAATAGAATAGAATAGAATAATAGAATATAATAGAATAGAATAGAATAGAATAATAGAATAGAACAGAATAGGATAGAATTCATTATCATTGGACAGTTTAACAAAGCTTTGTTAACTAAGTTTCGTATACAGGTACATTGTACGTATTAGTGCTAATAGATGTATCCCTAAAATAAAGTGTTACCTTATATTTGAATAGTACCAGACTGCGTTTATGCTTCATGGAAGTCCTCATGGAAGTTAAGCTTATCTTAACATGTATGATTGTGGTTATAATTGACTGCAAAGCACATCTCATCTGATGCTGTCTGTAGACTCGACGTCCTTAGACACATTATAATAATAGCAGACTGGGGAAAATAGAAATGAGAGCTTTATGAGAGACACTTTTGAGTCCAAACACAACCAGGGCTGGACTGGGCATCTGGTATACTGGGCATTTCCTGGTGGACCCTGCACCCTCGTGGGCCCCTGTTTTCAGAAATGTAAAAAAAACAACAACAAAAAAATCTGCAAATAGGGGCCCCGAGGGTGAAGCCCACAGTTGATTCAGTTCGGCGCCGTTAATTATGAGGGGCCCCTTTAAGCCAAAAGTGCCCGGGCCCTATTTCTCCCCTTGCCTGGTTACCACCAGACCTAACCACAAGTGAGATCGAAACGCTTGTGTAGAACTAAAGGCAGTATGGGAGTTCCCAGGCTAATTTCTCCCCCCGTCCAGCCCTGAGCACAACAGTCTAAAAGCAGCGAGCTGCTGCAGTGCTTTGCGGGCGATTGATTACCCAGGGAAACAATCTCATGTGGGCACGAGCGACCGAACCAGGATTCATGAGAAATATAAAGAAGGAGGATGTTTGCCCACAGAGACTACTTACTATGTAGGGCTTCTGTGGAACTCCTATTATAATGGTACTATGCAAATTTCTTGTTAGGAAAAGTTACTGTACTATTTACATTTCCATGCGGTGTCTTGTCTTTTGGCTGTCCTTGACAAGATGTCATTGTCATGTAACTGTACTGTACAAGCTACTTGAATGTGTTTATTCCCCAGCTAGTTTTGTTGCCGAGACAAATGACGAGGTCTACAGTCTAGATACATTGTTGATGAGCTTAGAGAGTCGTATGTTTTGAACTTTTCAATGCAGATGAGTGATTTTATATTCAGTGTGTTAATTATGCAGTCAAGAGTGAGTGTCGTGATTTATACAATATCGCAAGATATATTTATTTTCTGTAAGTTAGAGTAAAGATGCTTTGTATAATGTATTACAATATGGTCCCTATAGTATATGGCCTCTGTTACAGTGAACATGTACAAAATAACAGAGGCACATACATACATAATACACAAGAAATAGTGTAACAATACTTAGAGTTGCTAGCTTACAGTATTACATTACATTACACTTATATCCAAAGTGTTATTTAGGTTCAGGCCCTGGAGCAATGTGGCCTTGCTCAAGGGCACTTCAACCATCGATGAAGGTGCTAGTGAGGGTGGGACTTTAACCCCTTAATGCACGTGGTACCTCCAGTGGCACGCTGTAATAGTCAATGAAAGTTAACTACCATAGTACTACAATACTATGACATAACACAGGGCCTTTAGTAAAGCACTACGACTTGGTCATTGCTATTCTGGTAACAGCAAGTTTATAAAGGCGTGTCTTAAGGGGTTAACCTGCAACCCTCTGATCTTATAGGTCAGCGTTCTAACCACTGAGCCATGGCTGACTAATGTGCAGCGTGTTAAATCCCACACGTTACACTAAAAAAACAGCATAAAATCAAGTGTCACCTAAAGACACGATTAAAACATGTTTAACTTCATTGCACTAATTAGGAGTCATGTGACAAAGAAGGAACAATATGCAATGTTATGGAGGTTACTTGCATTTACTGTGAGATAAATTATAATTGTGCAGATTTAACATATAGGTCTATATACTGCACATATTCAGATTCTTGCATGCATGTTTCCTCATTACATCTTAGTAGTAAACGGTTAACCCAATTTCTGCTTTAGCCTGCTCCAGCCTCTCTTGTTTTTGTCTAGTGTGGTGTTGGTGTTGGGTGTGTTTCGCGCTGTGTGTGTCCTCTGTGTCGAGCTCTGTCACGTTCGTTATCTACCTTTTCAAGCCCAAAACCCTCAGTGGGCATCAGACAGTTAAGGAATGGGCCCAGATGGACACAGTCATGCCGCATCCAGCATCGTCCATAATTATGCTACTCGACATTGACTGGCCTGAAGGACCCATCTGCCTCATGCTATCTTGTCCCGATGGTGCCAGGGAGCTGTCTCCATGACAGACTTTGGCGGTCTTGTGGCTTGTTTTGTTGTTGTTGTGTTGTTGTCATTGTTGATTCCATTTTATTTTAGTTATTTTTTGCTTGTCTGGTCTGGGCTGGTCTTGTCTGCGTGTGTATTTGGGTAAGAACATTGCCATTCAAGGGAGTGGACATACATGCCCTTAGGGCCACGGTCATGTTGAAGCATTTCACAAGAGACACATGGACACATGCTGCACAGCCCACAGATGTTGTCCCAACCTGCCCAAAAAAGCTCGGTGTGTGTGTGTGCATGTGTGTGTGTGTGTGTTTGTGTGTGTGTGTGTGTGTGTGTGCGTGCGTGCGTGCGTATGTGTGTGTGCGTGTGTGTGTGTGTGTGTGTGTGTGTGTGTGTGTGTGTGTGTGTGTGCGCGCGCGTGCGTGCGTGCGTGTCTGTGTGTGTGTGTGAAGGGGCTGCTTTCATGTGTTGGCACGTAACCTTTTTATGATATCATTTGAAGTCGCTGAGCATTTTCCCAAATTGTGAACTAGTTGTGTTAAGTGATTTCATTCCACCGCTCTATTTACTCGCAGACGTGCGCTGACTATCCTCTGCCCTGTGGAACAGCTGTGGGTAGGGTGGCCACATGTCCTCCTTTTACCTGTCACGGAGATGGTCACCCTAGCTGTTGATAGGAAAGGCTTCTTCCTGCCCTAAAAGCTTTGCACAGGCAGCTGCAAACACCCCCATCCACAAATACCAAATATAACTATTAAAAGAGATGGTGCACTGCCATTGCCACGGAATCCTGCATACACTTGCATAATATCAAACATCGAGTTCTGCCTCATATAATTAATGTGCACATGGAATGAGCTAGGTCTGACAGTTAACCAATAAAACATGTACACAATAGGGCTGCAGTTGGCTTTTTACAGTTGTTTCACATACCTGTTGAATTTTACAATGCTGCATAATGTTTTGCCTTGCATTTAACCACCACTCAGAGGAAGGCAGAATGCAGAGGATGAAGTGGCATGAAGAATGCCATTGCCATAAGTCTGAGGACTTAAACAACAAGCTCAATACTGTCCATTTTAGTAATTTTAGGCCTAGATAAACAGAGCCATCAGAGGATCTGATTGACACTATCTGCAATACGGATAGTGTACAGTACACTTGACGTTTACCGTTAGTATTGTTAGTATCTCTAACAATAATCCTAATACCCCTAAGGCACAGTGCATATACATAATGTTACATATTTGTATTGTTCTAATTGATGGAGGGTATGTGACAGATTAGATAGTAACTGTCTCCTCTAAAATATGTATTGGACACTCTAGGCAGAGAATGGCCTTGTGGTGGGTCAATAACAAAAAATACATAATTTAAAAAACACACACAGGTTTTAGTGCCTCTCTCTATTCCCTTTGCCAGCAAATCTGATGAATCCCACACTGGGTCTCTGTCCGTCAGCTGCCAACACTATCCGTTGGTTTGAAGGACATTCCCCCCTTGCCCGTTTTTAAGTCGTGATTTAATGAGCTTGCTTGCTGATAGATAGGCTATTTGCAAACGAGATAATTATGAGTGCCAAGCCTGTTAGCGTGCCTTTAGGGGTTAATACAGATTGATGCGATGACGGCGGTTAGCGGCGCTGGGGTTTGGTGGACTAGCTGCCTCCTTTGTTCCTCGCCTCTCTCCTGCGGCTCTCACTCATCGCGGCCCCAAGACACCGTCCCTTTCATTAGAAATTAAGATGGAGGAGCCTTTTAATTTCATCTCCGCTGCATGTCAGGGATGCCAAGACAGTTGTGTGCCTGTGTCAGTGCGTGTGTGTGGCACAGGAGCAAAATGGGAACCGTGTTTTGTCTAACGACACAACAACAAACCCGAGCACATCATGAAAGGGGGCCTGTCGGGGTTGTCAGCGTTCATTTTTCTCTTGCCTTTCGGGTGTCATGTCATGAAAAGGCCAAATGAAATGCTCTTAATTGTTGT
Organism: Engraulis encrasicolus; assembly: GCF_034702125.1. Classification (NCBI taxonomy): domain Eukaryota; kingdom Metazoa; phylum Chordata; class Actinopteri; order Clupeiformes; family Engraulidae; genus Engraulis; species Engraulis encrasicolus. The sequence goes on along the minus strand of NC_085862.1, from coordinate 30,210,965 downwards.
TGTGTGCCAGCCTAATGTTGTGTCGAAAAATCAACATCCTGATTCATGAACAACTTCTTGTCTACTGGAATATGTTCAAAGGCCTTCCTTCAGAGTCCAGACTCTGTCTCAAACCTGTAACCTCATACGGCAACACAGTATTCATTATAGGAGACAGACATGTTAAGCATCTGGGCCATTGGCCCAGTCAGTATTGCATGGTTTTGTGCAGTTGGCAGGGAGGTTACACTGTATCCAGGCCAAGGTTTGCTAACTGGAATACATTACACTCATATGCCATACTTTGCCCCTCTCTACCATACCAAAAAGCAAACAAACAAACAAACAAACAAAAAACACTGTAAACAGTATTAGTCATTTACCTGGGTAGGGTTAATCAAAACCAGAACAAACAGGAATTGCAGTGTGCTGGTCCTAGAGTGACTGAAGTGTTACTGTGCCACTCGGGGCTCGAACCCGACACATCCTAGTCAACACTCCAGTTTGGTCATGGGAGACATACTGCTTAGATAAAGGACTGGATAGCTCCGACACTATGAGGCTAGCTTCACTAACATTCCATGCCACACTCTGCTAGTTGGCCTCCGTTACACGAGTAAAACAAAGCCACAGGCCTCTTGTATTAGTGGGATTACCACCTACCGGTATCTCACTTACTGTGCATTTAGAAGTTTATTCTCCACTGTAAAAGACAAGCTGAGAAATACATCTAAAACACGATGAATACTAAGCTGTAATGGCTGGTCTAACAAAAAATATGTTTTCAAGAAATACCTGCATTACAGCTAGCAGAATATTTATTGTGTTTTATATTATTTCAAAGCCTGCTTCCAGTGGGGAATAGTTAGAGTACACATCAATAATGACTACAGACCTTTTGAATGAACAGTTTTAACAATATTTTGGTAAGCAAACCAAATATGAGGGGTGCATGCACTTCTGTGACACGTCCACCTCAGATTCAGTATTATGTGCAAGAGAAGTAAGTACACAACCCGTACTCATAACAAGAATATATCACCATCATTGTTAAATAGATTTAATATTATATACAGCAGACAAATCAACATTAGCTGCCTCCAGACAAAAAAAAGTTAAGCAATGTGTTAACACTTGAGCGGGATAGGCAACATAAAGAACACTTGACACACTCTGGAATCCCGTTGTGGCAGCTACAGTGAGAGGCATGCCTGTATCCAGCAAGGATACTCTCTGTGTTCCCTTAATCCCTAATCCTTCACATGCAGATGTTGCTAGTCCCCCGAGAGAAACAGCAATACATCTTTTGCGGCTTAAGTCTTCTAATTGATTTATCTATATCCTCTAAAAAGAGATGATACACAACAGCAGCAGTCACTTGACTTCATATTTTACACTTGTAGTCACACTTATATTTGTACTCATACTTAGGCCAGGGGTGTGCTTCAGTTAGGTGCGCAGCCGTGTGCAGGGGTGTCGTACTAGGGGGTAAAGTGTGACTGAGTCACCAAGGCCCCATGTATATAGGACCCAGGCACGGTCCGATTTATGTAGATATATGGCTGGGGGGGTCTATTGGAGCTGACTGTACATAGGGCCCACAGTTTGCTGCTACACCCCTGGCCGTGTGCAAATGAGTGCACATGCTCTCTGAAGAGTCATCAGTACCATAGAGTATCATACCACGCTATGTGCCATCTAGCAGATAGGTAATGAGGCTCACATGAGCATTTTCCACAATCCTTTGACTCTACCGTGGCCTCAGCATGGAATCGTGAAAGAGCGCCCCTTGCGGTTCTGTCATTACGGTATTGCACAATGCTAAGCGTCTCATCTACCTTGTGTCAGGTGTGCTACCGTGTGTAAAATGTATATGAAACATGCATAACAATGCGTCCTTGCACAAAATGTGCACACGCCGTGCAAACATATACTTCAGCAAACGTATCCCAGGCCTAAAGCCCTTGGTACACTTGCTGCGAGCCGCAAATTACGTGCGTCACCGTAAGCAACAGACTGCACATGCTTGCTTTAAAAGCAGTAGACTAACACGCAAAATACTGGCAGTGTCATCCAGGGGGCAGAGAGAACAGAACAGCATTGCGATCTGGTAATTGGGAACACAGACTGTAAACAAAACAAAATAAGGACTCCCCGGGCAAGGAGACGATACTGCTACTTCTACATTTGCACGCTCCTTTGTCAAAGTGCAACGGGGAAGTATGATCGCAAATCGAATGTTTGTAATTTCGGACAAGCTCGAGATGGTCCTGAAAAGTTGCCGCCATCGTCGTTTTCTCCAGAAGCACTCGTATGGAACTGTGCAGTCTTTCTTACGATCGCCCCCAGCGAGTTTGAAGATATCGCACCTAACGCACTTGTTTGGTTGCAGTATCTAACGCGCATAAAATTGACATGAACTGCGCAAGTTAACACGCTCATGCACGAATCGTGCCCGCGCACGCGTATACAGCAAGCATACCGCGGGCCTAAGTCGAATGCATCTAAATAGCCTCTGGTGCACACATCTCACCAGGCAGTAAACTCATCCAATAATAATAATAATAAGTTCATGCATTGGGCTATAATGAAATGTATGGCTAATGTTTTTCTTTTGCACAGTATTACATAGGCCCACTCCTTAGAGGTAAGCCTTAATTAGCGTAGCTCTGTGATAATGACAATACCGTGCAAATGTTTCATCATATTGTAATGTGGAGCATCGATTTTATAGCAGTGATTTTTATCAGGCAAGGACACGCCACAACAGACCCATTTATTTATATAGGAGGGTTTATGTGCTGTGTTTTTGTGGGGAAGTGCATGTGTGGTGGTTGTGTGCATGTGTGCTAATTGAAGTCGCTGTGCACGCAACCTGTCGTATACTCAGAGGGGGGGCTCAGAGACTGGCTGGGAGCAGCCAGCTTTGGCAGGTACTGAACTGCACCAAGTTCTCTGGGGGAGAGGGAGAGTGTTTGTGTGGAGCAGGGGGGGGGGGGGTGAGGGTCTGTTTGTGTGTTTGTGTGTGTGTGTGTGTGTGTGTGTGTGTGTGTGTGTGTGTGTGTGTGTGTGTGTGTGTGTGTGTGTGTGTGTGTGTGTGTGTGTGTGTGTGTGTGTGAGAGAGTCTATTTGTGTGTGAGAGAGAAACTGATAAAAAGAGAGATGGGGGGGTCTGTTTGTGTGTGTGAGAGTCTGTTTGTGTGTGTGTGTGTGAGAGAGAGAGAGAGAGTCTGTGTGTGTATCTGTGTGTGTGTGTGTGTGTGTCTGTCTGTCTGTCTGTCTGTGGGTGTGTGCATTCATGCGTGTGTGTGTGTATATGTGTGTGCACGTACATGCATATGTCGGTGTGTGTGTATGCATGTGTGCGTCAAGGGGTTCCTTTTTGCCCCTGACGACTGCTCCCTGACAGCCCTCGCAGAGTGGACACGCTGGGCAGTGGGTTAACCTCTCACTGATTTTCTCATTACTGCAATTAGGTAGATCATTGCCACGGAAGGTGGGGGAGTTCTTAACCTTTGCCTGCTTCCACTTCTGCCCCACTTAGTTAACTGTTACTTGGGACTTCTCGAGATCTTGTTCCACTGACTTTATTTTTCGCCCATGCCCTCCAGGCAATCTCGGACCAGAAAAAGAAAGAAAACCATTAACTTCCGAAATGAGGGCACTGCTAACCTGTTTTAAGCAGTTCTTTAAGTGAGTGGGCCTGGAGCATGACAATAACGTCATATTGTTTCCTTTAGACTTAAAAAATAATAAAAATAAATAAAGTGAGCAGTCAATGGATGACCTCTGGGTTAATTTGATGTCTCCATAGAACGGTGCAGCCCTTGTGGGATAATGCACTTGTGTATTCTGAGCTGTCAGCCTCTCTCACACATACTGTTTCTGTCATTCTTTACACACATACAGTACACACACATGCATGCACGTGTGGGCACGCGCACACACACGCGCGTGCACACACACACACACACACACACACACACACACACACACACACACACACACACACACACACACACACACACACACACACACACACACACACACACACACACACACACACACACACACACAACGACAGAAACCTCTCTTAGACCATTTCAGGACGCAGATGGGTGGGACCTACTGACATCAATTTCTTCATAGCCCACGCTTACAGGATGTGCCAAAGCATTTTTCAATCCATTAATCACACTTTTTTATTAAACAAAACAAGCACGGCAGTTCTGCCTGAAAGCACATAGATTACCTGGATTCAGAGACAAAGTGAATATTGAGCCCGAATCTCCGAATGGTAATTTTTTCCCTGTTAATAATGGGGGATGTTTACCAGAGAAGATAGTGAGGATTGATTTAAATTACGTCTGCTTGAAAAAAAGGGGGTTTGGATTTCAGAAGGCCTGTGATTGCCTTATTTCTTTTGTGTGCCAAAAGATATGACGGAGGAAAAATCAGTACGATACTAATATTTAATTACCAAGAGCATGCCTTTTACTCGCACCAAATGATGAGATGAAACTGATTTTTCGAGGTTATGGATGGAGAGAGAGAACAGAAATGGCAAGGCAGGTGGAAAGAATGTAGAGAATGATAGAGAGATAGTGGTGGGGGTGGCGGGGAAATGGAATAAAAAAAATAATTGCAAGAATTGTGGATGATGCTCTACGTTCATGCAGGCTGAAAATCCTGTGGTAGGCAGTGGGGTTTGGCTCCTCATGGGAGCTTTCTTGGAATTTTGGCCATCCATTCTCAAGACAGCGGGACATTCTTGCCGTGGCCAATCAACCAATTAAAGGCTGGGAAATGGTGGCTGGAATGGAATGGGATGGAATGGGATGGAAGTCTTCTCTGACAGAGCATCGTAACTATGATAAATATAACTGCCACTGTTAGCTAATGTGAGGGAACAACATATTTAAGCACTCATTTCTTCATTTCTTCATTTCTTCAAGATGTCGTAAAAATGACACATGACTGCGAACCGGAGAACTGAAGCCCTGGCCCTAATGCAAAGGGTTTACTGGGAGGTTTTACAAGGGCTATGGATAAACGTGCAATGAGGACATATTCACACATTGTGAAGTGCTTACAAAAGACTAGAAGAACATCACGTCTTTGGAATTTCACGATAGTGCATAGGCCTATAATCATGTTCTAATCTTACTTTAACGCCTAAATGTAAATTAATATGAATTTCTCTAGGTAAATGCTATTCAATATACCATTGAGAACAATGTATTATAACCTTGATCTTGCAATATTTGTGTGTGAGAAAATCCCAATTCCATGTAAATTTACCTAATGGCTATCTTGTTCAATGAATTACTTCACTCAGAGGAGAATATATCAGACTTGAGCACACAGGATACACGGCATAGAAAAATACAAAGTAGGCCTATTCTTGTTTACTACCATCACCACAATCAAAGGGAGAGAGAGAGAGAGAGAGAGAGAGAGAGAGAGAGAGAGAGAGAGAGAGAGAGAGAGAGAGAGAGAGAGAGAGAGAGAGAGAGAGAAGAGACAGGAGAGAGAGAGAGAGAGAGAGAGAGAGAGAGAGAGAGAGAGAATGTGTGTGTAGGGGGGGGGGGGGGGGGGTTGGTTACCTGAAGGAGGAGGAACAGAAAGAGGAAGAAAAGACAAGTAGGCGAAGAAGGCCCCAGAACAAAGATGCAGAGATGAGAGGAAGCTAGATTGCCAAAGGATGACACATGGCACGCATGGTCTTTTCGTGTAATCTTCAGAGATTCAATGCATTCTACCACAAGCTAATCACATCACAGCACCCTTTACAGAGTAAAAATGCGGTGTTAAGTCAACACTTAGAGAGCTGATTGGACATCTTCTAGGATGTATTTCGTCCCAGAGTACTCTGTAAGTATACTAAAACTGCATCTTACTACTGTGTACGTTGAGGCTAGTTGAATGCATGTGGAAATATGAATAATGTACATCAGAGCTATGCTAACTCTCAAGTAAAAAGCACAGCTATATAACCAGATATAGGACTGTGATGAAACTAAAACCAGAAGTGTATTACCCTTTCAATTATCACTTTTTTGGCTGAACATGCATATACTGTATAGTATTTACATTTGTATACTGCAGATGATTCCGAATTCATAAACAGCCTTAAGTAGTCTGTGGCCATGGGGGGCATTTGTTTGCCACGAGGCGTGAAAGGAATGCATGAATAATGTGCAACTGCTCAAGCTGTGAGCACGTCCTATACTAACTGTTTTTCTACTGGCATGACAGCTTCATGTTGACTGCCGTTGCTTACTTGCTGCTGATCATTTCAGTTAATACACATCTGTGTAAATCTTTTAGCAGAAACATTTTGGGTGGCAAAACAAATGGGTATGGGTTTCAGAAATAATGGAAGAATGTCAATGACTAGTGATTGGGCCGTGAAGATAACTTGTCCCTGAAATAATTTTCTTATAATCTAAATAATTAAGTGGGCTTGCTCCAGAACGTCCCACTTACTGTAATCTCTAAGTCCTGTTTATGCCTGCTTGCTTATCTTACGTAAGTCTAGAAAATTGAAAAAGTATAACCTCCTAGGCCTTTCGAGATAGAGACACCATTCAACACTAAAACGACCAGCTCGGTTTGGATATGTCAAGTCCTGGTCTTGCGTGTCCATACCTCTTATGGTTTTTTCCAATTTGCCGATTTTGTGTGACTTTTGGTCCCCATAGAAAACAATGGTGGAATGTTCAGATGGAATGTTCGTACACTGTAAGAGACCAGAGGGAGACAAAGTTTTTTCAATCATAAAACATCAACCCTTTCACCTTTAAACTTGGTTGATCCTTTGTTAGTGAGGTCTGGAATATGACTCCAACCAGTGAAAACGTCATGTGCCAACTCCTTATAGTTTTTGAATGACAGCAGTTTAAAAATCCCAATGGGATTTTTCCCATTCATTTAGAAGTCTGTGTGTTAACAGGTCAGTGCATAGGTGTCAAGATGTCCATTTTTTGACTATTTAACCTCTAAACTTGGTTGAAACGTTAAAGAGGTCTGGACTCTGACTGAATTGTTGCTGTTTATTGGGTCCGAGGTGGGCTCTGAACATTTGTGAAAAAGTGGGCCCCAAGTTGGAAAAGGTGCAGAACCCCTGCCATAGACTGTATCCCAATAGCAGAGCTAAATAATAATAATAATAATAAATAGATAATAAATAGATAATTTATTGTCTTTGCAGAAAATTGTTCTATGCTATTTACAATGTGGCTGATATAGAAGATACAATAGACAAACAGATGACATATGCAGGATGACATCCCCTCAAAAAAATCCCCTCACATTCTTAAATAAAATACAATGGTAAAGTCCAGTTATTCCAAGACCAAGTGCAATTTTACTGTTGGATCCTTATCAGGGATGTACTACTTGAGTTATAGGAATAGGCTGGGAGATGGGTATGAAATATGGGAGAAAGCCAGGTAAAATGGTAGTGTTGGCAGCCAGGGGTTAACATTAACTTTATTGTATCACTAAAACTGAATTGTTTTGTGTTTGTTCAGTACCGGTATGTTGTCCACTTGAGCTACCTGACTTACTTTAGTAGTTCAGGATATTTCCTCATTAAATTCTTTATTATATTATGTACACAGTGTCCATAGTATAAATATAGTTGCACATTATATAATTGGGTGCATGTACGTCAGGAAATACACTAGTTATATGCTAATGCATTTTCCCTCCCTGAGGCAACCTTCTAAGGTGTCACTTTTAAATTGAATCCACTTCTCCATGCCACCTGCTGGGAAAGTGGTGACTGCGGACGTCAAAGACAAGTGTATATTATAATGCCCCTGACTTCACCTAGACCTGGTTTAATGGGAGCACCGATGTTATTTGGAGTAGGTCAATTAAGAGGCTTTTAGTAAATCTCTGCTAATAGTGCTAATCTTCAGTTTTGGGGTTTGACCTCTTATTAAAACACATTCATCAGGATGTGTCAATCATGGGACATACAGTATTTGTGTGACAGCTAGTATGGAGAGAGTGAGTTTGCACTTCATTGCAATCAGTGGGCCTACCTGATTGTCTTTTACCGGCTCAGCTGTATGTGGGTAGTAAGCAGTGTATGGAGTTGTATATGCGAATATAGCCTATGTGAAAGAAGAATGTGTCATTGTGTGTGTGTGTGTGTGTGTGTGTGTGTGTGTGTGTGTGTGTGTGTGTGTGTGTGTGTGTGTGTGTGTGTGTGTGTGTGTGTGTGTGTGTGTGTGTGTGTGTGTGTGTGTGTGTGTGTGTGTGTTCTTGCCTTACTGTCCTTGCCGTACTGTACTGAAATATTCCAACAAAGACAGAAAATAAAGAAACTGATTTTAATTTGTTGAAAGAAATGGCCGTGAATACAAAATGTGCTAATACAGACACATACATATACTATATTACTGTGTGCACAGTAAAAACACAGTTGCGTGCTACGGTAAAGTGCAGAGCTTTTTAGCAAACCTTATTAATTCTACATTTCAGATATGATTGTCTATGCAACTACATGTTTCTTTTTTTTGCAGCATTTCATCGCAATACATATAATGAATTCAGATAAATATACATACAGTACATGAATAATGGGCTACGTATATAAAGAAATTGCCTTGCTATGGCAATGAGCACTCACATTGGCCATGTTGTGGAAGTTAAAGGATGGGAAGTAATAACTCTGGCAGAGCAGTTTATGTTGCTGAGGAAGAGAGGGAATAATTAGCAGGGTTGCCAGATGAGGCTGATGATTTCCAGTCCAAACTATGCTCAAAACCCACCTGGAAGCACAAAATCCCGCCCAATTCTATTGATTTCTATGTTCAAAAATTGGGCGGGTTTTTCTGCTCAATGCCATTTTTACCCGCACACGGCTATCCTAAGCAGAACAATTGGGCGGGAAACAGCCCAATCTGGCAACACTGATAATTAGTGCATAAGTAGAAGAGCTGTTTATAGATAGATTGGGGCACCATATGCCGTGCTGCTCCCAGTCTGACATTGTGTACAAGACGGTGGTAAGGTTGGAACCGGAAAATGCCTGATTTTTTCCCCGCATCGACTTGTTGTGTGAGGCTCTCTCCAAAAATACACCGTTAACACGCAGTGCTAAATCAACACTAAGAGAGTACTTTGAGACCAAATACACTGTAGAAGATGTTAAATTAACTCTTTAACATTGAATTAACAATACTGCATGTTTTACTGTGTAGCAAAAATCACATGCTTTAAGTATGTGCAAGTGGAGGTCACGTTGACCTTTCACATAGAGAAGTCGTTTTCTAATGGAACAAAATGGGTTTTTAATGCTATGTATTTCCTCTGCATTGTCGTAGTGTTCTGGATAGGCCCAGGGCCGTTTCAAGGTATTTGGGGGCCATAGGCAAAGAGGTGACTTGGGACCCTTACCCGCCCCCACCACCCTTCCTCTCTCCAAACTGTTGGGGAAGGGCCTCCTTAAGAGATATTTCGATAGCAGTATCATTGCACTTATTAGTCAGTGAATGTGCTGCCACACTTGCAATGTTGTCATTGCTGTCATTTAAATGCATGTACACATAACCAGTCATTATCAGAGGCTCCTCCTTCATCTGGGGGCCCTAGGCAATTGCTTAGATTGCCAACCTGGTTGTGACAGGCCTGGTTAGGCCTACGTATACATGTACGTATGGGTAGATGACGTGACGTGTACATTTTGCTGTCGCAGGCTCTTAAAATTAAGTAAATTCATGCTTTCAAAATTGTCAATGCTTTAAATGATTAAACTAATGTCGTTGTTGTGAAAAAGTAATGTGTAATAAATCCAGAGCTTAAATAAGTATGCTTAATTTTGAGTCAAATGTCACATTTGTCCTATGGTGTGACTGAGGCAAGCCTGGTTCTCCATATTAAAACATTTTTAAATAAATAATCAAAGCTCAGTCATTTGTCTTAACAACCCTGGCATGTTTTTCAAGGTGTCTATTTTAGCAAGTGGCAATGCTTAATTTTTTTCCTGTTTTTTCTGAGACCGTATGGACTTGTGAAACTTTGTCGCAGAAAATAATGTCCTGTGGTGTGATCATTTTTTTGGTTAATTCTGTGGATAATTATCTATTGTTGAAGCTCCAGCGGTACATAAATTGTGACTTTAGACCCTTAAGAAGCCAATGGCAAGGGTGGATTTTAGATTTTTCTCTCAGAGTTCTTCAGTCAATCAATTATGTTTTGCTACCACAAGATGTATTAATTTTGTAGTCCTTTGGTGTGACAGCCATAAAATACATTTTGACAATAGTGTATATTTTTCATATTTTTTTCTTATGTAGATGTATGAAAATGCATCTTACTAAAGGTGAAATTGTATTTCAGTTGGCAACAACATGGCTTTAAATTAACTCAAAAGCTCAAAAGTCCTATGGTGTGATGGTAAAAGTCCTATGGTGTGATGGTAAAAGTCCTATGGTGTGACACTTTGGAGTATCACACCAAAGGACAAACAGGTCACACCAATGGACTAGATATTTGAGAAATAGCTTTTAAAACAACTGGTAGTAAATATTTTTTTTGTTTTGTTGTTTGACTAGATAAATATTGTGTATTCAAATTACTTATTCCTTTATTGGCCTTTGGAATTTATACTTTGATGCTTTGTTGATGAATATTTGCTGTTGATTTTAGATACTGTCAAATGATATAAAATGTCATTAATGGTGCTTTGAAACCATAAAATATAACGTAACAGTGAAGGAAAGATCAGTGAGAGAGTATATAGAGGAGTATAGATGAATAAAGTATGCTGTGGAGAGCTCAATATACAGCATAAATGTGCTGTCCAGCTTGAGATACCAAACAGGCACTGGCCACTACACACTATAGGTTCAATGGTGTGACAGTCATAGCATACCTACAAAAGTGTGATGGTCATGCCAAGGTCACCCTTCAGTATGAGCCTTATGAGCTCTGCAGGTTACATTCAATGACCGCATGGCTGTCATTAAGAGTTACGATAGGCTGATAATCGACGATTCAAAGACTTATAAGTGTAAAGTGTAGGTCCATATTGACTACAACATTATATTATGATCAAAAGACAAAATAATCATGTTGATATATTTGTTTCTGGCTCAGTTTTGCATTTCTGGTCCTTTAGCGTGACATGAATGTCCTACGGTGTGACATGTTTTAAACGCTCAAATATTTGTTTGAGCTAAACAATATGTTTGATAAACACTGAATATTGCATTAGGGAAGAACAAATTATCGTCCCTGAAAAGTTAGTATAAATTCGGACAATTTTGAACATTTAGAAGAAAGATATCCCTGTTTTTCCTCGAGGGTTTCTAATAATCTCACTTCTAATGGGGAAAAAAATACTTAAATGGTAATTTCTCATTAAATTAAGACTTTAACAAATTGCAATAAATATGAAGAGTATAACAATGTTCATAAAACTCCATCAAGCCATTTCTACATTACTTAATATATTTATTTCTTAACGTCACACCAAAGGACATATTTTCAGCAAATTGCTTTATCAACGTAAATAAATAATCAATGAATAGACCAACATTGTGACCACTTGGATTTTTTGAAAGATTAATTGCTGCACTACGTAGACATATACTTTTTCCCCTCATAAACAATGTTTTGTGAAAAAAATGTTTTTTGCTGCCTATCCGTCATCTACCCGTATGTAAGCATCAATGTGGCAGTTATGGAATATGTTTCATTTTGAACAGCACTGCAGAATAGTGGTTGCTATGAGGTTGCTATGCTATGATTGCCATTCTTCTCAAAGTGAGTCTATTATACAGTAGTTTAAAAGATGGGGACATACATGCAGACCCCCCTGCAGATTTGTGGTTTGAGTGTTGCTATTCACTCTGAAATTGTTATGGATGAGTGCGTCTGCTAAGTACGGTATGGTGTAATGTTGGCTGGTTGGTTGGCCATGGCCAGCAGTTGGCATTGCAGGTGTTCCTGTTATGCACTGCTTCCTTTTTTCGACCTTTTTCAACCTTTTTCTTTGTCTTCCTTTTTTTGTGGATGATAATCTATTTCATTCTGCGTGTTGTTGGGCAGGTTTAGATTTAGGAGTGCAGAGAGAGAGAGAGAGAGAGAGAGAGAGAGAGAGAGAGAGAGAGAGAGAGAGAGAGAGAGAGAGAGAGAGATGTGGTCTTTGATATTTTGTATTAGCATATCTTCTACGCAAGGTGTTGTCTCCCGTGATTAAAGAACACATATGAGATAGCAGAGACCAATGTGTGCTTTTATCTTTTGTGGGGGTGGGGGTGGGGGTGAAAGCAAGATAGTTAGGCATATGGTCCTATCGTATGCGGACAGTCTACTCAGCGGGAGCCTTGCAAAGTCATTAGCCTACACAAAGGTGAGTGTTCAAGGTTTTAACTTGTTGCTGAGGGTAGTGGAATTGTAGGGTGGAAAAAAGTAGTTGGCCTGTGTCAAAGTATATTTTTGCCGGCAAGTAATTGCAAGTAATTTTACACCTATTGTACAACTCGAATGATGTCACCAAAAAATATTACCCACCCCCCCCCGTACCTTGTCTAACCCTTAGATGAGATCTTCGGTATAGTAGGCAAGATTATGTTAGTCTGGACGGATGCTAGGAACTGGCCCATTTTTCTTTACCATGTCGAAAGAAAATCAAAACCGGTTTCATTTCATTCAATTCATTCGTCCCATCTGCTACTGTAATTATAAAACAGCCTCTACTACTACAATGTGAAAAATCACAATCTTGTGAAATCCCACTGAACCAACTGCCTTCCTGGCACAGAGGGAGAAAAAACAGCAACAATGACGATTACTTCCCACTCTCTTCATCTCTTTCATGTGGTTTTTTGTGTGTGTGTGGAGGAGAGAGTGACGTGAACCTGTCTCATATCATACACCGCCGCTAAGAAGCCGACACCCCTTTAATGTGCCTCGTCTATTCACAGCCGGATGTGCATCTCCTTCCAGCTATAGCAACTACACAATAGCAATTTTCTGATAAGGCAGAAGGCCTTGAGTTCGTCAAGAGAGGTTTTTTTTTTTTTTATAGATGAGAGGTGATAGAGGAGTGCTAACTCCTAAGAACTGCTTAATACCCCCCCTTAGCATCCATCTGTCAGGAAAGGCTGGCTGGCTCTGAGCCTTCCAACGATACAAGAATGCCAAGGTGACAGATTTAAGACGCAACCATATTGGTTTTATTTGCCATTGAATCAGGTCCTCTCTCTCCCTCCACCAAAAACTCAATGCCCAACCCAACACCAAGGGTGCATTCCAATATGCAGACTCCTATCCTCCACTGGTGCTTGTGGCCTCGCGTTTTGCTGACGCCCGGCCTCCGTGGAGAAAACAACAAAGTTTCCCCGCTGTCAGCCTAGCCACAACAACTTTTGGGGGACTGTTCTTCATTCACCATCCCGATTGCAAACGAGAAAATGAGATTAGAATTGCACTTCAGCAAGATGTTGAATTAATTTTCTTTTGTCAGTGACATCATCACTAAGTCACAAGCAGGCAAGTGAGCAAGGGAGGACAGGTGGCCGTATATTGGAATCCACCCCAAGCAGAGGGACACAGACCGCCACACCACTGTGCCCCCAAGTTTAGTGCTGCTAGAATGGGTGACCACTGCTTGCTTACTGTATTGTAGCGAGAGTCTGGTTGGGTCCGGTTTAGCATAGCCATTTGGAAAGGATTCATTCTGATGACAGAAATCATTAGCGCTTGCAGTGTGCCTCCTCACATTCGGTGCCAAAACAGTCCTGGAGAAAAATAATCAGGCAGAATTTATGTCTATAAGGCACCATCGCACAGAGATTTAAGACATTATGATTTCAAGAGTCAACACGTTTTTCCGCCTGCCTCAGTTTCTTGAAGCGTTTGCCAAAACACTGACTTGGGAGGCTTGCATCTAATTTGTGCTTTCCTAATCTGTTTGATCCAGACTCGAGCCCTGTGTATTTTATGATTGCTTTACTGCCCCGCACTCCTGGTGACTGAGAAACATTGGCGGCACTGCGGCAGAAAGAGAGGGGCTTTCAGCAGTTCGGCTTTCGCTTCAGGAGTGCTCAGAAATCGCGTCTCTTTTCACCTGAGGTGCTCTCGCTGGCGCCGCTTCCTGATACAACTACTGCTAATGCTGCTGATGGTGTCTGGGGTGCGTGCACGCACACACAAACACACACACGTGCATACACACACATGCGCGCGCACACACGCACAACTACACACACACGCGTACGCACGCACGCACACACACACACGCGCGTACGCACGCACGCACACACACACACACAGAAAAGGATACACACACACACAGACAAGGATATACATACACACACACACACACACACACACACACACACACACACACACACACACACACACACAAAGACAGGCAGACACACACACACACAGACACACACACACACATACACGGACAGACGTGCACGCCCGCGCACACGCACAAACGCAAACACACACACAAACACACACAGAAAAACAGACAGACAAACGCACACACACACACACACACACAAACACACACACACACAAACACACACACACACACACACACACACACACACACACACACACACACACACACACACACACACACACACACACACACACACACACACACACACACACACCCTTCACCTCTTCACTTCCTGTTCAGTGCTCGCCTGTTTTCAAGCAGGACTGAGGACTGAGGCTGACTGAGGGAGGGAATGAGTGTGCTTCTTCCAGAGGTTGAGTTGGGTTTCTGGCCCTGGGTAGGATTTGCTGTGGATAGAGGGATTTAGTGGGATAAAATCCAGTCTCGATTTTTAAAAAAGAAAAACACATGGGGGGAGGAGCAGTTTGTGTGTGTGTGTGTGTGTGTGTGTGTGTGTGTGTGTGTGTGTGTGTGTGTGTGTGTGTGTGTGTGTGTGTGTGTGTGTGTTTGTGTGTGTGTGTTTGTGTTTGTGTGTGTGCGCGCACATGCCTACATGTTTCTATGTGTGTGTGTGTGTGAGTGTGTGTGTGTGTGTGTGTGTGCACGTGTTCGCACGTCCTTGTCTATGTGTGTGGCAGGGATGATGCCGCAGGCTGGACTAGCTGTAGGTGATTTTGCTTCACATTGCACACAAAATCCAGTCTGGCAGCGCCCACCATACTGTACCTCTCCAGTACCCCCCACCCTCTCCCCATCACCAACCTCCTCCCTCTCTATATTCTTTCACACATGGTCTTTTAGTGCAATTATCGTGTGCACGAAAACACATTGCACCCCTGTTCTCAATTTGCCCGCGAAACCAAAAAGAAATGTTCTATTTCGCTGTGAGTTTTGACCTGGAAATGTCAAGCGATTTTTCTGGATGCCTTGTGACGTACAGTGGAGGGACATTATGCAGCAGGAGGAGGAGGAGGGAGTGTGTGTGTGTGTGTGTGTGTGTGTGTGTGTGTGTGTGTGTGTGTGTGTGTGTGTGTGTGTGTGTGTGTGTGTGTGTGTGTGTGTGTGTGTGTGTGTGTGTGTGTGTGTGTGAGTGAGTGTGTGTGTGTGGGGGGGGTGGGGGGGGGGGCACGTCAGGTGACGTGACTGATCAGGCCCAAATGAATTCTTTCAGAGTCAGCACACAACTGCTAATTTGAGGCACTGACACCAATTTTTCACTGGCCACGTTCCCCCCCCAACACACACAGCCCCCCCCCCCCCCCCCCCCCCCCCTTGACGAAGGCTCTCCCGCCTGCCTTATTTACTCTTATATGCCAGCGAATCATTGCTTCCTTGTTCTCAGTGTTGGGAGAGGGACAGGATTTTAATGAGATTTTTTTTTTTTGTTGCGTTTTTCCTCCTCGCTCGTCGGCGGCCTGTTCTTCGTCTGCATGCGTTTGAACTGGCAGGGTTTTTTTTTCCTTTTGCATACTCAGAAGATGACACATGCTCAGAGGAGGCAGCAATGCGCAGGTCCCTCCTCTTGACATCTCCTCCTGCTTACATATACCTTTTTCTCTGTCTCAAGTGGGTGAGGAATAGGAAGGAAGGAAGGAAGGAAAGAAAGAAAGAAAGGAAGAAGGAATGACGTTTGTTACGACTACTTGATGTAATGTATGCACTGTGCAACGATTTCCTGCTTGTGACAGTCCTTTTTAGTGTAAATCTGCGGGTCCAAACTCCAAACTGAACGCTTTCACAAACAGTGAGTGCCCTGGCAGTTTTGCAATTTTACCCGCAATTGGACACTGAACACAATTATCTATCGACACAACACAATTCAGTCAACATTTCCTTGTTTTCACCAAGGCAGTTATTTTTCTTATAGTTCCATGTCAGACATAATTGGAAAAAAACAACATACATTGCTGTTGGGTTCAAAGGATATTTTATGAATAATGAACTAGCTATTCATTAACACACCTAAACAAAATTTTGTTTGATGTGTCTCGTTCGTTGGCCGTTTGATGTTAGACATAACAATAGGAGTATACAGTAGTCATCAATATAATGTATACAACATTTCTCAGCCAGGCCTGCAGCCTAGATGTAAGCAGTGGATTACCTGCTGTCGTCAGCAGCACCAAATGGCTTCTTTCTCAGGCACCGAGCAAAGAAATAAATCCTCCAAGTGATGTTCAAGTAGAAAAGCTGCTATAAATGTTCCAATGCACGGGGTGTTGGGGGAAGGATATGATGTTTTTCGAGTTCGCTAATTGTGGCCACAATATGGTATGGTAAGATTCCATTAGTTTGCATGGGGATTAGCAATGCTAGAACCAGCTTAGCAGGTTAGCGTCTGAAGTTGGAGGCGATCCCCGGCTTAAAAGTCTGTAATGAGCTCCCCGTGAAGAAGCCAACGTGGCCCCTGCATCCCTGCGATTTCATTGTCACACGTTATTAGGGGGGCCCCACCGCTTAAAATGGAGGGAGTCATTTATCCCTTTTAAATTTTTATTCAAATGAGGAGTAAAAATGTCAGGCTTTGAACGAGCCTAGCTGCTGCCTAGCGCACCAGTCGTCTGCAGACCAATCCGTTGGGCATTAGTCCATTGAAGTGTCTCTGGTGGCTGTGCATGGCTAAATGAGGAGAAGAGACGGCCAGAAACCTGCATTTCATCCTCGCGGAGGACAGGGGGATATTTTACACGGCCATCTGTTGGAAAGGTTACCGAGGCAACCGAGGCGTATTATGCATAGTGCCTAATGCAGTATGTTTTCCTTAAAGTAATATCTGTTCAATTCTGTGACGCTGTGGCATTGGGGATAACCAGTTGTTCTGTGCTTGTGAATGTTTCAGAACACACCCATCGCACACGCACAAGCGTGCACACACACATGCGCGTGCACACACACACACATGCATATGCACGCACGCACACGCACACACACACACACACACACACACACATATGCATGCTCCACCGAGACCCGCACGCACACATGCACACACACACGCGCGTACACATTCACACGCACACACACACACACACACACACACACACACACACACACACACACACACACACACACACACACACTGTAAACTTTTGACATTGGCTGGTTTTCTCCGTTCCAGTGCTCCCACCAAGAGGTGGCACTGTGCCCTTATGTGGCTTCCTCACGGGTGACTGCTGGCCTAAACTGAACGCAGCCCAGCTGCACGCATACTAAACACCAACATGTACAGAGGATGGAGGATGGAGAGAGAGAGAGAGAGAGAGAGAGAGAGTGAGAGAGAGAGAGACTATGTGGAGAGTGGTGAGTGGTGGCCATGCAGGTAACTGTCTGTACAGAGGTGGCGAGAGGGAGAGGGAGAGAGAGAGAGACTACAGTAGGAGAAGAGGTGAGAGTAATAGTTTTGTTATTGTAGCTATTGAAGCTGAGAGGGAGAGAGAGAGGGTGAGATGGGGGTATTAAGAGAGAGAGAGAAGGAAAGTGAGTGTATGTTAGAGAGAGAGAGAGGGGGAAATCAGGCAGAGGGAGAGTAGGAGAGTGAGTGGGGGTTGGAGAGAAAAGCAAAGAGAGAAAGAGAAAGTGAGAGAGAGGGATGGGGGTATGAAGAGTGGAAGAGAGCGAGAGAGGGAGAAAGAGAGAGAAAGAGTGGGAGCGTGGAGGGCGGATAACTGTCCGCGAGCTGTCCACATGTGTTACAAGCCTGAGCTAGGCGACGCACCACTGAGCACCTGCCGGACCTGCTGTCCGCGGCACACGCCAGCCCTCGGGCCAACCTGACACCACCGCACCGGTGTGTCCAGGTGGGGGACCACACACACGCACGTACATACATACACACTCTCTCTCACACACACACACACACACATGGCTCACACCCCACTTTGAGGCGGCGGGTAATCTATTTAGAGGAGAGGTTAAAGGCAAGGACAAACGGGGCCCGGGCCCTAGGCCTCCGCTGCTGTGTGTTGTGTTGTATATATGTGTGAGTGTGTGTGTGTGTGGTCTCTCATTATGAGAACAGCCAGCATTGTATTGACCCCACCCCCTCCACACACACACACACACACACACACACACACACACACACACACACACACACACACACACACACACACACACACACACACACACACACACACACACACACACACACACACACACACACACACACACACCTTCACCTTGTTTCAATCCAACACCCCCTCCCCACCCCAATCCCATCTCTGACACCCCCATCCCATCCCACCACCCCCATCGCCACCACCACCACCACCTATGACACCCTCCACCCTCCAGCTCGCCCACCCTCCACCGTCACCCTTGATGCTCTGGGGAGAGTGGAACTGTTGATTGCTTATTTTACGGAGGTCTCGTCTCGTCTCGGCGGGGGCCCCGGCGGGGGTCCGTCCCGTCCCGCGCCATGTGTTGGCACACCGCGCCGTGCACTTAATCAGGTGCTGCAAGCAGAGGCAACACTGTGCCAATCACTCGGGTGATGCTGATTCCCCACCACATGCACGTATGGTATGGTTACTCGCCACCCTTTCTCGGAGTGCCTCCATCTAACCACACACACACACATATGCATACGAAACAGACACACACAAACATGCATGCATGCACACAGATGCACACATCCACACACACACACACACACACAGACACGTGTGGGCGTGCACACACACACACACACACACACACACACACACACACACACGCATGCACGCACACACAAACACACACACACACACACACACACACACACACACACACACACACACACACACACACACACACACACACACACACACACACACACACACACACACACACACACGCACACACACACACACACACATACACAGACACACACGCACACACACACACCTGCACATACACCCACATACACACATGCAGGTGCAAGCGCACACATACAGTACGGTACACAAGACCATGCAGACACACACACATGCACAAACACTTTAGGGATGCAAGATGGAAGTCCTATGTGTAGGCTTTGCAGGTGCCTTAGCCTGTGTGAAGCGGAGAGAAACAGATGATACAGTAAGATCAATGTAAAAGACTAACTTCAAATGTGTAGGTGAAAAATCAGAATTGCCAAATGATTATGAAAGTTTTAAGTGGAATTATCACACTGTTTGTGTCCAAACAGAATCCAAAGCATGGAAAGTCAAGGCGAGAATGTTTTACTGCCATTTCAACCATGCTATATGTAGAACATCGTGAAACAACATTTTACTGGGAACAATAATTGGAGTAACATACAAACGTTGAAACACTGAAGGAACAAGACAACTGTATTGGTCCTGCTATACACAAGAGTACACCTCACCACCACCACCCCACCACCCCACACATACACACATCAACCCGGTACACACACTCACAAAGGCAGCCTATGAACTACACGCTACAAACAAAAAGGTGCATCGCATATGATGTTGAAAAATAATCAAACATTTAAACGGGAGCGACTTTATGTAATCACTTCATTTCTGATCCAACAATCGCTGCTAAAATGCAGCTGAATCGCAGCTGAATTTGACTTAACGAGGCACTTACTCGCAAACTTTTACCCGCACTTGTCAAATCGCATTGCGTTTCAGTACACCTATGAGACACACAGTCCATGTAAAGTCATAAATAAAAAATGTACTACTAACACACATACTGGGAGGATGTGTTGTTTGCCGTTGTTGTGACAGCCAATGAATTTTGCAAGACACGGAGTTTGTGCTCAATCTGTGGAGGTCTTGTCGAAACATATACAGCTCCCTGGTGTGGCGATAGTGCTCCTGGCTTTATAGTGGAGACCAAAGTGGAGTGAATTTAATTGCACAGCAAATTGCACTCTGCCTATCTCGGGCTCCTCGCTCGCTCGGTTTACAAGGTCCTTTCTCAGCAGTGATTCCGAGACCTCTAACAGTTGGAGCCGTATATGTTGGAGGCAATCTGTTGTTACAAGAGACCATTTTACTTTATGTATAAATGCTAAGGTAATCTTTTCCGACAATTGCGTTCACAAACTATAAAGATGTTCTCTAGGGATGTGGTGTGATTGTCCAATGAGGGCAGACATTCTGTTCAAATTACTGTTGTTTTAATGTGCTAGAATATTTTTGTAGCTGGGAAAACCATGATAAGTTATGATTCCTGCATCCCAAAAGCAGTGAATTTACAGCAAATTGTCCTACAATCAAAGTAATAAATCACACAAAACCCAAGAATTGCATTCGTTTATTACAGCAATAAAAGAACAAGGACAGATCCCGACTCTGAATTTGAATTACTTTGCTAGATTTCAATATCTGGATGCAGGGGCGCCGCCAGAAATGTTGGGCCCCATGAAAAATTCAAATTTTGGGCCCCCTTCAGGGCCCCTGTCAGTGTTGTCAGTGCTTGCCCCACCCCCGGCACCAATGTCTGGGGGAAATGACTTTCTGCAGTAGCATTACCCGGGGCTTGTGGTACAGTAATATTGCAGTGAAGTAGGGTAAACACATTCACATTCACATTGTGTGGGGTCTGGGGTGTCATTATATAGTGGAAGGTCTCACACACTTCATGTGGAATTATGACGGTCCATGAAATCAAACTCCATTACCTTCAGCAGGACGGACTTTGTCTCCTCTGTCATCTCCAGCACACTTCAGCAAAAGGCAGATGTGACGGAAAGACAACTTTATCTCCTCCGAGTCCTAACCCCGGTAAAAGTGTGCCTCTCTATTTTTATTTAAACAGGAATACATCATTGGAGGAGATGTCCCAGGCCCAGGAACAACCTCATAAAATCAGGTAATAAAACCCAGGAGCTATAATCGTGATGAATGGGGAATTACTGTGTGAGGCACGCCTTCTGAAGAGCACAATGCCAAACCCGAGACCATAGCAGCACATCGGTTTCTGTACAGTACAACAACACTTTAAACCAATGGCCTTGCTAATTTCAAACAAAGTTCACTGAAACAAACTTGTGAAATTATTCTGGTCTTTGGGGTACCATGGGATATAACAACAACAACAAAAAAACGCCACCACAGCGCCTACACTCACCTCACCATCCTGTCATGTGAAAAGGTGCGTTGGTTGTAAGGTCGTTGCAGTCACTGGAGTATATGAGTGAGTCAATTCTGTGCAACACTCAGCATCTCAGGGAAAAACAGGGCTGGACTTACATTTCTGAAAATAGGGGCCCACGACGGTGAGTCAGTTCTGCCCTGTTAATTATGAGGGGCCCCTTTCAGCCAAAAGTGCCCGGGCCCTTTTTCTCCCCCAGTACAGCCCTGGGGAAAAGCTTCTTGTGTGGGCTTGTTTTTCTTTCAAATGCAAATTCAGTGTCATCTCCTGCCATTTTCAATTTATCATTGTGCCTTTCCAGTTTTTGTCCTCACAATATGCGTTTGACAAAAAAGTAATTGAATAAGGACATTTGACTGAGACAAATGAAAGTGTTGCCATGCTACAAAGGCATACTGCAGTGTTCAAGCATTTCCTGAGTTCACCTGAAATGAACATGTGATGTTTTGTTTTCCCCTCCAGCATTTTATGAAGTAGTTCAAGTTTTGGGGAAGATTTGTCTGACTGTAATTCAGGTCGTGTTTTTAAAGGGACCTCTGTTTGATGTGAACACTACGTGACAGCTTGGCGGTGAAGCTGAGGCAAAAAGTCAAAGGTTTTTCCCCCCTCCTCGATAGATGTGAGTCTTTTGGGCATGAAGATCATTTTGAGGTGATGTAAGCTAAACTGCAAACCAAAAAGTACTAACAGTGTGTACACAAAGTGATGGACCACACTGTGCAGCCAACAAAAGGCTGGTTAAAATAGGATGAGGCTTCAAAACTGTGTAGATTGTTATAGTGTCTTAAGATATTAAATATATTAGCAATACAGTATGATACAGTATACACTGCATCACACACCAGAATCCAAGAGTATGGTGTGTAGAGTTTAAAAATGTAGCATATTATAGTAGGCTATATTATATAGTAGTATAGTATATAGTATATAGTATAACGTAGTACATATATGAGTGATTCTCTAATTCGCCTACACTTTTAAGTCTGTGGATTTTATTTGGCAATTCCACTAACTATTAACTGCATCCAATGATGTTTTGGACATTAGAAAACATTTATCTTTCATATAATACAGAAAGTGTAGACATAGCATTATTTCCCTCAGCAAGAATGAATATTTAATACTGGTTTTTGGCGTTTTCATGCCGTCCTGTTTTCCAAATGTCAGATTCAGTCTTCATATTAGCATGTAAAGAAACTTGTTTTGCCCAAGACGATTGCAAATGTTAATTCACAGTAATCATCACAATATGACAAAACCGTCTGAAAGACCACTGTCCTTTCCATTATACATGAAATTTGCCATTTTGTGTGTGTCCACGAAAACTGTGTTAACCGTGTCACGGTCTGAAACCGCCTCCATAAATCAGTAATGGTTTGGTCTTAGGCCATACGAATAACATCACGTGATGTCATAACCTCTTTGGCAGGATACGGGAAGACTTTTTGGTAAATTTTGAGCTCCATCCTTCCATAATTTAATCCATTCTTTTTCATGTTCTCATAGCGGGAAAATTGCCTGTCAACAGTGTTATCAACATATTCATAAGAATCTGAATTAGAAATCACATGTAGAAAAACACAGATAAAGCATACAGATACATGAATTGATTAAGGTGTTGTGGTGGAACTTCTGAGGTCCTCAGTTAGCACAACACCATAAAAATGGCTGAAATGTCAACGGTGTTACCGTCAATGGTGTTACAATTAAGTATGACAGTCAGGGTTGCCAGATGAGGCTGATGATTTCCAGCCCAAAAAATGATCAAAATCCGCCCTAAAAACCCGCCAAATTCTATTGATTTATATGGCAGTGGGAAGGTTTTTCTGATAGATGCCATTTTTACCCGCACACGGCCATCCTAAGCAGCCCAATTGGGCGGGAACCAGCCCAATCTGGCAACACTGGTGACAGTTGAGGAGGAGTATGTTTTTGCCCATTTATATCCATATTGACAGAAAAACAAACAAAATAATTACTGTTCTAGGGAGATGAGTTTGTCTGCTCTGTTTTTTTCTCCTATAAAAGTGCCGACTTGTTCCCCTGCACTGTTGACCGTAACACAGTTGAGTTACACCGTTGACTGTTTTGAAAGTGTTTTTGCGCTATTGATCCCTTATGTGTTGGAAGAATCCTAGGAATATACACTAGGGATTATCTCTGGAGAAGGAAGTCTTGTGTAAGGAGGGTGACTATATTCAAATCAGACGTTACAGGGATTTATGATGAAAAATGTGTCAGTGTGTATCACAGTGACTCATAAAATCCTACTTATGAAGCTCAACAATCACATTTTCTATATCAGTTGCACAGATTAATGACAACATTACTGCTAAGGGACATAAGCACTTTCAAACATATATTGTTTCAACTCTGTAGTATTTTTATATATGTTTGAAATGACATAGTATTTGTCCATAACACTGTTGACAAAATAATTAAGCAAATGTTCGATTTCATTAGAGTATTTATCAAATGATTTAAGATTAAGCTTGGCAATTTGTTTGTTTGGAAACTTAAATATATACACTATGTAAACATCTAGGTCATTTAGTCAAAAAAAAATACTGATAATTGACATTTTGCTTTTGCCAAAAGCGTAGGGAAATCGTAGAATCACTCACATAGTATAGTATACTAGTATAACATAGTATATACAGTATAGTATATAGGCCTATAACCTAGCATATTATACTATAGGCCTATCATTTTTTCACGATAAAAGGTCTAATCAGCTTGGGCTCATTGTGTCAAACCAATGACGGCATGGCAACTTAGTTTCAAAGTTTATATAGGCTACCATACATAGCCTATGTATGTATTGTGACAGTGTTTGTCTTTGACATGGCTCATTTCAACATGCCAGTCACAAACAGCACTTTTCCCCGTCTCATGGATTTATCTTGCGCGAAACAGCTTCATTCATTTTCTCTGACAGGTGCCTCATTATGTGTACACCTATATCAGGGTTAGCACAGAAAGCAGGAACAAACCTGTTTGTGAATGTAATTAGTCTGTCTGGGAAATTCTCAAAGGTAACATATTCTGGCAAGCTTTCAAAAACCAAACAAAATGTTTGTTTTAAAAAATGTAAAGTTTTGCTCAGTCAGCAGTGTGGGTTCTGCCAGGGAGGATGAGTTGAGCTTATGAGGCGGCGGAGAGAGTAAATGAAATGAACACCAGTGCATTTTTCACAACAGAAATGTAGTAATATCTCAGAGAAATGTGCACCAATACTGCATTAAGGTTGGTCCAGGTGTATCAGATATATCAAAATAAACGTAGCCGGCGACCTCTCTGTATGATGCATTTCCTTTTCGCTTAGAATGCTGGTCACTGCTGGCCTTGCACTTTGTACATCTGAGGCCTGTTTTCAGAAGTTCTGCCTGCTTCCTGCACAAAGTACCTTAGGCTATTGCTTCATCTTTTCACATTCTCCATACAGTTTCACAGGATAACCTGAAGTGAAGTTACTGTATGTCCAACACATCAGTCGGAGGAAGGCAATGAGAGAGTACTTCAGTTGAAGGTGAGGATTGTGCACATCCCGCAAAGGTGCAGGACAAAGGCTGATTGAAGTTTTAAAATGAGGAGTCCACATATTTAAAATCCTTTTTTCTTTTTTTTCTTCTTAGAATCTAATCAGAGATGTAGTCAACATTTAAATGTAGTGGAGAATGGAAAAATAAGTGAAACATGAAAGTTCTTTCAGTAACAATGGCGGCTCGCATGGACTCACTCATCAACATTGACCCTGTACAATCATATTTTCAAATCTGTGAGTACAGTGAAAGTAGCAGCTCATTAAAAATATCAGACAAGTATTTCCCCAATCATTTGCAAGGCCAAACTCATTCATCTGGC
Organism: Engraulis encrasicolus; assembly: GCF_034702125.1. Classification (NCBI taxonomy): domain Eukaryota; kingdom Metazoa; phylum Chordata; class Actinopteri; order Clupeiformes; family Engraulidae; genus Engraulis; species Engraulis encrasicolus. Next base: position 30,185,587 of record NC_085862.1, on the reverse strand, counting down.
GAGAGTCAGGTTATGGTCAATTGCACCATCAGAGCATGATTGTTCAGTTTGGCTGCAAACTTTGTAATTCCAAAAACTTCACGTACCATGTGCCACCAAGTGCCGACTTTACAATGTTGCTGTTTGTTAGCGTAGCATAGAAGCAGCTGTACCTTCTTCGAAGAAGCCTAATGAGGACAACACCACAGTATCAGACTAACAAACATATGGCCCCTGCCAACAAGACTTGCGAAGTGTAAAAATCTAAACTCATTTAGCTAGTCTTTCCTGTCTTCCACCTCATCCTCCTCTTTCTCATTCTCATATCTCTCTGTCAAGTATACCACAAACATTGTAAATCAAACGGCATGTCAGCAAAAAAATAAAAAATAAACAGGATGTTTTGCAAAGCAACACTATGTATTATTATAATGCCGTGCCGCTGACAGCTTTGGCCAGGCCCAGGACAAAATAATGAAAAAGCACCCCACCCACCCAATACATACTATCTAATGAGGACCCGATCTTAGGACCCCTCTGTCCCTGTCTGTGGGACAACCGATCTCTTTGTCCCCCCTGTCCACTTCCCTGTTATAGGCCCTAATGTATGTATTCCTTAGCAATGTTTATGTATTCGAGTGTTTGTACGCATTCGAGTGTTGTACTGTTTTTGGGCAGTTCATTCTTTCTGGTCAGTCTTTCATTATTTTGACTTATTAGTCGAGGTTGTAAAAAAATATTGTTCAGTAGTGTGACTTGGCACTTTTCCTTAACGCTATTGGCATCATATGGTTTTAGGAATTTAGTTTCTATTTATCCTTGTCTTATGACTTAAGATGATTGTTCACAAATGAGTGTAATTAATTACACTGACAGGCAAAGTGTTTGTGTTGCTGTGCAGTCCAGAATCACAGGATTATGTTTTCTATACAGCATAACTTCATCTAATTGCCTATAATTAGTCAAGCTAAGCTGTGATATTGCCATATTGCCACTCACACTCACCATTTCTTTTTATTGTGATAGGTTTGATAGTCAGGATGTTGGTTTGTGTCGACACATTGTTGCATGGGTTGAAAACAATTTAAACTTAATGCAAGCAGAATGTTGCCATCTGCTAATCGCATTATGTTGTGTTGTGTTGTTTGGGTCATGTGCCATGTCCTTTTCACTTTCAGGAAGTAGACTGCAGAAGAAGAAAAAGAGAGTGAGAGTAGGCCTAAACAAAGCAAAGAACAGGTGAGTTGCGACAGAACCCCATACATTTAGAAATTTCCCATTTTCCAAAACACCTTATCCTCAACACATTATCCCCTTCAGTTCTTGGGGATGGGTGGCTGGGTGTGGTCACAATAATGCAATTTTCTTTGCTCCTTTCTATTCCCAAAATGAATCATATTAATACCGTCTTTCCCTTGAGGACCTGGGTGGCATTCTAACCAAACAGAGCAAACAATTCAAGGGTATCTTTCCTCTGACGGTGCATATTTTCATGCTCCGCGACTCCCATTTAAATGCTGCCAAGGCTCAGTAACTTATAGTTATTGAGATACCCTGCTCATCTTAAGTCAAAGCGTAGCGTCTGTTGTTAAGGTGTAATATACTTTCCCAGGACGTGACAGGAGTTCTAAATGAATCTAGCTACGTAGGTACCTACTGAAACAGCATTCCCCCAGCACACTTATAGCAATTAGCATTAACACATTAGCTACCATCTTTCAGGCCATGCACATGCATGTCCAGGGACTAAAGTGAATGATAGAAGTCCCCGTTAGCAAACATTAACCAAGCAGAATGAAATGCATTTCCCTCCAAAAGATGGAACACACTGTTACCTGCTAATGCTTGACCACCTGCACACCTGAGGCCCAAAGGTATCCATCTAGAATGCTCCTTACGTGAGGCAGTTTCGGGGGATGGGGAGTGGGGGGAACGTTGGAAATATGAATGTAAATGAGTGGGTAATTGCTGGTTGCTGAAATTGGCTGACACGAGCACACATCTGCTGCGAGTGTGTGCAGTACGCAAAGTGCTTGCTAATTAAAATGTTTGAAAGTCAATTTAGGAAATTGAAATTATTAAATGTTAATTTATGTAATTCGGTCTCGTTGGGAGTGAGTGGTGAAAAATGCTTCCGCGCCCAGTCTTAGCTGTAGAGTGGTGTTGGCAGCATACAACAAGGGGAGGTAAAGCGCCATATTTACGGTCCACTGTCAGGTTGATGATGCTGCATTTATTGACGCAGTAATGTTTAATTTAGCTGCTATTACAGTGATAAGCTATTAGTAGCTGTGCTTCGGTGCAAAATTTTATGATGTTATAACGATAAACAGATGCCCTTGAATATCTGGGGAAAGAAAAAAATGCACTCAATCCTTTGTGTGTGTCAGCTCGGGTATTTCAAGTTGTTAAATTCTACATGCATAATGTGACGGGTATGGTGGAGTTGCTGCTGACGTAGTAGGGTTTTTTTTTTTGGATGTGTAATATTATGCAATTTCCCGCTAATAATGTGATTAAATGAAGTCAGATAATGGCTGTCATAAAAAGTTGAAGCACTCTTTTAATAAAGTTGTCCTAATGCCAAAGGGGGGTAATTTTTTAAAGTGTCTCTGAAGGTGATTGAAGCCAGCCTCTTCAAGTGAATTACAACGACATCACTCAGGTTTAATTGAGACATGTTCACGTACAAGCATAATCTTAACAAAAAAAATAGCTTTTAAAAATATGGAGGAATGGCCTAAAAATGTCTCTTTAAATGGCACTGATTTCATATGCCTTTGTGCGTCACAAGAAAAACCAAGTGAAAAGTGAGGAGAAACGTGGCAATCAAACATTCAGTTGTGACCTCTTTTGGAGGGGCAAGTGATTCTTGAAGATGTGTCCTTCAGTGTTATGAGTTATGGGGTACCTAAGTCTCCACCCCTTCCGGGCGGCTCATGGGGCTGTGAAAGCCAAAACTTTTGAGTAGGCTGCAATGGACTGATCAAAGCTATTTTCCGATCCACCTCGCATTCCCCTCGATCATACATATGCTGTACCACATAATTAATGATAACCAATGGTGTGCTTGTCGACTTCACTTGGCAAGCGATGTTTGAGTTGTGCGCATGCAAAAATATGTAATTATTTGGACTACACAACAAGTCGCAGGTCTGACGTGCAGCCAATTAAGCCGCGGTGCAACGGTAGGGCTGGCTGTGCACCCTCAGCCTCGGTTCACGTCAAACAGGTGAGGCGTACATTGTCTCTAACAGTTTTGCACAAAAGCTTGTGTGCCAAAAATGAGTGGTCTCATGACACAAATCCAAACCTTTAAAATTCACTGCCATCATATGTGAAATCAAGAGCACATGCCAAACGAGATGAGGATTTAGCTTGACTCGCTCCATTTACTCCCATTCAAAATTTTGAGAGCTACAGCCCCATGGGTCAGAAGAAGAAGGCCGTCACTTAGGTCCCCTCATATCTCCCTTACTTTGCCGATGGATAATGTCCAGGCCTGAACTGCTAATCTGGTGAACTGGGCATTTCCCAGTGGTCCGACAGTCCTCAAGGCTTGAGGCTGTTGGTTTTTTTTTTATTTTCTTAGAGGCTGGACTAACATTACGAGGTGGCGGAGCAAAAATGCTTGGGTCATTTTTTGGCCACAATCCAGTCCTGAGCACACCTAAACTGACCTAATCTTTGTTTAAATCATGAGTAAGCTTACATTTCTATCGATTTCTTCGAAGTATAGAAGAAGAATTTGGGTTGTAAACTGTTACGTGTTGGTAAACAATGTGTACTAACATTATGCACCTACCCTAGTTGTAGGGTTAGCGTTAGCTATGTTTTTGTACATGGCACAGGATACCGCCCCGTGAGACATACACTATAAAATGGCCACCTCATTATGATGATGACAGCTATCTGCAAACAAGACTCTGCCCAATGACCAATAGTGAAAGAGTGTACTGAATGATGCACACAACTGTGCAGTGTATACATGTACATCATAATAATATTTGTAGCACAACCTGTAGGCTACCTTATGATTATGGTGAGGGTTAGAATCAGGGTTAGTTTTTAGTTTATATAGGTTAGTGCATTAGTTTAGTTAGGTGTGTACAATGTCGGTACATGATGTTAAAATTGATACAATTGAAACAAACATATTTCCTTTCCTTTGTAATGTATTATAATGTAATTACACTGTACCTAAATACCAATAATTAGCAGTGTTAGTAGCCTACATAATTTAACATGCACACTTTAACACAGTAATCTAAGTGATAAACAGGGACATAAAAAATGTTAAATTTGTTGTGGTCTCAAGACCTATAGATTTCAACTGCAGCGATCCACACTGAGCCTAGCAAGGAACCACACTGTTCAGTTTCTCCTGCAGCAACAAACTTCTTGTTGTTCGCAGACACATTCAAATGAATACAGTAGCCTACGTTGTGAGCTGGCAATGAATGGCACGACTGAAGAAAGACGCCTAAAACTTTAAGCTTTTGAAGTTATTGTTGAGTGTGTTACTGTCAAAAAGAAGAATAAAGGGCTGCTGCAACTTCAAATCACAATTGCACACGTGCATGTGTGTGCGTGTGCGTGTGTGTGTATTTGTGTGTGTGTGTGTGTGTGTGTGTGTGTGTGTGTGTGTGTGTGTGTGTGTGTGTGTGTGTGTGTGTGTGTGTGTGTGTGTGTGTGTGTGTGTGTGTGTGCAGTCAGGAAAATGCTTGCGGGTAGGAGCGATACGGTATGAAGTTCATGTCTACTGCGGCGATGCTCAGTAGTTATGGGACTACAAAGGCGGCGCTGAATTGCACCACGCAGCAGCAGCAGCGGTTGCAGTAGGCAGCAGTCATACATAGCACAGGTGCCTTTCAGCTTATTAGTGTACATCTCCTCTCCCCTCCCCTCCTCTCCTCTCCTCCCCTCTCCTTCCGCTTCCTCCTCCTCTCTCCTCGCCTCTCTTTGCCTCATCTCTCCTCCTCTCCTCTCCTCTCCTCTCCTCTCCTCTCCTCTCCTCTCCCCTCCTCTCCTCTCCTCCCCTCCTTCCGCTTCCTCCTCCCCTCTCCTCGCCTCTCCTTGCCTCATCTCTCCTCCTCGCCTCGCCTCTCTTCTCCTCTCCTGTCCTGTCCTGTCCTGTCCTGTACTGTCCTGTCCTGTCCTCTCCTCTCCTCTCCTCTCCTCTCCTCTCCTCTCCTCTCCGCTCCTCTCCTCTCCTCTCCTCTCCTCTCTCATCCTGCCCTTTCCTCTCCTCCCTCTCCTCCTCGCCTCTCTTCCATATTCTGCTCTCCTCTCCTCTCCTCTCCGTTCCTCTCGTCTCCTCCTCATCTCTTGTCACTATTCTCCTCTCCTCTCCTCCTCGTGTCTCGTTACTATTCTCCTCTCCTCTCCTCTCCTCTCCTTTCCTCTCCTCTCCTCTCCTCTCCTCTCCTCTCCTCTCCTCTCCTCTCCTCTCCTCTCCTCTCCTGTCCTGTCCTGTCCTGTCCTGTCCTGTCCTCTCCTCTCCTCTCCTCTCCTCTCCTCTCCTCTCCTCTCCTCCTCACTCCTCTCCTCTCCTCTCCTCTCCTCTCCTCTCCTCTCCTCTCTTCTCCCCCACCCCCCCACAGTCCGTTCAATCACTCATCTCATCTCATCTCATCTCATGGAGCTTCATTGTTTCTGTTCTCCTAATAAGCAGCTATGCCAGGCTACATGCGTGCGTTCGAAACAGACACCGCCGTCTTGTAATGCCGTCAGGGTGCTGTGGTGAATTTATCATTATAATGGGTCATTATACATCTGCCACATTGTAATGACGGCGGAATAAAATACAAAAAAATAAAACAACACGCTGCATGATTTAGCTTGCTGACATACCTCATCGGATTTTATTTTGAAGAATTATCATACTGTATAGCATTTGCTGCCACTGCCAGGACTGCAAATGAGAAGGAGGAGGAGGAGGAGGAGGAGGAGGAGGAAGGGGATGGGGAGGGGGAGGGTAGCTCTGGCAATTCAGCAGGCAGCTACACCAAGTTGTAAAGCCTGCCTCTAAACAGGGCTGAAATGGGACAAAAAATCAGGCTGGGCATTTTCAGCCAAGACCGGTCCATCAGGCAATCAGAGAGAAAATGAAGCTTATTATAAAGAGGCTGTAAAACCACAAAGCTATGAGATCCAGCTTGCTATCATACATGAATATAGTCCAGAGACACATAGCTTTCAGAAAAATATAGTGAGAATTTCCCCCCCCCCATGTGGTACCAACAACCCTCTTTTTGGGCTCTCGGCTCACATGACAATATTTTTATGACAATATTTTTAGTCATCAAGTATGAGCTATTTTGACCACAACAGGCAAAATGAACATTTAAATTTGACCCGGACAGGTCAGCTGTGGCGGCATGAGGACTGACACCACTATTGGGGGGAGGACCAGGCCAAAATCATCAACAGTCCACCGGGCAAATGCCCTGTATGCCCTATGGCCAATCCAGCTATGCCTCTAAGGACAGTGCATCATCAACAGCAAACCCCCCGGGGGAGTTTTATGAGGTAAGGGGGTACAAATCCGCCAAGACCTCGTCCTTCCTTTTAAGAGGGTGTGTGTACCTCCATGTCTGCCCAGATTAAAGGATGCATCTGATGGAGGAAACCGCGTCCAAGCGGTGGCTGCTTTACGTTGCAGATGCTGTTAGATGGAGAGCCAGCCGTTGGCCCCGTGCCCCCAATTTGTCAAGCTTTTAAAGGCCCAATAAAAACTAATTCTATGGGACAGTAAATCAGTCTCGAGTGTTTTGAGGAAGGCCTGGACCAACTCTGCCCATAACAAGGCATTTGTTGCAGATTGGTGCAATGCCTACTGTATAAATTCTTGTTATGTCTGTAATATCTGTATGTGTATTGTATGGGTACAAGTATGTCTATGTCTGCATGGGAAAATGAGAAACGTAATTTGAATTCTTTGTATTGACCAGTGCATGTAAAGAAATTGACAATGAAGCCGACTTGACTTGTCTTGACTTATGTGTCTGCATGTGTCTGTGGTGTTTGTGTGCTATCCCTCTGCATCTCCCATACACCTCTTCTTACTCATTAGTTAGGGTGCTGATTAGAAGCATCTTGCTATGCCATGAAGCCGGGCCAGAGATGATTGATAAGGACCAGATGGTTCATAAGAGGGTTTTTTTTTCTGGTATCAATATGACGTACTGTAAGGCTCTGCTGCCATGTCTAGGAACTGCCATGCCCCTTTAGGAATCTAGCAGGGCTTCAGAATGACCGGAGTTCAATGGGATAGGAGACAATGGATGGCAATGGATCCCACTCTGACCCTACAGTTACATTGGTGTTGTGTTGAATGATTTAGCTTGGTTACCATATCCGTTATAAATTTGTTGTTACCAGAATGGCAATGACTGAGTCATAGTGCATTACTAAAGTCCCTGTGTTGTGTCATCATGGGTGCCGCGAGGGGGGGAAAGGTGGTACAGATTCTAAGGGCCCAACAGCATTGACAGGGCCCCTGGAAGGATACTGATAACATAATTTGCAATTTTGGGGGCCCAAAATTTGAATCTTTCATGGGGCCCAACATTTTTAGCAGCGCCCCTGTGTGTCATACTGTAGTTCTATGGTAATTACTGTAATATTTGAGTGACTATTACAGCGTGCCTCAGATGGTACGGCGTGCATTAAGGGGCTACTGAGCATCTTTGGTTAGCTTCCAACTACTTGGTTTCTGATGCAGTGGAGAGGCTTCTGGTGTGGGGATTGGTGGTGGTGTTGCTACCCCTCAGCCTGGTATTTTTTGTCATCATTGCCATGCAGAGCAGTGATGCATGACTGTGAGTGAGCATTATGATTATTTGAGAACAAAAAAATATGGCTCGTCAACATGCATATTAATTTCAGGTCAGTGAAAACTCTCAGCACCTCCCCAGTGGCATGGACAGAATTAATTTCCAAAGAAGAATAATTGTGTACAGATCTACTTTTTCAGTGGTGCTTGCCATTCAGTTGCTCCCAACTCAAAAGAAGTTATAGTTTAAAATCCCTCTGACATTTTGTTTTGCCACCCAACAGTGGAAGAATTTAATTAACAGGCTCATGGATTTTACTACAGCTCTTAGTTTGTTGGGGTGCAACACAAGTGGTTATTAATACGGCATTTCAATTGTTTTCCTATTGCTCTTGTAGTGGAGATGACCGTTTTAATGTGAAGTATTGTTGAGATAGCATAATTGCACGGTGTAACACTGCAATGGCAGCTGCTGTGTGAAAGGTAACTCTATAAAAAGAGTTTACTCGACAAAGAAAGTTGAGTTTTGAGTGCTCCTCCATTCGCCCCCTGACATTCCACCTCTCACCCACTTTTTTGCACGTGCACTTGCATCACACATTACCTCACACAAGTGCTCCCGTGCCCCCTCGGCATCAATTAAAAAGGGTGCAAGTGGCTGATCCCCCCCACCGCCCGCCAATCCTAACGCTTGTCAAGAGGCTGAGTGGGATTCTGGGAGTCTGGCAGCAGTGGGTAAGTCTGGGGGTGTTTGGATAATTTCCAGCCAGTATCGGACCCTGAGGGTTGTTTTTTTTTTAACAGTCATTATTTTTGGACTGTGTGCTCTACGTTTGGAAATGCCAAATGTGACAGATGTCTGGGTGGCTGGGGGATTCGCATAGAAAAAGCAAATGTTGAATTAGCTTTTGCGCTCTCCACTGCCTTCACATACACGTGTAAATTGACGGATAACACAGTAATAATAATAATTTTGAAAAAAAAAGCCAACAACCCTGGCTCTAAATTCAATTAGGATGCTGTCGTCATATCGGCACGGCATGGCATGGCACGGCACGGCACGGCACGGCACGTGTCTCTCGTCTCGGTGTGGCTGATGCGCTGTGGCCAATTAAAAGAATCTGCATGAGCTCCATCGATTAGCTGTGCATCCGGCAGATCTGCAGTCGAAGTTTGGGGGCCTTAATGAGATCCATGGCAGTTACTAATGAGCAACACGAAACGAGTGTCTTAGTTCCTCTCGTTGAGAATAAAAACGGTCATTAGGAGGAGGGAAAATCAAGCCTTATCAAGTCTTATGTAGAGTTTTTCTTTAGTCAACATCCTTGTCAGTCGTGATTGTGTGATTTTTATTTTTAGTGTCTTTAATGTCCGTTTACATGTTCATGCAAGGCAAATTTCTGTGCAAACAGACAATTAAGTTTACCTTATCTTATCTTATCTTATCTTATTTTTTGTTTTATGCACTAAACCACAGAGACCTTAAAGAAAGAAAATGACCCCATCCGGCCCATTGATATCTTTATGTAACATTTCATGCTGCCTGGTGGTGCTGAGAGAAAAGATCATACAATTCCTCTTGACAGCACGGAAAGCCGCTTTAGTGGCACCCCGCCGTCTGAGACTGAAGCAAGGAGTGAGAAAGAGAGAGGGAGAGAGAGACAGACAGAGAAGGGGGGGTGGGGCAGAGATAGAGAGAAGCTATAAAAAATAGGGGGAGATGATATAGAATGCATAAGAGACTGAACTTAGAGGAAGACAGACAGAAACAGTGAGAAAAATGAGAGGGTTGAGAGAGAAATGAAATAATAGGCAATGTATAAGAAGCAGAGAGAGTGTGAACAACTGAAAGAAAATGAGAGTGTGCAAATGAGAAATTAAAGGTTGAAATTGAATGCCTGAGAAAGACAGATCGCTCCCTTCTGGTGACTTCCTCGGTGACTGGCACTTGTGTTTCACAAGGTCATCGGAACACCAGAGCTATGTAAAAGGTTAGCCTGCACAACAGGCTCGAGGCCCCTGCTACACTCCTGTCCCTTCACATTTATCTGTTCTGACTCAATAACGCTTCAGAGATCTAGGCTGAAATTCAAATGCAGATTTGTGGGCGGAAGGGAAGGAATCATGCCATAAGCGGAGTTTGACTTTTGCATCAGAGGGGCAAAAGTATATTAGGAAAAATAATGTATTGCAAAAATATAATTGGACTCATGTGAATTTCATACTGGTGTATATTTGAATAAAAACATTTTAAATATCAGTACGGATAAATTTGTAACAATTACTGTAAATATTTTGCCAGTTCCTTGACTTAATGTCATTACGTGTTTCAACCACCAGGGACGCAGTGCCCTCCTGCCCCCTCTCAAACTACACTCATGAATCACACTCATGTTAGATTACAGTAAAACCAGTGCTAGGTAATGGTAACTCAAAAAAGTCACACATTAGCCCCAAAAAAGGCGCTGGTTATTTACTAAACAGGGCTGTGCCACTCTATCCCCTCTTGTCAAGCAGCTCATTGGTTTACTGTATGGGGGGACACAAAGGGGTATGCTGTCCCGGGCCCAGGGAGATAGGGGCCCCAGAATTGTGTCCCCATTATTGGGTAGGGGGCCCTTTCAGATGACTTTGCCCCAGGCCCAGCAAAAGCTGTCAGCGGCCCGTCGTGCACACATCGAGTTGGCATTTCGGTGGTGGAGAGTGAAGCGGTTCGGAGAGAGCCACAGAGGGAGGCGTGGGCTGTCATGGGCTCTACAGGTCAGTTCCTCTGGCACAGATCACAAGGCAGAGAGAGCGCTCTGACAGCCTCCATGGTACCCGTTTCAAAGGTTGGACTAGATAATGCTTTTTGTCAGCATAAACAGTGCTTTTTGCACTGTAGGTGTGTGTGTGAGAGAGAGCGAGAGAGAGAGTGTGTGTGTGTGTACGTGCGTGCGTGCGTTTGTGTGTGTGTGTGTGTGTGTGTGTGTGTGTGTGTGTGTGTGTGTGTGTGTGTGTGTGTGTGTGTGTGTGTGTGTGTGTGTGTGTGTGTGTGTGTGTGTGTAAGTGCGTGCATGTGTGAGAGAGAGAGAGTCTGTGTGTGTGTGTGTGTGGGTGTGTGTGTGGGTGTGTGTGTGTGTTCGCGTATGTGAAGTCACGGAGATGATCTGACTCAGCACCCTCATAAATATACTCTCATCTCTGTGATTCCACTGTGTGTGTGTGTTTGTGCGTGTGTGTGTGTGTGTGTGTGTGCGTGTGTGTGTGTGTGTGCGTGTGTGTGTGTGTGTGTGTGTGTGTGTGTGTGTGTGTGTGTGTGTGTGTGTGTGTGTGTGTGTGTGTGTGTGTGTGTGTGTGTGTGTGTGTGTGTGTGTGTGTGTGTGTGTGTGTGTTTCTGAGTGGCTGTATGTCCACATTTTGCCCTGCAGTCAGTCACAGTAGTGAGTTGCCACAGCCAATCCTGTCTGAGAGGGGGGCACATCACACTATGCAACTATGCAATGCCAATCTAGAGGAGCACCCTTCTTACTTTTTATTTTATTTTGTTTGGATATGTGCACCCATGTGGAGTTATTCATCAAGGTTGTAGTATAATCAAGGCAGCAATATGATATGAAGTGATTTCATTTCTTCCTTTGCTCTTTTTGTTCATTTTTGGTAAATTGCATTTCAGTCAGCAGGGAGGGAAATGATCATTCAAAACAAAATATATAGATGTCTTTTGCCCTTAAATCACTCTCCGGTTGTCTCTGTATTTTTTTCAGAGAAGCAAACAAAGCAACTTGTCAACAAGTCAAGACAGTTTGTCAAAGTCAGTTCCTCATGTCAACATAACATGCTTCTCCCCCTCAAAGGCCTGCTGTGTCAAGCCTTCAAGACGGAAGAGGATGCGCTTGCTTATACACTATGCCCGTGTCTCTGATCCTCCATGAAACTAGACAAGGCAAGCGGCTCAGTCCTGGGGCCTTTGGTGGAGGTTCGCATGACTGGGGTTGAGAAGTCGCGCCAGTCAGGGGATTCTCATGTCCTCAGTGGCCCTCTGTGGACTTTGTAGCATTGCCGTTTCTTATACCCCTCCCTCGCGTCAACATGATGGTGACAATGATGGAGACGGATGTCCTCTTGGCCTGAGATAAATCATTTTTGCTCCTTGGCCGTCCCACTGACCCCCAGGGGCTGTGCAGTTCTACTATACTGTACCTTGAAAAGTGTACAACGTTCAAGCTACATTCACAAGTTTGGCAAGTTTGTATTGATGCTGCAAGAGAATGACAACCGCATATGATTTAAAAAAAAACATCTTTTGTTATTTGTTGTTGTTGTTGAACAGACATGTGACAGAGCCGTATTCATCGTCTGTTTGCAGGAGAATGGTTGTTCAGTCAGTGTTGACAACACTACAATGCCTGTGACCTCTGATTTTTTTCTTGTGTTGTCATCGGCAACAGAGGGATGACAGTGATTCATAGATTTTTTTTTTTCAGGTCGAAGATAAATCACACTTGACTTGACTATTTTGGCACCCATGACAGTGCAAGTTCAGGAGTCGAGGAAGCATGGGAAATTGGAGCTGTTTCCAAGAGCAAAATGGCTTTTGTCGCAGCTGCACCGTGTTGAGGTATTAAAGAGAGCGCTGCATTTGATGTGACAGCTGAGGGATATGCTTAGAGAGCATTGTAATTTTCCATTTTATCAAGCATGGATGACAACATCATTAGCATTATAACCAGATTTTTTTTCTAAATATAAAAAGTGTGCAATCTGCTGAAATTATTTTCAAATTATATAATCAAAACATCAAAGTATGCTTCTCACTTGCTGGTTGATGATGTTGCCATGTTAGGGTTTTTGAAATCCTCCATGACTGCCTAATAGATCCAAACAGAAGTCTAATTGAGATGTTTCCACAATAGAAGACGTGTGAGTGAGGTTGTTGTCGGTTATCGATATCCTCATGGATGCTCTTCCGCCACAGCCATATCCAATGTAAGCCCTTTCAGGTGCCGTGAATGAATGTCTTCGCCTCTGTTTTTCAAGTGTATACATGTGTAGAAAGAAGTGTTTTCCTCTTCCCGGCACGTCTTACTACGATGTCTTGTCAAATGCTGACACAACCATTGCCTACGAGTTACGAGAATGTTTTTTTTCCCTACAATCTCTATACAATGTGAATTCACTTTAGCATTTTTATAAAAACTGTAACAACAGGGTGTAGCATTTTCAAGACTTTGGCATCTATCATTAGTGTTGCATTACGCCATGTTGAAAAGAGCACAAATCCTCCTTAGACATACTGCCTGAAAAGAGGATGTAGTACCATGACTGACGGCTTAAAACATTTTTAGATCCTAAAGTGCACTACAGACAAAGTCTCACAGATATTTTCATAAATCAAATACACCCTGCTCCAACTCCAACAGAGGGACAGATGACTCAGTACTCAGGAACCAAGCAGAGCTATAATCACAAAGCTCTAAACTTCAAGTGGTCTCCCAAACAACTTTGTGTTCAAATAAAAAATACTTTCTCTAATGTACTCTTCCTAAGTAGGGGAGAGCAGGGACAAATGAAACACATTTTACTTTTACTTATTTTCAAAAATGATAAAGTAGATGAAAATGATTTTGTGATATGACCAACATCTTTCCCTCAGCTGGAAATATCAGGTTGTGTCTATTAATGAATCTCTTTATATGCTTTTCATTTCGAGGTGAAATCATTTTGAGTAGGCTAAATGACTGATTTTCATTCCATCAAAGCGATAAATTTCATTATCTTACATTACTTATGATAGCATTCTATTACACATGTATCATATATGGTGAATTCAGCTTAATTGGGCCACCTTTTTGCATATACGTGAAAGGCCCAAAGTGGCCCAATTTATCTGAATTCACCATACTATTTTAATAGAAGGATCTGAAGAAGTTATGTTGTGTCAATCTCTATCAGTTCCTAAAAAGCACCATACATGTTATGTTGTTGAAGCTTTATTATGCTCTCCAACCACCTCTGCTGAGCATGGAGCCATGGAACTTAGGGAGGCGTAACATAAAAAAGTTTTTACTCTATGCAGCAGAAATGGGCCCAAACTAATAAATGCACTGGGCCAGAGGCTTTGTTGGCCAGAGTTAAACGCTGCTATTAGGCTTCATGTTTCAAGCCTTCCATTTGTAACACAAGACAAACTATCAAACGCTCAAAGAAGAAAGTACACACTCGCCCTTTGTGATGCTAAGTTGTGTGTGTGTGTGTGTGTGTGTGTGTGTGTGTGTGTGTGTGTGTGTGTGTGTGTGTGTGTGTGTTTGTGTGTGTGTGTGTGTGTGTGTGTGTGTGTAAGAGAGAGAGAGAGAGAGAGAGAGAGAGAGAGAGAGAGAGAGAGAGAGAGCAAAAGAGAGAGCAAAAGAGAGAGCGAAAGAGAGAGCGACAGAGAGAGTGAAAGAGAGAGCAAGAGGGTGGGTGGGTGTCAACTTGGCAGAGGCCCAGCAAGAGGTCACTTACCTCATGGCATATGGCCCCTCAGAGCCTGATGACTTTCTCAGAGCTGGCTTCCACCCAGCACAAGTGTACGGTCTTAAAGAGTCCGAGGGGCTGTTTTCAGTTCGTTTTGCACAGCTCCCTTTCCCTTCTCTGTTGATACTGATAGTGCTGACATGATGATACACTTGTTCAACACTGTCAGCTCTTTTGCTCTTCCGGCACTAACAAAAGTGTTTCTTGGGTTGTCCGTCCATGCTAACATTGATTGCTATCATTACAATTTAACCTCAAGGTGAAGGATTTAGAGCATAGGCCTTCATGAAGTACCTGCTGATCCTTGCATTTGAACTACTTGTTATATTCATTACAGTGAGTCCAATATGTATTTGATCCCTTGCTGATTTTGCCGGTTTGCCCACTAATAAAGACATGATCAGTCTATAAATGTATGATAATATGTATTCAAACATGGAGAGACAGAATATCAAAAAGAAATTCCAGAGAATAACTTAAAATAATATATTTTAATTTATTTGTATTTAATTTAGGCAAATAAGTATTTGACCCCTCTAGCAAAAGAAGATAAAGTGCTTTGTGGCAAATCCTAGTTGTCTAGCACTGAGGTCAGATGCTTCTTTTAGTTGATGATAATGTTTGTGCATATAGTAGAAAATATTTTTGCCCATTTTTCTTCGCAGATTATCTCTAATAGTTTGTGGCTGTAGCTTGGCAAATGGGAGGTTCAGTTCTCTCCATAGAATTACTATAGGGTTAATATTTGGAGACGGTCTAGGCCACTTCATGACTTTAATATGCTTCTTATTGAGCCACTCCTTCGTTGCTTTGACTGTATGTTGTGTATTATTGTCATGTTGGGAGATCCAAAAATGGCCCACCCTTCAGTGTAGTGGTGGAGGGAAGGACGTTTGCACTCAGGATTGTACATTACATGTCTCCCTCCATCCATTCATTGACGATGTGAAGTTGTCCTGTGCCTTGGTCAGACAAACACCCTCAAACCATAATGATACCACTTTCATGCATGATGGTGAGGAGGGTGTTCTTGGGATCATAGACAGCAGTTCCCTTTCTCAAAACACATTGAATTGTGTTAATGCCGAACAGCTTGATTTTGGTTTCATCTGACTACAGCACCTCCTTATCATATCCTAAACCAGTCTGATGTTCGCTGGCAAACCTCAGGTGGGACTGCACAAGTTCTTTCTGAAGTAGAGATACCATGTGTGCACTACAGGATTTTAATCATCTGTGGCTTTAAGTGCTACCCATAGTTTTCTCAGTGATTTTGGTCCCAGTAGCTTTGATATCATTGCCTAGTTCATCCCGTACAGGTCTAGGTGGTTTCTGTCTGTTCTCATGATTATCGAATCCCTACAAAGGGTCAAATCTTGTATAAAACCCTAGACAGGCTGATGGATGGTCATTTTGTATTCCTTACATTTTGGAGGAAATGCATCAACAGTTGGGTCCTTAATACAAAGTCTCTTTCTTGTGGCTTTGTAGCACATTTAATCTTTGTTCAGGTCTAAAATCTTGTCCCTGATATCCTTTGACCACTCTTTGGTCTTTTCCATCCTGGTGAAGTTGGAGTGTGATTGATTCACTCATACTATGGACTGATTCTGCTGATTCAATGTGTCTTTTATGCATGTTAGTATGTACAGGTTATCTTTAATTCAGATGACAAGTTGATCTGAAGTGCCCATCTAGTCTGTGGGCCCAGAACTTTTATCAGTTGGCAGGGGATCAAATACTTATTTTGCTCAGTGAAATAGAAATAAATTAATATATGAAGAGTTCAGATGCAAAACCCCCTAACTCCATTTCTGAAGACCTGCACTTCTATATTTTTAGAGAACCCTGTTGTTGGTTTGGTTTACATTCATGTACTTGATGATACATATAAATAGTTATATTACATAAATAAAATTTAAAAATATGCAATTTTGATAGCTTTGTATTAAATAAAAATGAATTAAGATTATTTTCTGAAAAGGCACTTAGGGGGTTTTGCATCTGAACTCTTCATATATTCTCTCAAGTAAATTTCTGGATTTTCTTTTTGATATTCTGTCTCTCCATATTAGAATACATATTATCATAAAATGTATTGACTGATCATGTCTTTGTTAGTAGGCAAACCAACAAAATCAGCAAGGGATCAAATACATATTGGACTCACTGTATACATAGTTCAAGTTGTGGCCTCTTGACAAAAGACAGGAATTCATAAAACAATATTCATGCAAATTCATGCAGTAGCAAGTCATCCCTCAATTTGATTGAATATTCTTAGACATTTTAAACCATCTTGATCATTTGTGTGTGCACACTGTGAAATGAATCTTTGGCCGCCCACCAGCTGCTGTGTAAACTTGCACTCTTTCCCAAGTATATTTCACTTCAATAGTGGAGCATACGTTGAACCAACTCTAAAAGATCCATACGGTATGGTGTCTCAAACATTGGCTCTATGCCTTCTGTTGGGTAGAGGGAGAGAGAGAGAGAGAGAGAGAGAGAGAGAGAGAGAGAGAGAGAGAGAGAGAGAGAGAGACAGAGAGACAGAGAGAGAGAAAGAGAGAACCAAAGGAGAACAGTAGGATGAATAGCAACATTATCTCTCACGGCCGTATGTTAGATCATGCTCCTAGCTAGTCCTTGAGCACTACAGAGAGGGGGAATAACACAGACAGAACATGTTTCAATTAAGTTCAAGCTCGGAAAGCTACACTGAAATCTGTTTTAAAACAGAAAAGCTTCATAAAAAATGGATGTGTGTTATTTTACCTGAGATGAAAAAAAAGACAAGAGAGAGTGAGGGAGAGATGAGATCATCAGAGCAGGAGGAAAGACACAATCGACACTCCTCCCTCCTCTGTACAGTACAGTACATTCCCACCTCGCGTCCCTTTAATGCATAATTCAGATGGCGAAGCACAATTATATTATTTATTGAAAAACCACAGCAAGGGTATTACCAAAGTCACTTTCTGAAATCCAGGGCCAAGCATTACCATATTGCATTTATCAAGGGAAGTAAACCTTTCTAATCAAGCCGTTCTTCAGCTGCATCATTCACTCTGAAAAAAATAAAATAAATAAAATGAAAAAACAAAAAAAGCACTGATGAATCAACCTAAAAGCATTATCAATGCAGACAAAGCCCCCTGTTGCTAAAAATTGCGCTGAACAGGCTATGTAAATCTAGCGTGAAATTAAGTATGCATTTTTATTATACATACAGCGTGACTCATACATAAAATCTTGCGGTAATGCACAGCTCTTTAAACACTTTTCCCCAACAATGCTGGACCGTTGCAATCTGATTGCACCGAAGCAAGACAAAACAATTTAAGGCCTGAAAATGCCTAAATCTAAAAAGCCTCAGACAACGGCAGCCGCCTATTACGCACTTAGTGTCACCTCAAATGGGCTTATTGCAACAAAACAAACATTTTGGAATTCTTCAACGGAGGAAATATTTCCCACTGAAACTGTCCTGTGATTATCAGAGGTAGTTCATTGTATACCAGTCAGTTGATTTACACCAGTGTATGAGGCACTCAGGAGAGAGATCAAATTCATCCATAGTCATGGACCACGCAAGCACACACGCACTCACGCACGCACTCACGCACGCACACACGTATGCACGCACGCACGTACGCACACACACACACACACACATACACACATACACACACACATTTAATAGTTTTTTTTTGGATCTGAAACTGACTCAACAAAGAACATTACATCCAAATACTTTGGTAGGCCTACTGCTGGATATTTAATTGATAACCTGTCTGCAGCTTACACAGGCACGCACGCACACACACGCACACACACACACACACACACACACACACACACACACACACACACACACACACACACACACACACACACACACACACACACACACACACACACACACACACACACACACACACACACACACACACACACACAAACATCCAGATTTGTTTGCTTTCACTTTTACTGTCCTGCCACTCAAAACACTGCTACTATTTCGACCATATCAACCAAATTGAGCGCCGCGTCTCCATGGAAACACCACGGGAGCATTTGATTGCGCGCTTTAATGTTGTTGTTCTGCATAGTTGTGGCGGACGGACGGTCATCAGGTTTACTTTTGATTTATTGCTGTACGGTATGTGCGTGCAATTGTTTCGCTCCCTTTGCTTTCGATGGCTTTTGTTGTTGTTGTTGTTGTTGTGGTGGTGCTCAATTAATTTGCGAAAAGTTTTTTTTACACCACAGCTGTAAAGGAAACAAGGCCTTTTATGGCATCCAGTACATGCAGCAGCGCTACAATGCTGTGATATCATCCCACCGGTGTCGGTGTGGGGGGAGTATTATTCATCGCTCTGCCACTGGCATCCTCTCAACTTAATAAGACCTTGTTACCGGCAGAAGTTATGAGCCGAACTGTTCACTCCCGGCCACTCATCAACAATTTTCTCTCCCAAAGATGTTCTATTTCGGGAGCAAAAAGGGGATGGGTGTGAGTGGGTGAGAGGGAGGATGGCTGGGCGGAGGGGAAGTCTGGGCAGCAGGCAGGGTGCGATGGGGATGTTGCTGGCTGGGGTGTAGGAAGCAGAGCAGAGGTGGGGTTTTAGGAGGTGTTGTGATGGGCAGTGCAGTGCAGTACAGCATGTCTGTCTGCCTGTGTGAGGGACGGGCATTCGATAGTATCACTTCCCCCTTTGAAAAATAGCGCTGGCGTCCGCATGGTGTCGAGGGGGGCTTCTCCTGCGGAGCATACGCGGGTCTGAATTATTCAGTCCGGCCACAAGGACACCTGCTGGTTCCAACAACACAGCTGGAGCTCTGCCTTCCCCTTCCCCTCTGCCTGCCAGACACACACACAGGCGCGTGCACACACACGCATGCAGACACGCACACACACACGCACACACACACACACACATGCACATATACACGCACGCGCGCACACACGCACACGCACACACACACACTAAGAGGCACATCCCCTCTCTAATTGTAGTTTGAGGGCTGGACTGTGAGAAGCATCTGTGTGCAGAGAAAACAGGGGCAAGAGAGAGATGATAAAGAGAGAGAGGTAGAGAGAGAGAGAGAGAGAGAGAGAGAGAGAGAGAGTCAGAGACAGAGAGAGAGAGCAATAGAAAAGGGGAATGAGAGAAGAGCTATTGCACAGTGACTGGTTTCTCCCAGGGACGGCCGGGGACCGCTGAGGGTATAGCAGGGGCTGTGCCACTCCAGACTCTCCAGGCCGGCTTTCTCCTTATTGATCGCAACAGCTGGACCAATTAATCATGTGGTCATCACTCCCCGGCCTCATTGTGTGGAAAGAGCAGGCTCTCTCTCTGCACTGGTAGGGAGGCCTAGAGTGCGGCCGGGTTGCATCCTTCGTGCCATGCCGGGTAGAGAAGACACAAGGCTCAATGACCTTGGGATCCTTAGAATTTATTTTGGTCATTGCTGCTCGCTGTCTGTGTCTCGCTTTCTTTCTATTTTCCCCCGTCTGTACCACTCCCTTTGTCTCTTGTGTATGTTTGTTTGCCTGTTTCTTTTTCTGTCCTCTCTCTTTCTCCTTATCTCATTCTCCTTCTCTCTCTCTCTCTCTCTCTCTCTCTCTCTCTCTCTCTCTCTCTCTCTCTCTCTCTCTCTCTCTCTCTCTCTCTATTTCTCTCTCTCCTTCTCTCTCTCACTCCCTCTCTCCCCCTTCTCTCTCTCCCCCTCTCTCTCTCTCTCTCTCTCTCTCTCTCGCTCGCTCTCTCTGTTTTTGCATGTTGAGTAATCACACTGAAATGGTAATGTAAAATGTCTTTCCAAGAAAGGAGAGAAGGTGGTCTCGGGAGAGCGCTTGACGTTTGTTGTATTTATTGACAGTATGCATAAACGAAGTAAACAAACTGTCTTGATAAATGAGTCACAGATGCTCGGATAGGGCTTTGGCCTTGGTCGGGAACAGGAAGGGGGAGAAGAAATCCGCAGAGGTGAAGCATTTAGATGCTTACATAATGAGAAACGCAGTTTCTCAATGTGTCAAACTTTTCCTCTCAAATCAACTTAATGAAGAGAAAACATTAAAAGGAATTGTTTGTCTCTATGGGATTTGTTTGCAACCAATTAGTTTTTTTTTTTTTTTTGAAAGAGATAAAAAAAATGGCACCTTGACGTGTCAGGAAGTGTACGGCACGTCACACCTGGCAGCTGGGCTGTGTTTTCCAGCAGGCTTCGTGGCAGCTCTGTGTACACGAACACAGTGTGATGACTGCCTACTCGAATCCGCGAGCTGTCACTCCAAGACTTTAGTCATTCTTAGGGGGAAAAAATGAGCAAGACTTAGTCATTTTTGGAGAAAAAAGGTGAGCAGAGTCTTAAAAACATTTATACTCCGGTTATGTACCAGCGTGTACCAACAGTGTCACCATTTAGTGTGAATTCAATCGCACATGAATTATGCCAAATGACAGGGAGAAAAATGTTTTGTTTTTTTCCTGTCCTTGCCTGATGGGTGTGATGGTTTTTATAGTTTGCAACAAAAATAATTGGGCTGTGAGTATTTTTTTCTTGAATAGTTTGCCACTCTTAAGTTTGGCATTTCAGTTAAATGCAATATACTCTTAGTGGTGTGTAACTGTTATGCTATCCTCAACTTCATCACTATCCTCCCTGCGCTACTTATCATCAGGGCTGGACTGGGGGAGAAATAGGGCCCAGGAACTTTTGGTTTAAAGGGGCCCCTCATAATTAGCGGCGCAGAACTGACTCACCTTAGGGCCCCGCACCCTCGTGGGCCCCTATTTTCAGAAATGTTAAAATAAATACATAAATACTGTATATATATATATATATATATATATTTTTGCATTTCTGAAAATAGGGGCCCACAGGGGTGCGGGGCCCACCGGGATATGCCTGCAATGTCAGATGGCCAGTCCAGCCCTGTCCTCCCTGCTACTGCGCTACTTATCATTATCATTGGCATCATCATCAACAGTGACATCCGTGAGAGAATTTGTGGTCCTTTAAGGAAGCTGTTGGTGCTGGGAGCTCCTATCAATATTTGATGTGCCAGAGTGGCTTGCTGGCTGGGCTGGCAACTCTAATGAGGTGGACTACATCCCCGGAGTTGTGTTGCTCTCTTTCTTTCTTTCTTTCTCTCTCCATCTCTCCACCCCCTTACTCCGCCCACTTGCTAAGAAAACTTCATCTGAAATAATCCTCCACAGAACAGCACCTCCTACTCTTACAGGCTGTATAAATCTTAATGTGGGTTTTAAAACTATCTGCAGCCCCTTTACACAATAGGCAAGAGCGGCGAGTCCCAATACCCCAATGTCTCTCTTGACCTTACTTGTGTTCTCTCTCTCTCTCTCTCTCTCTCTCTCTCTCTCTCTCTCTCTCTCTCTCTCTCTCTCTCTCTCTCTCTCTCTCTCTCTCTCTCTCTCTCTCTCTCTCTCTCTCTCTCTCTCTTTCTCTATCTCTCTCTCTGTCTCTCTCTCCCATTTTCTTTTTTCAAACCATAGGTTTTAGAGAGCTAGACACACCGCACACAAGTCTGGTCATATGGATAGCATATAAAAGATGGTGATCCCATTGATGAAGCACTTCCAAGATATAAGTGATTTATATTTAACAAAAAATAATAGTAATAATGGGTGAGTAATATTTTTATTGAGGCGTTTCTCAGTCCATGGTCTTTTCCCTTCCATGGTGTGTTTTATTCTACCACATTTCACAGAAGTGCAGAATATTGGCCACACTTTGTGTGTGTGCTGACTGCCATGTACCAACACCCTCTAGCAAAGTGTCTGTTCGAAACACACCATGCAAATACTCCCTGTCATGAGCATCTATTCCGCTGCAGTGATCTCGACCAGCGCAGAGCAGCGCAGCAGACCAAAGTACACCAGTGTGGCCCCCCTTCCCTGTTCTCTTCCCCGAGAGCTGGGGGTGGTGTGTGTGTGTGTGTGAGTGTGTGTGTGTTTGTGTGTGTGTGTGTGTGTTTGTGTGCGTGCGTGCGTGCGTGTGTGTGTGTGTGAGTGTGTGTGTGTGTGTGTGTGTGTGTGTGTGTTGGGGGGCTGTTGTTTGTGTATTGTCAGAAGAGCCCCAGGTGGGGTCACGTGAGGCCGTTCCTCGCTGGCGTGCAACTCTGGGTGTCTCACTCCGCTGACCTCTGCCTCTCTTCTCCGGTCATCAGTCCTAAGGATGCCAGATGTGTCTTATTCAATCGCACTGTTAGTGTGATTTAAAGCGCTGTGGGGCGGTGCAGCGCCCTGGCTCGCTCTTGCGCACTACCACTCCGCTCCTCTGCAACGCTGCTGCCACAGCATGCGGTGCGACACCTGGACCCTGTCCTACCTAATGACCTCATTTGTTGCAGGTTCTTCACCTCCCTTCGCTTTCCGCCGGCGCTCTCGCACCAAATAGCGCCTCTCTCAGCTCGACCGTGGCGAGGGACGAGGAGGAGGAGGAGGAGGCGAGCAGCAGACATTATTACGCCGGACACCAGAGTGTGCAGGCTAGCGTGGAATGGAGATTCACCCTCGACGGAACCTCCACGTGGTAATTAGGGATGACACTGGCGGTGACGATGCAGAGCGAAGTACGAACACGCCTCGAATGGAAAACAGGTTTTCAATTAACAATCTATCAAGTGGGGTAGGGTTTTCTGATTACACTGATGTCACAGGCACTGGGATTTTCCACCAATCCCACCACCCCAGTGTGTCACTAACAAGTCGAGAGAGAGAGAGAGAGAGAGAGAGAGAGAGAGAGAGAGAGAGAGAGAGAGAGAGAGAGAGTGGAGAGGAAAAAATGGAGGCCATTTTCCCCACACCTCAGACCTGGTTTCTATTTCTGCTCCCCTTATGAAACATATGGGCAGGTTGACGTTTGACTAAGCGCTGGCCAAAAACCAACACCGTAACATGCAATTAAGCGGCAATAAATTAGGCCACATTTGTGTGTGAGAGAGAGGGAGCGACACAACGCTTTTGTTGGACCTACGAGGAAGATGAGCATTAAGCAAGAGAGAAAGAGAGCGAGAAAGAGAGAGAGAGAGAGAGAGAGAGAGAGAGAGAGAGGGAGCGACACAACGCATTTGTTGGACCTACGAGGAAGATGAGCATTAAGCAAGAGAGAAAGAGAGCGAGAGAGAGAGAGAGAGAGAGAGAGAGAGAGAGAGAGAGAGAGAGAGAGAGAGAGAGAGAGAGAGAGAGAGAGAGAGAGAGAGAAATGGGGGAGCAAGAAATGGAGGCCTATGACAGATCGAGGAGCTAGCCGCTAGCCGTGCTCCAGCAGAAGCAGACTAATGAGTAGTGATTTGGGGGTGAGGCTGGGACATAATTACGGTATCCACCTCTCCTGCTCAATGAGCCTTGGTCCTCAGGGGAGAGGCCTATTTCCACCAGGTAATGGCGGAAGGGAGGGAGAGAGGGAGCGAGGGGAGGAGAGAGAAAAGCGAGGGAGAGAGGGAGGAGAGACGACGGCCAGGGCCCGGGCTGACTGATCAAATTGTCTGGTCCGTGGCAGGTTTTTGCTTTCCTGATTGTCCCGAAAGACATAAAGCGCTGACCCAAGGATCTTATTTTTTCTCTGTAAACCCCTCTCTCGTCTTTCTCTCTCCTCTTCCTCCTCCTCCTCCTCACATTGTTCCTTTTCTTGTTTCTTTCTTTTCCTCTCTCGTTTTCTCATTCTTTTCTCTGTACCTCTCCCTGTCTCTCTTTCCTGTGCCTTTTGTCTCTCTCCATCCACCCACCTCCATCTCCTCCTCCTCCTCCTCCTCTACCTCCACCTCCTCTACCTCCTCCTCCTCTCCTTCGCTGCTTCCTCAGGAGCCGAGCGAATTTAAAAGGAAAGCACTCCCCAGACACATTGTTTGGGTAGTGGGCCAGGCTGCATTTGATTTATGTGGTGCCGCGGAAACATGAAAGTAATGAAGTTCTCACAAACACATGTTTGGGGCCTCGCTCCGAGCAGGAGGAGGTGGAGGAGGAGGAGGAGGTGGAGGTGGAGGTGGTGGAGGACTGAGGCTTCCTCGGAAATAAAACGCATATCTAACTGGTCCATCATTGCCCCAGCATGTAGCTACATAACTAATGGGTTGGGGGTGTGCAAAGGGGCTAACCCACTTTGCCACAGAGAACACCGCCACTGTGCCATCTGGAAGTAGGTCCCCAATGTACTCCAGCCTCACAAGGGTTGAGCGCTTTCTTATTGAGCTTGTGTAGAGAGCAGATAGTAGAATAGAGCTTTGTAGTGTTTCTTTTCAATCTCTCTCTCTCTCTCTCTCTCTCTCTCTCTCTCTCTCTCTCTCTCTCTCTTTCTCTCTCTCTCTCTCTCTCTCTTTGTCTCTCTCTCTCTCTCTCTCTCTCTCTCTCTCTCTCTCTCTCTCTCTCTCTCTCTCTCTCTCTCTCTGTCTCTCTCTCTTTCTTTCTCTCTTTCTACCTCTCTCTCTTTCTGTGTGTGTGTGTATGTGTGTGTGCGTGTGTGTGCAATGGCGCATGCATGTGTTTGATTGTGTTTGGGGGATGGGGTAGTGAGTTGCTCTGAGGGTGTCATGTCACATTCATAGACAGAGGAGAATGAGAAGAAGAAGCATTGACGTTTCCCATGATGCTTGAGTGTCCAGTATAGCCTAGCCTACTATACCGTCCACCACGGTCTGTCCAAGAATGTGTCGAGCACAAAGCCCAACTGTCATTTCTCTCCCTCCACCTCGTCCATTTGGAGAAGGCAAGCCACCAGGTCCCAGTAGGTAGTTTGCATTGTCTGTGATGGTTTATCAATATCTTGGAATCTTAAATCTATTTTCCTCATCGCTCGGCAGGCACAGGGGGACTTGGAACCCATTCCTGCATCGACCCCCTCCTCTAACCGTCATGACAGCATGAGAGAGTGCCCTTTGCACCACTGCTAGATTGTCTGCTGGTCCCCATGGAAATTACCCTCAACATCAATGTTTGTTCGCCTTTCATGTGAACAAGCAGAGTACTGGGGCTTATAAATACTGTACGTTTTTTTTTCTTTAGCATTTGTTTAATAATAAAAGGAGGAAAAATAGTCTCGCTATACGCCATGTTATTAGAGTCATTGAACATCTGTTGAAGGGGAGAAGAGGAGAACTACAAGCTGTATCAGGTTCGTTTTTATGCAATAATGGATTTTTTTTGTCTAGAAATGCTCAACACAATATCCTTACCTCAAAATATTGACACATTGATTTTTGTCCCGTTTTTACAGATTTTCTGCTTAATTGGGTCCAAGTCAACCAACAGCATGGCGTGGAAAAGTGTCTAATTAGTGAACGCATCTGTTATGTAGTATGGTCATTATTTACACATTTGGAAAGGTAAAAAGTTTGGAAAAAACAGACTAAAATCTTTTTAAAACAAACTATTTGCAAACTATTTTTACTACTTGGTGGTTCTAAACCAGGAAGCAAATAATTCTACAATAATTAATCTAAAATAAACCACCTAGAAATAGTTGAGAGTTTTTTTTTTAGAAAACTTAGACAATGCTCCTCTTTGTTAAAAAATATTATGTAGACAATGGTCAAATGCCCACCTTCGTTCCTGATGTACTATACCCAGCATGACACTTATTTGAATTATAAAGCATTATACATATTCAACAGTAACACAGACCAAACATCTGCATTCAAAAATAAGAATCACAAGTTATGAATAAGAATAAGAAGTGTCATTAGCTATGTCATGGCCAGGGCCGCTGCTAAGGTTTTGGAGGCCCTGTAAGCATAAATGGTCAGGAGTCCCCCCTCATAATTACAGTTTTTCTCGATTGCCTCCACACAAGTTCTGGTACTTCACACACAATTCTCTGAACATCTCACCCATTTCCCAACTCCCCTAACCAATGTCACTGAACACTAAACACAATTCCTACTTAACACTCAAATTCCAGATTTAAAACACACTCTTTTCACACCATTACACACAATTCTCTGGATTACACTCAATTTTCATAAAGAAAAACACTGGGTTTCTCATGGAACACACTGTCATTCACAACACTACAATCAACTGCCATACTATGTTCACTTCCTCATCACATGGGCAAACTCTCTTCATACCGGTTTACAATCTGAAATCATCACCCCATAAGGACACACATTGCATGTCATATTGATGAAAAATTAGTGGATGCAAGGAGAAAACACATTTGTTTAGTTTTTGAACTCAAAAATGTTATACAAGACATCACTTCCATGTGGTTATCCAATATTTTACAATAAATTAGTGCAATATTTTACAGTATTTGCCTACTGCTTGAACACTATAGGCTGATGCTTAGACAAAAATAGCATATTGTGAAGTTGTTGGTAACATAACTTACAGTTTTTTCTGATTGCTAAAGCTCAATTTTCGCAACTTTGGCTGCTTTTGCAAAACTCTACACACAACTACAAGAACTTCACACCTATCTAGCAAAGCACTGTAGATACGTTGCAAAATCAAACTAAGGTTGAAAAACGCTATACACTTTTGTAAATTTTGCATATTTGTGTCAAATCCTTCACACAAGCATCTTTGTAACTAACACACACACACTGCAACTACACACATGTAGTATAAATGATACGCACATATAGCTTGTGTTTTCTTTGCACAATGTAAATCAATTGTAGATCACACTTTTGTCATGGATACTTGTGATATAAAAACACAGGGGATAAGACTTCAATCATGGATGTTTATTTACGGTCCCCAAAGCAAACTAAAGACATGTTTTTGACATGTAATTCAAATGCAAAAGAAAACACAATATAAGTCTAACAATGGGAAATTACTGAACATCCATATGCCTTGCTGGATCTGACAATAACATTTCATTGACATCACATGCTATGTCTTCAAATGCAAGACAGCGGAGAGAGTATCGCCTTGTATCAATATGGACGTCTACAGTATATTCCAAACTAATTGTTGATAACCTGCACATACTGTGTCAACATAGTTGCTTTATACGTTCTGAATTCCACTCAAATAGAACTTCGTAGACTTGCTTCATGCGAATTTTCTTTCTTTCAATTAGCCGTGACATTGCAGAGATGCTCACAGGCTATTTTTGCAAAGGTTCTGTCATGTTCTATTAGGCCTAGGGAATTTCCTGCAGCCTTATTGTTAGCCATCACCATATTCAGAATGTGGGTCTCCTGCTCAGGTGTGAACACACAGTTGTTCTCTGCCACCTGCTCTCAGAATTCTAGTAATTCTGTAAAGTAGCAATCCCATCACTTGTACATTACTGTATTTCACACATTACAGTCAGTATATACTATATTGTCTTTCATATACACTGTCTCTGTACATATTTGCTACACTGCGCTGTTGAGTATTACTCTACATACCGGTTCTCAGCGTGAAATGTTCTGCTTATGCTCTCTATAGTGTATCGGCTCAGATTGGGTTGAACCCTTTCACCAGCTTTCCTGTAGCTCATGCCATGGTTGATGACATGATCAACGAATGTGTCATCTGTGATTACGTGTCTGTGTCTTTGTCTCCTTTCTCCCTTTCCTCACCCTCCTCTGATCCTCAATCTTCTGGTGTTTCTTTCTCCTTCCATTATTTTCTACACAGAAAGCTTACCTGTGACTTATTTATACAGTATGCCGGTTGCAAAGTGAAGAGATTATCTAAAGGTGTTTCCCCCTGTCACATGTTGTGTAATAATTAGTATTGTAGTGTACAAAATATCCACAAGTGTGTATATTTTTTCTAGGAGTGTGTTCATATTTTGCAAATTGTGTGCAAAGCAGTGAGTTGTGTTTACAGTTCTGCAAAGTGTGTTTTATAACATTACAAACTGAGTGCTAATCCGTTTTTGTGTTATCAGTTTGGCTGATTTGGTTATAGGTTTGTGCATCTGTGTGAGGAGTTCAGCAAAAGCAGCCAAAGGTTACAAAAAATGTGCTTTAGCGAACAGAAAAAACTGTAAACACAGTGTGCCGTACCTTGAACAAAAGTTCTGCTTAACACTGTTGCAGCAATTCAGCAACACACGTTTTGCTTTATGCTACACACTTGCTCATGGTCACTGCACACTTTTTCCTTCATAAGACACTCCATTAAAAAATGAACACTCATCATATCATTGGGAAAACACATCCACTAGAAAAACAAAACACACTGGATGTATGACAAGATTTAGGCACCGACAATAAAACACATGCTTTCAAAATTAACCACTATTCTGCCAGTTACAAAGTTGCATTCTTTATATTACATTGCACTTATTTTATTTTGCATTTATTTGTTTTACGTTGATGGCTACTTTGCTAAATTCACACCTTCCTACACTCAAACAAAACAACAAATAGCACAACGGTACTAAGAGTAGAATATGGAGACAGGCATTGACTGACTCACGTTCTGTAAAACCTACCCTGATGGCAGGAGTAGCCTTTTGTCTTCATCATCACATGTTAGGTATGAACATGATAGTTTGTAGAAATACACATAATAGTAGATGTCAGCTGCATATTGTGTCTGGAAATGTATTGTACTTCATTACTTTACTGTAAGCAAACCTCCTACCTCATACCCAAACAAAAAAGTATATATACTATGTTTTTCATTACAGCATGTTGGCGTCAACCACATATTTATATCATATTTAGATGTTTGAAAAGTTGTGAATATACGTAATAGGCTACACAAAAAATGGTCCATAAGCTCACATATAGGAGCGGGAAAGGATCTGCACACTGCTTGCAAAAGACTTACAGTAATTTACAGTTTTTCTCGATTGCCTACACACAATTTTCGGAATCGGTCTTCGAATTCTCAAAACTCTACACACAAATCTCCAAACCTCACACACAACGGGCCAAACTCTTCACTACCTCTGAAAAATGCACGTCTTGTCTCAAAACAATGTACTCTCTTCTAAAAACCTAATTTTGTCGTCAAATGACACACACAGACAGTCACTACAATACACATTTGCAGACCCATTAAAACACCGTTGGGCACAGGGTAAAACTAATTTCTCCCAGTAACTTGGGCTTTTTTTGTTCTGGATTGCATGGATACTGTGACATAAGTTGGAAAAACTTTATTCCCACGACACGCAAACAGAAACAGAAAGATTTTTATGTCTTTTTCACAAAAATAACACAAAGATACTAAAGAGGGTATTTTTCTGTAGTAAAATACTGAAATATTGTTTTTAGACTCGGAGTACACAGACGTGTATATATTTTACATATTTTTACGTGTAAAAATATTTAAAAATTGCACTAATGTATTGTAAAATATTGGGTAACCACATGAAAGTTATGTCTTGTGTAACATATTTTTGAGTTCAAAAACTAAACAAATGGGTTTTCTCCTTGCATCCACTCATTTTTCATCAATATGACATGCAATGTGTGTCCTTATGGGGTGATGATTTCAGATTGTAAACCGGTATGAAGAGAGTTTGCCCATGTGATGAGGAAGTGAACATAGTTGCAGTTGATTGTAGTGTTGTGAATGACAGTGTGTTCTATGAGAAACCCAGTGTTTTTCTTTATGAAAATTGAGTGTAATCCAGAGAATTGTGTGTAATGGTGTGAAAAGAGTGTGTTTTAAAACTGGAATTTGAGTGTTAAGTAGAAATTGTGTTTAGTGTTCAGTGACATTGGTTAGGGGAGTTGGGAAATGGGTGAGATGTTCCGAGAATTGTGTGTGAAGTACCAGAACTTGTGTGGAGGCAATCGAGAAAAACTGCAATAGGAGCAACGTTTCGATCATAGATCTTCGTCAGGCATCATCACCATAAGCTCACATACACACTGTTGTGTTGAGAGTGATGTACTGTTTAAGATGGTTTGCTTCAGTTTAATGTCCTGTACTGTAAGATGCAGTTGTGTAATGTACAGTATTGCATTTTGGGGTCTTGTGAAGATGTACATTCTGTGAATCTGAATAGACTGGTGCAAAAAGAAAGACTGCTGTGTTTTGTATAAAGTAGACAACTGTTTTCACGTTGATCTAATTTGTTTTCTCATTTGGTGATAAAGTGTGTCTTTTGACATGAAAGTGAGGTTTTGACAAAAGATTGTTAAGTTTTTATGCCAATGTTTAGGTTTTGATAACAGTGTTTCATGCTGACAGGTATGTGATGGGTTTATCTCCAAGTGTTGAGAGTAATTGGCTTGTGTGTAGAGTTTTGACTGTATGAGCCAAATTTTGAAAATTGTGTGCAAGCAGTAGGCAAAAACTGTAAATGTCAGAAAAAAATTGCTGTTGATGCCTTCTCTGGGTGGATGCGCCATGCAAGACGATATTTCCCTCGCTGCCTGGCCAGGGAAAGGATTGCATTTGATGTGGATGAGGTCCTGTGGCCAGGCCACAATAGAAGGCAGGATGAAGCAGAGTACACGTAGATGTGAGTGTTTTTTTACGTATTTTTCATAGCAATAGGCTATACAGTAATGTAATAGGTTTTTTGTACTGCCAAATAGGCAGTGGGGTTTATCTTTGTGTTGTTTTTGTGAAAAAGAAATAAAAATCTTTCTGTTTCTGTTTGTGTGTTGTGGGAATGAAGTTTTTTCCAACTTACGTCACAGTATCCATGCAATCCAGAACAAAAAAAGCCCAAGTTAGTGGGAGAAATTAGTTTTACCCTGTGCCCAACAGTGTTTTAATGGGTCTGCAAATGTGTATTGTGACTGTCTGTGTGTGTCGTTTGACGACATAATGAGGTTTTTAGAAGAGAGTACATTGTTTTGAGACAAGACGTGCATTTTTCAGAGGTAGTGAAGAGTTTGGCCCGTTGTGTGTGAGGTTTGGAGATTTGTGTGTAGAGTTTTGAGAATTCGAGGACCGATTCCGAAAATTGTGTGTAGGCAATCGAGAAAAACTGTAAATAATAATGATACTAATACGTTTACTAATACGTAAAGCAAAGCGCTCTGCATACCCTGCTTATGCCGACGCGGCTCTAGTCATAACAATGTTATACACAGTACATTTTACAATGTTGGATCCACTAGAATAGTGTTAAATTCAAATCTCTACCTGCATGTGAAGTAACGAGGCAGAGTTGGTATTATGTGGTATATATACAGTATGTGGTAGTGCCTTGCATGAAATATTTGTGTGAGTGTGTGCAATGTACGGTTACATGCATGTGCATCTCTGTGTATGTGTTTACACACACACACGCACGCACGCACACACACACGCACACACACACACACACACACACACACACACACACACACACACACACACACACACACACACACACACACACACACACACACACACACACACACACACACACACACGTTTCTATGATGTGTATGCAGGCACGTGCAAAGGTGAGGCAGAGGTGAGTGGGTGTCTTCATCATTTCCATGGCCTCCACCATGCCACTTCTTACCTCTCTCCCTCCCTCCCCAGATGAGTATCAGAAGAGAAGAGAAGAGAAGAGAAGAGAAGAGGAGAGAAGAGAAGAGAAGAGAAGAGAAGAGAAGAGAAGAGAAGAGAAGAGAGGAGAAGAGAAGAGAAGAGAAGAGAAGAGAAGAGAAGAGAAGAGAAGAGAAGAGAAGAGAAGAGAAGAGGAGAGGAGAGGAGAGAAGAGAAGAGAAGAGAAGAGAAGAGAAGAGAAGAGAAGAGGAGAGGAGAGAAGAGAAGCGGAGAGAAGAGAAGAGAAGAGAAGAGAAGAGAAGAGAAGAGAAGAGGAGAGGAGAGGAGAGAAGAGAAGAGAAGAGAAGAGAAGAGAAGAGGAGAGGAGAGGAGAGGAGAGGAGAGGAGAGAAGAGAATATACACGTCACCGAAGTGCTCCATATCCACCACCATATCTCCCCCCCCTCCCATTCATCAACCTCAGCCTAGCATGGGGAAGAAATATGCTGCGGGAAGTGTCATCTTTCATGGGAGTCATGAGGTGAAGCTGCCATTTGTTTTGTGGACATAGACGTCCCTCTAATTCCAGCGAAGGACCCACTGGGTCAGCAGCGGCAGGGCCCGGGGCTAAATGGCCGTGCAAATGCCATACGTACGGGAGGAGGACGCTTGCTTTGAGCACACATTATGAGCATGGCTGACTCAAGTACTAGGCCTATAACCTACTGCAATACCCAAGTAAACAAACAATAAGCAAACAAACACGCACACACATGCACACAGGCAAACACAAACACACACACACACACACACACACACACACACACACACACACACACACACACACACACACACACACACACACACACACACACACACACACACACACACACACGACACACACGCAAAGTGCAGACCCACCCTCCTCCAAACAAGTTGAGATGATGTGCAATTGATTAGCCCTGCTTCTGCTCTTCAGCTGTGGCCGCGGCTCTGTGTGCGCAGTGCCGCAGAGGACATTGACATATCTGCACCAAGCACCTGCCCTCCACTGCACTGCAGGAGTTTGGGTATCCTCCTTTTTTCAACACCCTTTAAGATATAACACTTTTTGACCAACCCTAGACACCAACGATGCCGTTTCGGTACCCAGAGGGCACAAGTTCTGGTGGTTCTGGTCAATGACATATCTGCACCAAACACCTGACAGCAATCCTGTAGACACCAATGATGCCGTTTGGTACCCAGAGTGTAAATTCTGGTGGTTTTCTGGTCAATGATATTATTTCGCTTTGAAAAACAACAATGCGGGTCATGGTACTTGAGCACTTCGAGATCGACGCATAAAAATAACATGGAAGTAAAATAGCACACGTTGCATTCAAACTATCTATCTCTTCATGTAAAATACATGGGGAAATGCCATACATTATTTATTTTCGGTTGTATATCCTCAGGGAGATCAAGTACGTGTCAAACAATGGGGGTGCAGCGTCTGAGTCACAGGTCCAAGTAGAACAACGTTCAAGTCAATACCACTGAACAAGTAAACGTTTGAACTCATGAATCATTTATCGCAATTGCTCAGACACGATTGTTGTTCATAAATTCAAATCAAGAGGATAAGAGACACGGAGACAAATGTACTGCTCACATCAATAACATGTTAAGATGTGTATCTTGAGTGATTTATGACACTGGCTTCAGATAGGTGCCCTCAGTGACATTGTCAATGGCCTATTTTTTTCATCACATGCTCAATACTGTATATATCAATGTATATTGTTTAACCATTCAAAGCTGCAATCCAAAAACGTGCACAGCATAAATACAGAAGCAATTACTTTCCTAATAGAGGAAAAGTGACAAAACACAATTTAAAGTTTTTATTTTATTTTATTAAAGATGGCCTCTCAACGTCATTTAATTAGTATTGCCGTGCTCCCCATTGTTATTGAATGTGTTACGCGTTGGTCCTGTTTTAAAAAACGTTCTGGTTGCTTTGTTTCAAGACGTTTTTGCAAGCTGGCAAGGTGGCTTGTGGAGAAACGAGAGAGTGTTCCGTGTTTCTCGTGGAAATGCGTCTCTGATTGGCTCACTCCTCCTGCTCTCGAAGAAACGCGTCTCTGATTGGCTCAGTCCTCCAGTTCTTGGAGAGAATGTAATGGGAAACAGAGTCGCCACTTCCCCGGGTGGTACTGCACTATAGGGGCGCCAGCGGAGGCGTGCAGGCTCCATTCAGGGCTGTGCTCTTTCGACAGCGACCCCTAGGCTTGCTGCAGGCACGGAGCAACCAGAGTGAGCTGGCTTTATGTATGAGGCTTTGTGCTGTGTGTGTACCTGAGAGTAGCAACCAGCTGATAGCTAAGCTAAGCTATGTTTCGGGCCACCAGACGTTGCTTGTTTTGAAAACAAGCAGAAAAAAATTACTCGACATGTTTTTAGATAAAAGGGTCGATATAAACCTTTGTGGGCAACGCCTTCTTTCGACGTGACGAAACACAGAAAGGCTTTCGTGATTCGCTCGTTTCTCTGCATTATTTATGTAAATTGGGAAACACCGGGAAACACAGCCAGGAGAGTTGACGCACCGCTATGAGAGCCTTGCAAGTGAGTTTAACTTGGGGTGACCGTCCGATCTTCGAAAGGAGTGAGTAAAACTGAGTTTTATCGGAAGTTGGCCTTTAAGCTTGTAGGTATATGTAGCCTATAGAAAGCCATTACAACTCTGTGTACCTTGCAGCAAACTCACTCTTGCAAAGGAAGACATGTTAGCTTGTGACTTGTAGATTGATAGCCTACAATGGCTGTCCCACAGCAACTCTGGAATAATAGGAACTGTGCTCTCTCTCTAGGTCGTCCTCAGACGAGCCTTCCATCGTTACTTCCAGTCATCCTGATTCTCCATACATCTTTTCAGTTCACTGGTACTCTGGGCTCCTGCGTCCTTCTTGAGTATGTCCACATATGTTACTGTGGGACGTCCTCTTATTGTCCTCTTAGATGTCCTGTTTGTGTGCAATACATTGGTTTTGCCACTGTAGCAACATACACTGAATGAGACAAGCATTTGTACATCACAAAGCACAAGGACAAGAGGAGCTGCCAGGACTGGACTGAGGGAGAAATAGGTCCCGGCCCAGGCACTTTTGGCGTAAGGGGCCCCTCATAATTAGCGGCGCAGAACTGAATTAGTGGTGGGCCCCGCACCCTCGTGGGCCCATTTTCAGAAATGTTAAAAAAAGGGGCCCACGAGGGTGCAGGGCCCACCAGGAAATGCCCGGTATGCCAGATGGTCAGTCCAGCCCTGAGAGCTGCTATGCTGATTACAACTTACACAAGTCCTCTTGCCCCGGCCTTAAGCCCTTTCCATTAGGAGCCTTTTCCTGTCTGTTGCTCAATGCCAATCTCCTCTTTATTTAGTGTGCCCATTATTCTGTATCCTCCAGGATGTATCGTTGGTCATAAAGTCCATTTTACCAGGTAATGATGGCCTATAGTGTTGAGCACCCACTTCTCTCACTCAAGGTCATTTTATGCTCCTAGACACAAAAGACACTTCAGTGCCAAGCAGTGAGCAAATCATGCAGTCCTCATGTGTTACTTACTGTACCATATATGCCCTAAGCAGACAAGCAGAGAAGCCATTCTGTCATTTGTATGATGTATTATATTTTTCATGAATCCTGGACTTCCATTGAATTTTTTAAAAGAAAAAAAATACACTTGGGCTAAATACCGGGAACAACAGCTATGGTACTGAATAAACAGTCCGAAACATGATTTGTGTGATGGGTTGAGAAAAAATTGCTTGTGGCATTCTCGCACTGTAAAATGTATGGTAGTTTATTTCACTGTAGAAGTTGATTTGTTCCTGTAAAAGATGAGGGTTTTGGAAGAGAGTGATATTTTTCTCTGGCTTAAGCTGTATTTTTGATATCTGCACTCTAACTTCTCCTCATCCATGTGTGTAGTTTTTCCTGAAGTGATTCCTGTAGTGTGTCGTCGTCCAGTCCAGTGTTTGCTCTGCTGTACAAGCCAGACTACTGGCCGGAGAGACCTTGTGGCCTTTGAAACACCATGGGAAACCCTGACCCCATTACCAACTGTCACTCAAGGAGCTCACATCCCATATGGCTTCTTAAAAACACTTCACTTGGATCAGACATCAAAGGAAAGCAAGAGTGTTGGTTAAAAAAAGAAACCTAAATAGTTTCAGAGTGTCGAAAAATACACCAGAACTTCACCAGAAGGCATGAGCATTTCAGAGCTGTTAGCCTGTGACAGAAACTGTGTATGTTTGGTTACACTGTATTCTGCATTTCTATTTGCAGTGTAAATGATAGAACACAGAACAGCAAAGTGTGCAATAGAATGTGACATTACATACAGCTGACCCACAATTGACCTTAGTCTTAGGCCCAGGATAGGCTTGCTACAGAATATTTGACACAGCTGTGAGGGGTGATCTCCCAGACATCCATGTTTAGGTTGTGGTGGTGACAGACATTGATGACATTTTTAATGGGGCCGCTGACAGCTTTTGCTAGGCCCTGGACAAAGTCATCTGAAAGGGCCCCCCATCCAATACATTCAATGCAATGAAGATCCAATTATGGGCCCCCCCATTTCCCTGGACAGGTGACAGGTGAACCCTTTGTCCCCCCCTTGTCGGCTTCCCTGATGATAGCCCCACGGGCTATCTGCCCTCTACATGATCCTTGGAACTGGACCCGGTAGACCCGTGCAGGAATCTGTCTTTGTTCAGCCATGGATGGAGATGTTGGGAGAGATAAGGTGGGAGGTGGGATTTGAACCCGCAACCCTCTGATCTGAAGACCACCTCCCTGACCATTAAGCCACGCCTGTCCCCATTACTGTACATCATAAATGTGTAACATTATGAACTTACACAGAACCATGGGGTTAGGGTTAGTGTTAATTACAGTACGTAGTTGCATGGCGTTAGGGTAAGTGTGTTACTGGGATTATTAAATCTAGATCTATCTACATGTTGTTCATCTACACAAGACAATTCATGTATTGTATATAAAAAGGTGAAACGTAAATTTGTGTGGTTTTCATGTGGTTCTTGTATATTGGGATGAATACAGGATATCACACTCTCATTGCTTTTGTAGATCTGTAATTTCATTACATGTTCCAATGCAGGTCTTATTAGAGTGAGTTAAGAAATTCTTTGGTAACACCTTCCTAGACTTTCATCTGGGAGATACTGACACGTGTCTACATTACTGATTCATTCGGATGACTTTGATCTGATCTGCTAAAATATTTCTTGCCCCTTCACACCCTCTGCTGAATTTAAATGATTGAATTGTCTTGTGCTGGAACTGGTCCCCCATTGATTGACAGAGCACTGACTTCTTGAAGTCTGCATGATGTGGTTTTAAAAGTGAGGTGGACTCTGAAGTTTATTTGGAAATGCACAAGAGCAGGTGGCACACACTAAGGTGCTGGTGACACGTATCCGGGTATTTTTAGATGCAGATATTATTGTTAGCCATTTACATATTAACAATGTGGATAAAATGAAATATCCATGGTAACAGGTGCATTTAAACCCACTATGGGTATTTTTATTTTTTTATTTAAAAAGAGTTTTGAAATGTGCCTTCTTTAATAAACAAGCGTCTAAAACCAATGCGTTTTCAAAAATATCCATTTTATATGTGCAAACAGCTTCAAAATGTAGGAAGGCAGATGGTTTGTGCTTGCCTAAAGTTAAGTTTTACTTCACTACTCTAACATGAAGAGTATAGTCCCGCATTCAAAGCTATGGAGTCAATGGTTGGCGTTCAAACCAGTTCAAACTGCTTATCTGTGTGGCATAGGACAGCACAGCTGTGTCAAGACCCTGCTAAGCCTGGCCCAATCAAAACCCAAATCCAAAACACCTTGCTGAACAGCAAACTCAGTATTTATCAACTATGCCAACTTAATGACCAGACGTTATTTATAGCACATGACGATGGCAGACTCCAGCATGACATGTGTCAGAGGGGGGCCTCTGACACATATCCCGCCTCCCTGTCAAAATACCAGTGCTCTGCTCCTGCACCTCATAACGTTTCAGTGTTCATCACCTAAGGAAAATGTAACGTGTAGCATTGTGTACCCTATTTTATACTAGCATGTGCCATGTGTAGCATCTACTTATACATTAGGGTTGGTGTTAGTGATGTGTATGTAGGCCTACCCAGTAAATACACGTTGTATTTCATGTCACATGTGAAAATTGTAAAAAGTGTAAAGTGTTACAATGAATTGTAACCTTACCGTACCTTTGTTACCTTACCTTTTTACTTTTGAGTTCCCCTCATGACATATTTTTCCCTGCAACTCTGTGATAAAATAGAGAGAGAAAGCCCCAAAGTGGAATTAAACTATCACAGCTATGAAACTGCCACTTTAAGGCTTGCATGGCTTACATCTTTATATGCAAACTATGCAAAAAGTACCTTTTTAGATGTCTGGAAAATATAGGTTATGGTGCGTCATTTTATCTCTAAGCCATAATAGTGGGTGGAATCTCCATCAAACACATATCAAATGTGAGACATTTCTAAGCACTTAGGAAACTTTTCAAAACAGTGAAATTGTTCAGGTTGGAAGTCTCTGGAGGCAGTCACCTCTCAGGAAGGGAATATTTTACCGGCACTTTACTCTCCCGGGACATCTGAGAAGACACAAATCACGCCGGCTTGCACTCAGTTTCACCTTGCAAGGCAGCCAGGATGCCCCCTATTCTAAGAAGGCGCTAGAGATGGCTCCGCTTGTTTAGTCGCTGTATCACTGAAAAGAAAAATGGTGATATGCTAGTCGTGTCCAGAGATATCAGCTTTGCTGCTGCAATGCCATCGCTGTGCACGAACAGTTCATTTTTATCTTTTCATATTCTTCTGTTTTAATGCTGCCATGATGAGGAAAGCTGTTTCAATTGACTTTGAAGTCAAACTGCAAGCGCCATCACACTCCACAGTCAAATACAGAAAACTCCTCTTTGAATCTTTATTAGATTCATAATCCAGCTGGATCACAATAAAAATCTTTATTGGATCAGGATAAAGGTTGGAATGCATGTTTTTTAAAGACAATAAGTATTAGCAGGGCGTTAGCAGGGTGGCAATAAGTATTAGCATTTGTTGGAAAACCAGAATGGGGGATACTCTTTCAAGTAATATCAATGGAGTTACATTAAACCAAGAATAAAATCATGTAGAAGTGGAGATATCAAAACCCAGAAGGATGGCAATTCCCCTCGCTCCAAAACACCCCAACCCTCAGTATTAGTAACATTTTGCCTGTAACATTAGTGTTTTCCTTCAACGGTAGAACAAAAGTAAACAAAAGTGTAGAAAATGGCTGGCCAAATGTGTGCCTGCCTGAATTCCTGTTGTTCATCATGAGTGTTTTCTCTACAAAGCTCTGACCTCACGTGGGCATGGTGGGTTTCCCCCTTTCCCTTTTTCGGAGACACTCCAGCGGATATGAAATTTGAGGCGAGGGGCTACGTTGACCTTTAGGAAAAACCAAGACTACACACTGGCTAATTTCAAAGTTCACTTCACTTTGCTCGTTCCCTGACCTTCTTGCCTGCACATCTTCTGGGATGCATAGCAATGTGGGGGAAACTATCTATCTGCATTCCCCAGCTGGGCGTTCAGTGCAAGGTGCTTGAAGCAGAAGTGGAGGTGGTGGTGGTGATGGTGCAAATTAAATGGGTTTTCCAGGCATTATCAGTGAAGGACAATTAAGTTTTAAAACCACATCAAACATCTGTACTAAACTGTGCTTCTATTTGCATGGGAAAAATGAAAACACACACACACATGCACTAATGCAGGCATGCATGCACGCACACACACACACGCATACGCACACGCGCACCTGTCCAGACCATACACTTTCAGTAGTCAGTCACAAGCCATCAATCATGGGACATTTGCAAACCGGCTGCTGTTTCATTTTGTGAAATATTAACGCCACAGATGCGTCAAAAAACGCTCAGCAATGGGCCTCTTCCAATGGCATCTTGATTGCTTCATTCGGGGGGCTGTTTTATCTCCCTCCTTCTCTCTCGCTCTCTCAGGTACTTTCTGCCGCCTCGGCGGATTAGTGACCTGTGAAGGCTCCCCGCGTAATATCCCAGAATGGCCACCAAGCCGGTCAGAGGTGTGCGTTACACGCTGGTGTGTGCCGGCACTGCTGCAGACTTATTCTTCTGCTTGACCTTTTCAAGGAACATGGCTTCCCACCGCTCGCAATTATGCATATGAAAGCATTCTCCTGGAACAGTCATAGGCCATCATTTACAACATCTAGTGCCTGATTTGTGACACTGGGGTGCCTGTTTCTCTACCCGCTTGAATGCCTTGATGCAGAAGGTGTAGGTGTAAGTCAATGGAGTATTGCACGTAGTAGTTTGTAACATGACTTCGAAGACCTTCCTTATCCGTTTTTGACTGCCTTCCTATTTAAGTGTCTGTATGTTTCACACCATGTCAGGCTGTTATTTGTATGTGTTATCCCCATTGCCACGGCAAGCGCAAATTGGGAAAACAAAGCATTATTGTTGTGTATCATCAAATGTCAACTCACAAGCACAATATAACCGAACTGTCTGCGAGACATCAAAGCAATATGTCTGCTTTAAGGCCTATAAATGTTTTAGTGTCACTTGTCGGTTTCTCGGTTCTCTCCCATTTTATGTGTAGCCATAGAAAAGCGTTTGGCTCATTATCATGCTCTCGTACTCTGCATGACATTAAAATAAGACAGAAAAGTGTCTGGAGACCAGCAAGGAAATTTCATGTCATAATAGGAATGTCTTATCCTGTAGTGGAGTGATATGGATCTACGCTCCAGTTTGCCTTCACTTTAAGGCTCTTTATTATGAACATGGTGAAAGAGCAAACAAGCTGTCAAATCTTTCATTTTTTGTGTCAATTTGACATGGAAAAGCAATTATAAGAGGAAAATTGTAATTTCTAACTGCATTCATATTAGAATGTACAGTATTGTGATTAGCTACTTGAAGGGAGACGTTTTCTTTTTTTAAACGCAGTGCCAACCACGTGAGCAGGGAGCGCAAAAGTTGGTTTTATCTTTGTGATGGATACGTTGTTTGTTTGTTTCTTATTTTTCTATACGACTATAGTTCTCTATCGAAAGAAAAGCATTACTCTAACACCCAAAAGAAAGGGAAAATAAGGGGGGGAAACACAGAGGGCTATAGATTCATCTGATCTTTCTCTCCCTCTGTTTGTCAAAGCCAGGAGATACTCATCTATCTTCCAAACAATAGAAATGACAACGGTGGGTGTTGCCTGTCCCTGATGCACAGTAAAGATGACTGATTTACTTCCTGTATTAAATAAAAAAACTGCAGCAACAATGACCTTGCTGTGTCCTAGACCTTCTGAAGTCTCACAAAAACTTCCTCTTTGCGATATCCTTTCTACAGTTAGCCAACATTTCTACATGTATATACACTAGTCGGTGTCTACTTTCAATCTTTTAAAATTTGTTGTTACAGTGTTTTTTCAGCATCATTTCAGCTGAAAGGATTATGCTGCATTGTGTGTGTGTGTGTGTGTGTGCGTGCGTGTGTTTGTGTGTGTGGGGGGGGTGTGCGTGCGTGCATGCGTTTGTGTATGTGTGTGTGTGCGCGTGCGTGCGTGCGTGTGTGTCTGTGTACAGTATGTGTGTCTTTGTGTGTGCACAGTATGCGTGTGTTTTTTGTGTGTGCACAGTTTGTGTGTGTGTGTGATTTCATTATGCTGCATTGTTGTTGTGCAGCTCTACATTAGGATAGCTACTGTATGCCCATGGAATTGTAAATGGATGAGCACCAAACAGAAAA
The DNA here is from genome assembly GCF_034702125.1 of Engraulis encrasicolus. Taxonomy (NCBI): domain Eukaryota; kingdom Metazoa; phylum Chordata; class Actinopteri; order Clupeiformes; family Engraulidae; genus Engraulis; species Engraulis encrasicolus. The sequence continues at coordinate 30,144,080 of NC_085862.1, read as the reverse complement.
CATCAACAGTGGATTCTACAAGCGCTCATGTGCTTGTACCAGGCAGAAGCACTCAGTAGGCCTATCTTATTGAAACAAACACACACATTCGTGCACACACACGCGTGCACACGCACACACGCACACGCACACACACACACACACACACACACACACACACACACACACACACACACACACACACACACACACACACACACACACACAGACACACACACACACTCACACACACACACACACACACACACACACACACACACACACACACACACACACACACACACACACACACACACACACACACACACACACACACAAATGTTCCACCAATGCCACTCTGACTACAGGATCTAAAATCCATATGAGCTTTGCAGTGCATGGCGTTCTATAGGGTTGCTGTGATAGCCTTTACAAGCTGCCAGTTTAAAACAAAAATGTGTAGTGTAGCCTTGTCACATGTCTGGTCAAGTTTACTGTGGTTTTGACACATTTATGAATATGGCTAAATGGGGAAACATAGGCTGATTAATATTAAAGTAATGTGGCACATGGCTCCCATAATGAAGCCAAGGAATCAGCCCAAACAGATTTGACAATGGAGTATAGGGTGTTTCATCTAGCACACTGTAAAAGAAGGCAATGCTAATTCAACAATTTAGAGAATTCTCTGTGAAATACACTACAGAAGATGTCGAATCAATGCTGTTAAAGTATTAAATTAACACTGGATTTAGTTAAGAAAAATGTCTACTAGCCAAATTGGCTGGTGGTGGGAAAAGTTAATTTAGAGCTGTGCTTAACAGAATGATGAAATAAACTTTAAGATTTACTCATTCCCATAGTTACTGACCTTAAGTGTCTGGGAAAGCATACAGTATGTCCTAGTTACTTCTCAGCTGGCTACAAAACCACAGTGACCCTATTCACATTGGGCTAAAATTGTTGCAGAGTTAATCTCTTTCTCTCTCTGCTCCGTTGGATGATAAAGCAGAGACTCCTTCAAAGACTTATTTAACGGTCAAAGGGGGTTGTGATAGATGAAATACTATTTTTGTGTTGTGTCCACACAACAAACCTCTCAGAAAATAGCAATCAATAGACAAGAGCTCACCAACACGAAATATCCAATTTCCTGAGCCAGCTAACAGATGGATAATGATGGAAAAGAAGCACATGATTGATTTGGAAATATATGTTACCTTTAGAGAGGCCTTTAGAATCATGGATTACAACATCAGATATCTACAGTCAATACACCCACCACTGTATCTACGTCAAAGTGAACATGAGCAATAAGCTCAATGGTGCAAAATAGACATATTGGTGATGGATGTAATACAGTACGACACCTTTTACATTTAGCGATAGACAAAAATAATGTTACTACTTTTCCTCGGATACAGTTTTTTCATACAATATTTCTCTGTTTTGTGTTCTATTCTTAATTGTTGTTTATTGTCTGACCCCCCCCAACATCAGGATTCGTTCTCCCCAGGCTAATACATTTTCATGAGTGTGCTATCTGAAATTAGAATTCTGTAGCCTATGTAGGCCTATGCATACATCTTTGTTTTCACTGGAGAACGGGCTTCTCGGGATCGTGGGTCAGCGCGGCGAACCGATCATAAAGTGCTTTTACGGGGTGGATGGACCAACAGCACTCGAGGAGCAAAATAGCAAAATAGCGTATTGGGCAAGGTCGCTGGCCATGGTGCTGAAATTACTACCGAGCCCGATGTTGGCTATGTTTAAAACTATTCTTGGGCTCGGGAGTACGGGGCTCCAACTGAGAGCTCGGACAATACCGAATACGCGAATATGTGCTAGCTCTGAGCGGACACCCCCTGGCCGGTTATTGGGAGAGCGAGCAGAACCGAGGAGGAGCGAGGGCAGATTCCAGACAAAACAACCAAGATGACGAAGATAGGGGGTGATTGGGGCGGATGGTGGGTACGAGCAAGAAGGCGAGTTTCTGTCTTGGAGCAGGTGAGCCGGGAATAAATGCGGTGTAGATAATTGAAGGGAGTGACAGCTGTCATTGCACTTAATAATCTGTCGAATGATGGCTGAGCGGAGAATGAGAATCAAGTGGATAGGTAGGCGTGCCTGTTTTAACGCGCAGAAAATAGACGAATGACAGACAAGCAGGGAATAGAGTGTAGGTGTTAATTTAGACCTTTAGTAAGTGAAGAATTCTTGCATATTGGACCCCCTGGGTCACCAACATTAAAGCAAAGAAAGCTCCCACACACTGTTCACATTTGCACGGTTTACTGCGACGTTTCTTTATGCTTCTCCGGAACTTCGTTTTTTAACAAAACGTGCATTTTGTTTTAACTCATCTGCAGTGGCCCAGCTGTGGCTCAAGCGGCTGGGCACTGCTCTGCTACTGACGGCCTGGGTCATTTGTCGGACCTTTCCTGTCTCCTATCATGAAAAAAGGTAATACCCCCCCCCAAAAAAAACAAACAAACAAACAAACAAACAAACAAACCTAAAAACAAACAAACAAACAAACAAACAAAAAAACCAACTCATCTGCTGTTCATGATGATGCTGGTCATGATGTGGGTAATTGCTGAACCTCAAATGGACTTGGACACAGCATCACCTCTGAGAAAAAAAATGAGCAGAGGCACTCGGTAGCGACAACCTAGTTACTACTCTGATATGATTTGCCCTACGAAGCAAAACATGTGATGATTAACTCTTTCAGTGCATGAGGGAGGTCACATCCAGAGTGTAAAACCCAAGTTGTTTTTCCACCAACCTACGACAACCACAGCTAATTTTTCACTATTCTTTAGTTCGTTAAATGCATTACTTGAAATAGATCCTTCCTAATGACTGACTGTGACCTATGTTAATGACCTTTTCTTTTGATCCTTTAGAAACGAACTCAAATACCCTGCTCACTGATCAGCCATCCAAAAAAATCTCATTAAGCGCTGTGTCTCGATTTTATAGTCAGGGTGAAATGTCTTTTTGTACAGGACTGTTGTGGTTAAACATGGAGGGTTCGAAAAAAGAGCAACCCCCCCTAATCATACCCTAGAGTGAAGCCCTGGAAACTGTTTTGCTGAGAGAGAAGTAAAAAAAACCTAAAAGGTCACAGGAACTCAAGAGTGGTGTATAGAGGAAAAAGAGTTGAGGCCAAGCGCAAAGACGTCCATTTTCATTTCCATCATTTAAGGTCGCCGACGCCGTCTTCATTTTCTCCCGGCCGGGTTTGTTGTTTCAGTACAGTCAACTGCAGTAGTGTCAGTGAAGGATGGAAATGGTTAAGAGTCATTACTTTCACACCATTAAAGAGAGAGAGGAGGCTGCTGAGATCTCATCCAATCTGTCCTATTTCTCTCCTGATATGCGCTGACTTCTGGAGCTGCCACCAGAGTATACGATTAATCTGGGCGAGCAGGATTCCAGAGAGGAAGCATGTGTGTGTGCATGTGTGTGTGTGTGTCTGTCTGTGTGTGTGTGTGTGTGAGAGAGAGCGTGTGCTAGTGTGTGTGTGTGTGTGTGTCTGTGTGTGTGTGTGTGTCTGTGTGTGTGGTGTGTGTGTGTGTGTGTGTGTGTGTGTGTGTGTCTGTGTGTGTGTGTGTGAGAGAGCGTGTGCTAGTGTGTGTGTGCATGTGTGTGTGCATGTGTGCGTGTGTGTGTGTGTGTGTGTGTGTGTGCATGTGTGCGTGTGTGTGTGTGTGATTGAGCAGCAATCCCTCAAAACTCTGTCCTTATGGAGGAGATGACTTGATGGAATTATCTTACTGCACCGACCGAGCAGAATTTATATGAAGCGCAGAAAATATTTTAACATTTTAAGTGCAGCACTTCATTAAATCACTCTATAGAGGAGTTTTCCTTGATTCAGCCAAAATGTTATGATAGGTTATAAAAAGTTGGTATGCAGGATTAAATTGTGCATTATAGGGGTGGTGGGTGTGTGTGTGTGTGTGTGTGTGTGTGTGTGTGTGTGTGTGTGTGTGTGTGTGTGTGTGTGTGTGTGTGTGTGTGTGTGTGTGTGTGTGTGTGTGTGTGTGTGTGAGAATGTGTGCAGTGGTGTGCACAGACATTTTGGGGGGCAGGTGCTCGAGGACGGCTGGGGAGCATGTGGAACTTCCAGTTGCCTCACAAGGCTAAAGAGGCTATTTATTATATCAGGACATTATTGTGGCTTTTGATTGTCAAGTATTAGATGATAATGTCAACATGGACTACACTCAGGGCCGCGTTATCCTATGGTGCAACCGGTGCTGCAGCACCGGGCCCCGCCACTAGAGGGGGCCCCGGACGTCGTGAGATTGAAAAATATGAAACGATATTTTGAGACAATCAATTGTACTTTTGACGCATTTCGCCATCCGTAGGCAAGCAGAGGCGCACTTGTCACCAGGCTAGACAGGCAGCTTGGGCCCCCCAAGACTGTAGCTGGGGAACAGTAGTGGCAATTTGTTACAAGTGTTCTTTCTTTTTAATTTTCGCTTGGCCCCCCTACTGAGCCTAGAATCGCCTCTGCATGCACGCAGGAATCGGAGGTCGGAACTTATCATTTCAGTCAGATGCTTCTGGTTGTGTGCCACCAGTGAAAACGGTGGTCAATAATTTTATAGTTTGATGATGGGCTACTGTCTAAAAAAGATGTGAGAAACTCGCGTCAGCACTTGCTTCAGATTGTACGGATAAACTTCAGCCCGGCATGGATTAACGCATTGAAGAGAAGGTTGGCAACGTTATCCATTTTTGTAATGTCAGTGTTATAATCGCTTTTTGTAATTGTTGCATAGCGATCATGGACTTGTGCAATCATGTAGGCCTAAGCTAAGCAAACAGAGCACAGCACACCAACCTAACTTTATCTTATTCTATAGTTAAAACATGGGGAAATAAATCACGCACCCAACTGCATTCGCGAAACTTAAGTCTTGCATGGCGCGGTGACCACCTCTGAGGTGTTTTTTAAAGTGTTCACAATAATGCTACGTAGCAAGTGCACCAACCAGCACTCAAAGTTCTGACAGTCTGACAACAACAGGGCAAGCCAATCTAGTGAACACTAAAATGATATAGGCTAGTCGCATTTTCCTAAAGCAATGTTATGGCCATTTCCCTAAAGCACTGTAATAGGTCTAATGTCGATGCTCTGTCAGCGTATATCTTTGCGTTCGGCTTTGTGTTCAGTTAAAACATGCCTGGGTACCACTCGCGGATTGTTCAGTTAGCAAGTGGCTCTTATCTGGGAGGGAAAAAAAACTTGCGTGATACATCCACATCTAAACATTTGGCCTACGAGTTTGCACCGTAATCTACTGTAATGATTGCACACTATTGCATTTCAATGCACCATCTAGATGAAAACCGCTGACTTCTTAATTGGTAGATATGGTACATTTTGACAGCTTCACTTTGCTGTGGTTCGCTGCTAAGGGGATTCCCCTTCCTCGCGTCAAGCGACAGCTGAGTAGGCTACTTTCCTTTGACAGACAGCCAGTCTTTCCCAGGCCATTGGAAGTTACATTAATTAACACGTGTTTCCCACGACGGTTTCGATTCGACAAATTGGTCGGCAGCAACGTAGCAAAAATAAGAGACTTTTGGTTGTGCTTCTGTTTGGTAGCTAGCTGAGCCGACGTTTACTCTGCTAAACGGTAGTGCACAGAATCTCCTCCCTGTCAGCTGGCTAGGCTTCCAATGGCTTGCGTTGCGACTGGTGAACTCAGCAGGGGGTTTCGCGCACCCTTTTTTGTGTTGGAGTAGAACGTGTAGCCTGGGTTGTTTCATGCGTTTTGAATAGGCTATGGCTCATGTGGTGTAGGGGCCCCGGATTGCATCTGCACCGGGCCTCGGCGAGGGTTAACGCGGCCCTGTCTACATTTCAACAAAGACGCTTTTGCACACCTCTGTAGTTGCAGGTGCATAGGATGTTATCCCAGCGGGGTTGTCAGTCAAGTGCAAATAACACGTTGCACTTAACATGGACTAAAGTACATTGAGAAAAACATGTCCAAAACAATAAAAGACTGTTCTAAAAGGCCACTTTTTTTCAGATTCGGGTTCCTCACACAAAATGAGCTAAAGCCAGTGAATCTCAGTGTGAAAGAATAATAACTGATACTGTCAAGTTCTGGTGTGTTTTTTGATAGTTCCCTCAGTTGTGCTCGAACTTGAAAAGAGCCAGGTCACGCAAGGAACAACTCAGACAAGATGATTCCCCTTTTTGTTATTTATTGAGTTTCTTTGTTTTGTTTCTTTGGTTGAAGGGGTTGTAGCAGTCTGTCAGATAGGTTGAAAACCTTAAACATAAGAATAACAGATACATTGTGTTAATTTCAAACAAACATAAAATCGCTGCATTAGTACATTAGCATCAAGCTAGTCACAAATCACCTTTAAGTTTAGTTGAGTTTAGCATTAAATCATAAATACCAAATTCCTTATCAAGTTACTCTACTACTACTAACCAAGTAAGAAGTAGATTAGAAACTGGAATTTTTAAACAAAAGCATTAGTCAAAGGAAGCATCCAGTTCGACTTCCTAAACTTTTGAATGGTTTGAGCCACTGATGAAATTCTTTCACAAAGTAAGTTTTAGCTTCTCAAACTTAACATTTACAGCAATTAAGCAGTATAAACTAAGAAAAGTACAACATTTAACTTTAAGTCTTAAACTGTTCAATGAAGTCAGTTGTCAACTGAGATCAAACATTTCACACATGAAGGATTTTCCTCCACATTCAAACACCAGGTAAGTAAAGAAAATCAAATCTCCTACCAGTTGCGTTTGACCAGTTCACTGAGGGATTTCTTAGTTTTCTTTATTTGGTTTTGTCTGTCTTTTTCAGAGCTTTTGCTCTCAACAAACATTTGCTTCTTTCTCCTCTGCAGCATGTGGTGATCTGAGAGCAATATGGCCGCCTGACAGGAAGTTCCTCCCTCTTGACAGGAAGTCAGAGTTGGAGTGCTGTGGTGTGGCTATTGCATTTGTTGTCTGCCACCTGCAGTGCTGGATGAAGACTGGTTGCTGGTTGTGAATGTGAATGATGTTTTGGATGTTGGATGTTTTGGTTCTCGGTCAGTTGACTTTTCAGATACTATTTCTCTCCAGCAAAAAAAAAATGAAAACGGGTCAAAATTACCTGAACACCTTACAATGATTAATAATAAGGGTGGCATTGGTAGGCTTGTGATGTGTGTGTGTGTGTATGTGTGTGTGTGTGTGTGTGTGTGTGTGTGTGTGTGTGTGTGTGTGTGTGTGTGTGTGTGTGTGTGGCAGTGTGGCAGTGTGTGTGTGTGGGGGGGGGGCAAATTCAAAACAGATTGTGAACCACAGATCTAACATGTCACTGGTGTACTTGTGGGGCCAAGACAATAAGTAAGCAACACAAGGAGCCAGTAACTCTCACTGCAAGACACTATCACCACCCCAGGCTACCCATTCAGAGGCGAGCAGGTCTTATGTTGTTTCTATGGTAGCTAAATCTACTGAAGCTGCCATCTGACTCACACAGAGAAATGGAAGAACAAAATGGGAAAAAACATGCCTCTTACCTCCCACCCATCTGATTGTTTTCCCCTCACTACCATGTGGAGATTTCATTTGGCTTTGCGGCCACATGTCAAGAAAGACGGCAGGTACAGGAGGGGATATTTTTTCAGGGTAGTGCTTGATGAATACAAATGGTTAAAAGCTTCTGTCTTTTTGGGCTGTTGCTGAAAATTCGGCTGTTAAGCAATATTAATATCTGTTGTACTTTTTTCTGCTGTGCTGTTATTATTCCGTGTATTTGCTCAGACTTCTAAAACGGCCGTTCATTTATCTTACACCGGATACAAAACCCCAGGAGGAGGATAAACAAGGATTTTCGTTCTTTTCCCCTTTTGTGCTTACATTCAGCCTCTGTAGGGTGTTTTGTTATCGGGAAACAATTGCACATGTGCCGGCGTCTGACAGGATGACGACAACAAAGGACCTAGCGGACTTGAAAGAGTCCCTTCAGATCTGCCTCCACCACCGCAGGCTGCGCTAGCTCCTCTACCGCGCGGCGCGGTGCCGTCGTACACATCTCCTAATGATGATAGCTTTTCAACAGCCTGTCGTCTTTTAGATGATTAGTCAGAAGTGTTCTTCCCTCTTCGCTCTTTTTCCTTACACGGGGTAAGGGGGGTGGGGGGGTGAAAAAAGGAAACGGAAGGAAGGAAGAGAGGAAAGGGAGGATGGCAGGGATGGGCCTCTATCTCAGCCGGTGGGTAACAAAAGGCATCATTTTCTCATCATGGCGGTAAATGGTTGGTGCGCTGTTGGTTTTTTGAAACGGAATGAAGCATTGCAGAGGTTGATCCGAAGGCATCTGTGAAGAAACGCTCATTGATATTCACACAAACAGAACTCTCAACATCCCCACCCCCCTACACACACACACACACACACACACACACACACACACACACACACACACACACACACACACACACACACACACACACACACACACACACACACACACACACACACACAAAACTTTCAGCAAATATTAAGCAAATAGCTTATACCCCCAGGTTAAAGCAGGCAGTGTTTTGTCATTTGTAACATTCATAGTGATCTTTGAACTTTTCTTCTCTCGAATCTGTGCCACACATATTTCCCCCCGAAGGCACACACTTCAACATAGTAGCAGAAAAACATACAGGTGAGAGGAGTATGAATATTAAGAGACTCTAGGGATCTTTTAGTCACGTAGTGCAGACAGCGCATCAGTTAAATAACACTAAAAAACACTCAAAAATGACAGCATGTCTCTCTTACTGAGAGGGGCATCATTTTTCAAGAACGTATACCCTTCAGAACATGACACCAGGCTTAAAAAGACAGCCACGACCCTGTGCAGACAAAAGCGTCCATGTTACAGTTTCTTTTTTTTGTCCCGGGTAGGGGGTAAAAAATAGAACACTGTGTGTGCACAGATCATGTCAAACCTATATTCTGAACCTGCTGAGGCTCGTGGAAAAAAATGATGAAAAGACGGCTTCTCCATACAGTGATGACTGATTTAGTTAAAGGTATGTCTTCCGTGTGTGTAGCTCGCTCCACTGTATAAATCAATAACAGGAGAGGTGGGATGCAATATCTAATTTGTTATGAAGTCAGGCAAAGCTTTACTCCCCCGTCTCCCCGGATACCTTCCTGTGTTTGCGTGGTGTGATTGGTGAGCTTGGCTCTACTAACCTTTCTATTATGCTAATTGCCTGCTAGATGGGACTTCTAAGATGACTTCAAAGCTAGGAAATGTATATGCAAAGTGTCAGGTGGGGGTATTTGAAATCAAAAAGGGTGATTTTTCTTTTTTATCCTACTGCTGGAAAAAAAAATCATCTGGGTGACCCCCCACAGGACATTTCTCCCTCTGGGTCTAGGATACTGTGATGACTTTGAATGTTGAACGTGGAACGGGTAATCAAAGGGAATACTGCTGTCATATCATCATACTACAACCTTCAGTATTGGTCTCTTTCTGCAAAGCTTTCAGCATATATAGCCAGTACTGTACTACACTACCATATCGATCCAATTACAATATGTATTTCATATTACATCGGGTAAGTCTGGTGATAGAGAAATAGACACATTTGCATTGCCTTCATGTTCATCACTGAACAGTTCTCGTCTTTTACACTGTGCGGCTGTGTTGGACAAATTGCGGAGAGCGCCAATGAAAGGATGCTGTGCAGTCTGTGCAGTTGAGTTCCTTGGCTAAGCCTGGCCGCTTATCTTTGGCTGAATAACAAGCCACTTCCTGAAGGTTTTTTTTCTTCTTCTCGTCCTTGTAACAAGCTCTTATCTGACCTCTCTCCTTTCGCCTGCACATTAGTCGCCTGAGCCCACAGCGTGCATGCTCCTCAGTGACAGCTGTGGGCCATTAACCCCTGGCAGGCACAACCCTTATTTCACATTTGTCCTTTGCCAGGGCAGGAACAATAAGCTGTAATGTATTCGTAAAGAAGATGTAATGTCGTGGTAATGTTGCGAGCTTGTAGTTAAGAATGCTAGAGCAACGACAAATCGCTGCGTACAGACAACTGTCAAAACTGTGAAACCTCTATTTCACATTTGTCCTTTGTCTGCAGGAAGGCACAATAAGCTGCAACGCGTTCGTAAAGAAGAAGATGTGGTAACGTTGCAAACTTGTATGTAGGTAAGAATGCTAGTGCAACGGCAAATCGCTCTGTATACGTGCAGAGAGCTGTCGGTAATAAGAGGGCCAATGGGAAAGCTTATATTAGATGTAGGAGTAGATGAGGAAGTCTGTGAGGGCGGCACAGGATATTTTGAGCTGCTAGAGAGAAGTCACGAAACAACAATAAACCAGACAGACACCACAAGATCGGTGGCAAACAGGATATTGAGACTGGCCGTGTGGGCTTCTGGTTATACCATGGAGGGAAGGAGTTGCTGCTGAAGAGTAGCAGTTGATGGGGTAGGATGGGGTATATACAGAGCATGAGTGGGAGTTTGAGGATCACTTCAAACTTCAAATTGTAATATCCCTGAAAATGGAAAACACTTAGCAACATATCAAGCATAGCGTAGGCCTAATAGCTTCAAGCCAAGGGATGAACCTTAGTTGCAGTTTTGTATTTTAGTATATATATTGAGCTATTGTATGATATAGGTCCCTTTGGGAGATACAATAATGTCAAGCCTGAATGTTGCTGTAGGCCTACAGTATGTGGTATAGACTGCCCCGTTTTTGTTGGATGATAATGATCTCCCATTAGGCAAAAATACTAAGTTTTACTCTTTAGCCAGTCAAAAGGCTTCAATATAAACATGGTACTGTCAATCGTTTCGCTTTTGGACTTATTTGATAGCCCGAGGCTTTTCTAACACATCACTGGAACAGAAGATTTAAAAAATCTGTATGCATTGCTATTCTGCTGTGAGTTTCCCCCTTCCCTCTGGCACTTGCAGGGTTGGTGTTGCATCACCCCAAGACAACAATGTAGTCCTATATGATTTTTTGTTCTTAGCAGTTATGTGTCAAGGGCCTGGATAACATCCTATTACAGCAACTCTGGAGTTTACTATACAATGAGCACTTTGACTATGAAAAGAAATCACACAGGAAGGTTGCAGGGTACTTGGCTCAAGGCTGTGACATCCTCTTGGCTGAGGGTGTGTGTAAGTGTCATCAAATATGTCGCCATATAGTGCCGGTGGAAATGTTAACTCCCCAGAACACACTGACAGTGTGAGACAGAGGCAAACGTATATATATATATATATAATGGAGCAGAATGATTCAAAAATGCCGTTCATAGAGAAAATAGAATGAAATGAGATGCCGTTTTTGATAGAGGTTGGGTTGGCGCTATTTCCATTCTCTTATTACCATGTGGGCAGAACGACAGTAGCAAACCCTCTAAGGTGATACAGTGTTCATAAAGTATGTCGATAATAATGATGAATAAAAAAATACTGGCCAGGGAATGATTTTAAGAGAGACGCAACATTCTTTGATCCTGGAGCGTTTCAACCAAAAATAAACACTCCCTCCCCCCACGTTCTTTTTTCCCCAAGCTTTGAAGAGTTAATAAAGAGAACAAAATACTTTGGTCTTGTTTGGGCATAAAGACAAAACACCTTTAGAACACAAATACATCAGTTAATAGTGTAAAAGAAACGATAGTTTGAAATCTTGTCAACAGGCAAAAAGAACAATGCTTAGATATGATCCAGAGCTGTGAGAGGTAACAGATCTATCTTCAAATGGATTTTTATTCATATGAGGATCACCATGGATTGAAAGACAGTAATCTAATATCTAGGGAACAAAGTTAGTTGTTGATTTTACCCAGAACAATTAGTTCTGTTCATAACAGTATGAACCATGTTTTTTTTTTTAATTATTTATGAGAGGAACAGCATGAAAGAAAGGAATAAAAGAAGAACAAAAGGAAAGAATAGAAGACACTCCAGAGCTCTTCTTTTTTTCTTTTCTTTAGATTGTGTGAAAGTGCCTCCAACATGAAACAACCCCAAAACAACACCTGCGTAGTATGTCCAACCCGCTCCCAGGCCAAACGCTGGTACTCTC
>NC_085862.1:30099494-30124494 GCF_034702125.1 Engraulis encrasicolus | reverse complement strand
GCAACCCCCCCCATCCCCACCATCACCATCACCACCACCACCACCACAATTACATACTCTTGATGTTAATGTAACTTTCAGACAGAATTACTTCTTTATGTGCTCTGATGCTTGTACTCCATTAATTTAGTTTTATTGCCACTAAATTAGTTTCACTTACCCCCTCTGGCAGCTAAATGTAATGGGCATAAATATAATTTATGCACCTAAACATTGGCGCTCCAAATATCCTGAAAGAGGGAGAGAGAGAGGGAGGGAAGAGAGAAGAGAGAAGAGAAATGCCACAAGAATGTCAATTACCTCCTTAACGCACTCAATTCGCAGAACCTTGAGAGAGAGAGAGAGAGAGAGAGAGAGAGAGAGAGAGAGAGAGAGAAAGAGGAGGAGGAGGAGGAGTAGAGAGTGAATTGTAGAGAAAGGGTAGTAGAGAAAAGAGAAATGCACTTTGGCCAATCTATTTAGGAGGGAGTTATTCTGGTAAAAGTCTTTTACTGCTGGGACACACCGTCTCTCACAGCATAGATAACATTTCTATTTTTTTTGCCAGGGAACAATTTTCCATGTGAATTGTGTTTTCGTAACGGTGTCACCTTCACCTACGATTTTCAGATGGTCCTGCTTCACTTTCATGCGAGCACATTAGATTTGGAGTGTCTGCAGGAAGGCAGTGGGAGTGTTTGCTATTGCGTCTGTAGTACCTCGTGTGTGTGTGTGTGTGTGTGTGTGTGTGTGTGTGTGTGTGTGTGTGTGTGTGTGTGTGTGTGTGTGTGTGTGTGTGTGTGTGTGTGTGTGTGTGTGTGTGTGTGTGTGTGTGTGTGTGTGTGTGTGTATGTGAGAGAGAGAGAGAGAGAGAGAAAGAGAGAGAAAGAGAGAGAGAGAGTGTGTGTGTGTGTGTGTGTGTGAGAGAGAGAGAGAGAGAAAGAGAGAGAGAGAGAGAGAGAGAGAGAGAGAGAGAGAGAGAGAGAGAGAGAGAGAGAGAGAGAGAGAGAGAGGCGTGTGTGTGTGTGTGTGTGTGTGTGTGTGTGTGTGTGTGTGTGTGTGTGTGTGTGTGTGTGTGTGTGTGTGTGTGTGTGTGTGTGTGTGTGTGTGTACGTGTGTGTGTACGTGTGTGTGTGTTTGTGTGCACACGCTGTGGGCGGAAAGGAAGACAAGTTATGGGGAAGAAGGCATCTATTTCAGTAGTGTTGTCTGATTGTCTTGTATGATGATCCGTGAAGTGCACTGACTATAAAAAATGAGGCGATGGTGTGTGGGACGAGACAGTGATGATATGCAGACACAATGGTGCAAAGAAACATATCTGAAAGGTTCATAAAATTGTGTTTGGCTGTATTGCCTATGGCCCTCCATGTATGACATGTTATGATCTATGTCTATCCACGTACTATGTCTTTTCACATATATGGATTCCACTCCATATATTCAGATATTTTATTCAATGTCTTTATGTTTCAGCTTGTTGATCAAAACTCCAAAGTTTCATTTCGTACGTTAAGATTTTGAACTCAATAAACAATAAACAATATAGACTATATTTAACAATGTAGCCAGGTCCCATTTATGCACGTATTACTGTATTTGGAAGTTCATTCAATGCTACCCTGGCTAGTCTGTCAGTAGGCTACCTGTCACAGGAAAAGAAAAAAAAACATCCCTGCAGCACAATGCAGCAAGCAGTGCGTTTGACTGTAGGGAGGGTGATAATGAGGTGCTCCACGGCACCATGCTAGCCTCCAAACACGCCGGTGGGACTCGCAGTGGCCAAATCATTTTCAGCAGTCCTGAGGATCCAGCTTCTCCTTCTCCGTCTCCTCCTCCTCCTCCTCCTCCTCCCATGGTCGTAGGAGAGTCATTACAGTGTTTTTCTGGCTGTCACCCAGCGGCCTGTCATCTGCCGCGTCCTAGGTGAGCGATGGCCTCCTTCCATCCAAACACCTCACCGTAAAGGCTGGAGTGCTGTTCTGACGGCTTTTGTTGAATGTATAATGGTCGTAGTCATAGTCACCATTAGAGGGTTTTTTGGTTATCTGTCTGGCCATGGATGTCTTCCCTCCCACGGATTTAGTTTGGCTGGAAAGACTGTTTGGGTCTCTCGGGAGACCTGTTTCAAATTGTCATGTTTTGAAACGCTCATTTGTTCCTTGAAGAATGGACAAAAGCTGGCTCTGGGTTTGGCTTTGTCATTCTTGAGGATTGTGGATATACTGTATTCTTGGGAGTGCACCTGTGTACAGCAGTTTGGAATATAAACAGTATGAATATGTGAAAGGGCCTCGAGGCTTTGAATGTGCTGAATTTAAATATGAATATAAATTAACAGTATTTGCTCAGGTTGGTAATTGATTCAATGTATGGTGATGGTTTTACATATGTAGAAAAACATCTGTCATGAACACATAAGGACTTTATACCAAATTGAAAGGTCTCTGCTCAGCTTAATACAAAGCTATCAAAATGGCATATTTTTTATTTTATTTATGTAATATAACTATTTATATATGTATTATCAAGTACATGAATGTAAACCAAACCAACAACGGGGTTCTCTAAAAATATAGAAGTGCAGGTCTTCAGAAATGGAGTTAGGGGTTTTTGCATCTGAACTCTTCAAATACGGCCATTACACATACAGTATCACATACAGTACGTCTTATGCTTCGAAAACAGTATGTTCAACCGTAATGTCCAGATGACCTGCTGTGCTATTTACAGACAAGACCAACAATAGCAGCTAGCTGATGTAGTACTATGGAACCAGCAGTAAACATGCAATTCTATTGTGGAGCTAAATGCGTTGCAGCATTATGCAGTGTGCAACATGGTCCAAAAAGGATATTGGCACAGCTGGCTACTAGATGAACATAGTACAGCCTTAAATGCGTGTTTTGAACAATTCTGTCTTTCGAAACTCAAAAGGAAGCCAATCTATTGTAATTGGTACACTCTGCATTTCTTGCTGTGTTCCAGAAGCCTTGAGTCAACGTCTTAAGTGTGTGTATTGTGTTTAAAATGTCAAAGGCATGCTTTCACATCCTCTAAATCTGGGAAAAAAGGTTAGAATAGAAATCCAACTGGGAGCCACGGCTACGAAAAGTATGTCCTCTGGAGTTGAATTGAAACACAAATTAGAAGTGACAAGACATCTGTCTTGACAACAATCGTCTGTGGCTGTCTTGCTTTGAATCGGCATCACCGCTGTCCAAGTGTGCAATATCAAAGTCCCTGCTGGAATGCATTCTCTGCATCACTACTGGATATCTGAAGCTTATTGTACAGTATGTATGCACGTGAATATTTTTTTCATTTATCCTTTATTTATCCAGGATTGTCCCATTGAGACTAAGAGTCTCTTCTGCCAGGGAGTCCTGGTCAAGATGGCAGCATAGTTACAGAAATAATGTCATAATGTCTTCTGCATTCTGCCGCATACAGGGCAGTCCAAGAATAAGCATTACCATCGGCTTTCACAATATTTGGTTCGTAAGGTATTTTGTGAAGGGTTCAACGGCCCCCTCCGTCTTTTAAATCTAATTGAATACACCTACTCTGTTAATAAAAGTCATGAGTGGACACTATGCAAGATCAGCTCTCATCATCTTTGAGTTATTCTCTGCTTTAGGTTGTTTATCGTTCATATCTTTACGGTTGCATCATGTGCATCCTCATTTTGCAGGCATACTGTACAGTAAGATACTGTAATTAAATGAGGAAGCCTGAGGCTACCGGTGTCTTCCTAATCAAAGTGACAGGAATGCTGGTGGGGCAAAACAGCACTGATACAGTAACATCAGTGCCGCGGCAAGGCAACGCCAGACTCTCTTATTTAGTGTTTCGTACAGTACAGTAAAGAGCCACTGCAACCCAGCAACTCCACTTAGATTCCTTATCTAGTGCGTGTGCATGTAGTTCTTATTCGTAAGAATTGTTTGTCATCTCTATGGTAGAAAGCTCATTGGCTGTCAAGAGATGACTCACTCATCTCACTCTAAGAACCGGGGACACATACATGTCCTTACGTTCTCCAGTCCCCCTACGGATTCATGCGCAGCATGTTCAATGGACATGTGCAGAACATCAATGGGGTCTTTCAATAAAAAATATAACTATCTGAGGACCGCCTGCCATTCATTCATTTATTTCAGTGGTTGCTTTATTTTCTTATCTAGCATGGTTAATGGATTAATAGTATAGATTTGATTTATTAATACCAAGGCTGTTTAAAGAAGCACATACGTATGTTTTCAAACCTTAATACTGTTCAGTAGCCATGCCAATTAAAGGGACTGTACAATAGTACAGTTAATTTATAATTCACTGAATTCACATGTATAATGAATATCACTTAAACTAATAATTTATCAATTTTTCCTCATTACTTTTTTACTTTTTTGATTTTGCTATCAAACATTCACATTATAGAATATGAAACACTGTTCATAATTGGGCAATGCTCCTGTCCTGGCCTGACCTGATCTAAGTCCACAGAATTTTCCTTCCATGTAACGAGTTGTGACAACCGAGGTAGAGACTAACACAGAACCACTACATAACAAGCAAAGATGAATTGTAAAAAAAATAAAAAAAATAAAAATGACATATACCTTTACTGAACTGTCTGTGTTCGACTCTCTCTTTCTAGAACTGTTTTGGAACGATGTCAATGGAGATCTGTCTCTTAAAGGCTCCAAGAGCCGCCATCTTTGTTTAGAACAGGAACAGTTCAATGGGATTAGCCCAACTCTTTAGCCTGATAAACCAGCCTAAATGTGAGACTGGATTTGTAATTTAGTCTGGCCCCAATGAACGATACATCTGAAGATTGTTGATGAGAACAACCTGTTGTTTTCCAAACCGTGCCTGTGCCTATAGACCGGCGCTCTGACCAATCATCGATTTTTCTCGTTGATGTGCTTTCCCAACATTGCGAGCTTCGTCGTCACTCCCTCAAAACCGCTTTGATTCAAAACAAATCTCTGCGTTGTGATTTGTCTGCCAGTCTCAGGGCAATGTGTTCAAAATGTTCGACCGATCCTAGAGGAGAGGAGGCTAGACCACTCGTAGCCGAAAAATGTCGACGTCCAGCGGGTGGCGCTGGTTTACTAGTCTACCAACTCTTACTTCCATGGCTCTGGTTACATCTGAGCCGGTTGTTCTGGGAGAGGTTTGGCCTTACTATCAGACAACCGCCTAATCAGCAACTGGGGAAGGGACAAGGAAGGCAGGGTCAAATCTAATCTCCTCTCTACGGTCAACTATTTCAACCAGGGCTATACATTAAGACCAGCCAACCGGCCAAATGCTGATGAAATTTCAGTTTGGCTGGTAGAAAAGACCAACTTATTAGCCACTTTGACCCATTAGTGAGTGTGTTTGGCAAGTAAGATTAACATCTACTAGCCATTTTGGCTGGTGATTAAAATTAAGTCAATTTAGATTTTCAAACACAGTTTACTCCTCCCACTAGTAGCCTAATCGTTTTTCAATGCCATGACCAAAGACTAGCGAAAGGGTCAAATAAAGACGTGCATTTCAAATATCAACCTACTTCAGCACTCCCACCACTAATCGTTTCTCACTTCACCCAGTCCAGACTCTGTACGAATGAAATTAGTCAGCGGGAAATAGTAAGACCAGGTTAAATTCCTCCTGCTGTCGTCGCCACTGTGGCTGCCTCTCAGACCCTAATCACTCTTTGCACGTGGGAGTGGCAGCTCAAAGAGAAACACTTTCGGCTTTTGGTTCAACACTGAGATATAAAACTCTAGCGACTGCTGTTGACTTTGAGGGCCGAGGCAGGGGGAAACATCACAGGTAATAGGCTTTGATTCTGTGCTGGCCGAGTCTGTTCCTGCTACCCTCGCACCATGAGCTTCACACACACACACACACACACACACACTCACACACACGCACACGCACACGCACGCACACATACAGACACGCACTCATACACGCACACACACGCACGCACAAGCATACACATTCACACGTACACACATACATACATGCGCACCACGCACACGCACGCATGCACACGCACGCACACACATACACACAAATCTCTCTCCCTCTCCCTCTCTCTCTCTCACACACACACACATACGCACACACACGCATTCTCTGTATCTAGCTTTCACACACACACGCACACGCACACACACACACACGACACACACACACACCACATCTATCAATGTAAATGTAAAGGACGGACGGCGCGAGTGTGGCTGGCTCAGGTCATTCTCGCTGCTGTCACCATCAAGGCAGATCTGCTGCTGATGCTGGGCCCGAGTGAACTGACCTGCGGTGGAAAGGCAACGCTCGCTCTTGCGTTTAGTCACCGCTTGCCTTCAGTGATGAGAAGCGTGGCCGTACCTAGCATTGAGGACACAGAGGTCATGTCCTCAGTATTTTTTTCAGGAATGTAAAATGTATCTATGATGAAAATCTATATATGATCAACAATGATAAATTCGGTCTGTATACGCCACTCCCATTTATCCTCAAGGTAATGATAAATGAAAATAAACGTAAGAGTTTGACTGAAGTGTTTGAAGCATTCTAAATGTACAGTAGGCAGTACAGCACGCAGTATTTGACCTCTGTATTTGGAAATGTCTAGTTACGGCCCTGATGAGAAGGGGGTGCCCTAGATGGGATTGCTTCATTGCCACTCACTAATTAGAAGTGTAAATATATGCAGTGGTATAATTAGAACACGTGTGCTTTTTTTAGATTAAAAAAAAAATCTTTGAAGCTTGACTATGACATCATCAAAAATGCAAAAAAAAAAAAAAATTGGATGTGAAGCCTGTGTTTAAAGTAGGGTTCATTGCAATCTGTATATACATTTCGAAGAGTGTAGTGTTTTTAGTGTTTGTGGTTTTTGGGAACAACTGCGAATTACTAATGAATGTTCGGAATGATGAGTGTAGACATGAAGGAACTTCAGCCCCTCAAAAAAGCCAGAACCTCCCTAGACAAGCAATCAATAACCTATTTAGACCCCCTCTTTCATGCCTATCAAAAAGTTCGCTTCGACAGGTTTTTGTAACTTCTCTCCGCATTGTAGTGTGGTGTGTAGCAGTGTAGCACTTTGTTTCGGTGGATTGCTTTCAAGGATATCCAAGGGGAAAAGTCATTAGTGGAGCGGGAGGAACAAGTCACTGAGTGTTTTTAAGCCAAAGGACTGGGGCGAATAAAGCTCCGGGGGTGGGGGGGGGAGCCCAGGCTCAGCCCGGCCTTTAATGTATTATTCGGTTGTCAGGCATGTTGCATCTTGTCCAAGCCTTTCACACAGATGAATTGCAAAAGGTTCAGTGAAGGAAGCAGCTCACAAAGAGGGCACGCCTGGAGATCGCGCTTGCCAAAAGAGCTCAACAAGACCCTGGACGAAAGGAAGGAACGAACGTACAAGCGAGCCGCACCAACCAACCATCCAACGTTGCAGCCTTGCGAATGAAAGGAGATGCTCATTGTGGTAACATACTGAGGCACTATACACAAAACCCCCTGTGGCTAGAAATGCTGCATTGAAGTAACGTACTCTTTTGTGGTATTGTGTTGTACAGGCCATTCCAAGAACACGGTTATAAAAGCCGGCGTGCATTGTATGTGCATTTATCTGTATGATTGTATTAATCCATATGATTATATGATAATCTGATATGACGGTATGATAAGCTGTATGATTATTATAATATCAATGGAAATCACAAGTAGGGACGGAGCAATATTTAAAATGTATTTACAGACCGCACATAAAAATGACTTTTATTTAGTGTATTAACAAATTAATGTTTTGAACATTTTATGGAAATTATCCTTGTAACCTTTTTCACAAATAAGAGGTTTATAAAAATAAAAGTACATGAAACAGAACATACAATAGCAATTGAGATGATTTTTTTGTTGTTCAAAGAGCATTATTTCTCATTATTATATGCTTACAAATATTTGAAAAATAGTACTACCATCAAAATGATTCTGCCTAATATTACATACTGCTTCCATTTTGTGAGACACCGTGTTCACATTAAAAAGAGAATTGAGATATATTGTAGAGTAGTCTGGCATACTACCAGGTACGGAGGGGACCTGATTACACTAATGAGGGTGGGTTCAAACTCATGTGTCGCTCATACAGTTGGCAAGAGCAATTAAAAAATAAAAGGCCATGCAAATTATAAACAAAAAGCCATTTCCCGTGTGAGGTTTGCACTGCAAAAAACATCCTTCATCATCATCATCATCATCAAAATATTTCGTAGACGGTAGTTTGCTGCTTATCAGCGGCGACATATTGATTCAATTTTTTCTTTTTCAAGTTTATCTGGTTACTCGTGAAACACAGATTCATTTACAGTATATAATTATTCATGGTTACTGTATTTGATAGTAAAAAAAGGAGAAAGAAAGAAAACAAAGGCATGGTGGCCGTTCAGAAGACCTGCTAATCTACTGAAAGCTAGGCTAACTTGTTTACGCCCTTTCAACTACCTGGCTGATTAACAAACACAATTCCTGTAACAGGGCTGGACTGGAAATCTGGCATACCGGGAATTTGCCGGTGGGCCCTGCACCCTTGTGGGTCCCTATTTTCAAAAATGTAAAACAATTTTTTTACATTTCTGAAAATAGGGGCCCACAAGGGTGCAGGGCCCACCGGTGATTCAGTTCTGCACCGCTAATTATGAGGGGGCCCTTTAAGTCAAAAGTGCCTGGGCCCTATTTCTCCCCCAGTCCAGCTCTGTCTGTGAATGCCCCCCACTGATTCTCCATCACAGCTCCAAAGTGTAATCAGGCCCTGGTGACTGCAATGCATGTGCCACAAAAACACACACGCATGTGTGTGTGTGTGTGTGTGTGTGTGTGTGTGTGTGTGTGTGTGTAAGTGTGTGTCTGTGTGAGTGAGATTTTGTGTGACACAGACACACACACACACACACATACACACATCAAAGATTGCCTTGCTTCGTTATTATTAACTACATAATTTGGTTGTTTCGTATTCCATCGAGTTTGGTTGTTTGGCACTGAAGGCCTGCAGAGCCGCCTGGATCCGCACCACATCCGTGGTGGAGAGCTTGAGGCGGTGGCGCAGCAGGCAGGAGAAGAGGTCCAGGCGCTGCTGGCCCGGCGGCGAGAGCCGGTTGACCCGGTCCCGGATCTCCAGCAGCTGCAGCAGGGCCGAGTCCTGCGAGCCCTGAGTGTACGGGTAGTCCAGCTGCAGGATGAGGTCCTGGATGGCCTCGGGGTCAAAGTGCATGCTGTAGCCAAACACCTGCATGCTGTTGATCTTCATGTAGCCCAGGTTACGCGAGGAGTCCAGCACCTCCAGGGGCTCGTAGTAGACCGAGGCGTTGCCGTGGCCCGAGGGCACCTTGACGCGGCTGCGCAGGTAAAAGTGGACCGTCTCGAAAAAGGTTTTCCACTTGTTGCCCAGGGTCAACGTCCAGTTGTAACAGTCTAGCGGCGACTCAAGCTTGGTCCTTTCCCAGTCTGGATAATTGCTCTGGTCAATGGGCATGACCCAGCTCTCCGAGTGGCTGCCCCCGAAGGGGTTGATGTAGACGGACAGCGTGGGCTCCAGGGTAGTGTTTTTAGTAAGGCAGATCTGGAGGGACATTCCCAGGAGCATGTGCACGTGGCTGGACTTGAGCTTGTTGCTCTTGAGCGTCAGCAGCATCCTCTTCCGCCATGAGGGGTCGAACCAGTTGTTGAGGCGCACGTCATTGCTGATGAACATGGCGTGCACCGTGATGCGGGCGTCCCGCTTCTGCAGCAGGTAGCGCATCTCCGTGTCCTGCAGGTCCGTCTCGAAGCCGATGTAGTTGTCGGTGGAGTCGGGCACGGTGCTGCGGCAGGCGCCCTGGCTCAGCGTGTAGCCCGGGTTGCAGGCGGAGCAGCGCGAGCGGTTGTCGTAGGAGCAGGCCGAGCAGAAGGGGCCCTCGCCCACCGTGCAGGGGATCACGGCCTGGCACGAGGGGTGCTCGTACGGGCACGAGCAGGCGCGCGACTCCTCCAGGTAGGAGCCGATCTGGTTGTTCTCGCTGCAGTAGAGGAGGGAGAGGATGTAGCTCTGCCAGTAGATAAAGGGCCTATATGGGGACAGGGGAAACAGAAAAAAATGCATGATCCATCCATACGAGCCCCAATGTATATTTTATATTGTCCTCAGTACAGCATTGTTTCAGCTGACATGACATGATGTGATGTGATAAGCCATAATATCCTCCCACTCTAGGGGGAGAGGGAAGCTCTAGTGCTACAACACCAGCTAGAGAAGAGAAGGGTGAGATGTCAGCAAGAATGGCATACAACATAAAAAACACACTCATCCATAATTATCCGCATTTTTATGCACCCCCATGAAAAATGCTATCCATAACATCCATCCATAACTGGGAGTGGAGGCGGTGGGTTTTTTTGGTGGTGGATTAAAACAAAGCATTGCACAACTAAAATACAGTATAATATTTAACATATTGCCTCAAAGATCCCGGAGATAAACAAATGTCCTTATTTACCAATGAGAAGCACGTCCTCTTTGTTAATGCTGATAAATGAACAGATGCGCTTTTACTCACTTATTTTTTTATCTTTATCCATGTAAAATCTGAGATTACTTCAGAAATATTTTTAATTATAATTTTAAGCAGATGCATTTTTCCTCTACCAATCTTCTGTATAGAAAGCATGGTAGAGTACTTGACTTGAATTTAAATCATAGGTCCAATACCATTTCAGTAAAAAGAATGAAAAAGGTTAGCAATAGTTAGGATAGTTATAAATCCACTCCACTGTAAATAAGAATTAAACATAAGATTACTAAATAAAGACTGAACGTCATGTAGGTTCATAGCTGAGTCATAGGCCTTGAAATAGTACACCTTTGAGTATTGTTACTGATACTAAGGTTTTTACCTTTTATTTTTACCTTTAATGACAAATGCATCTTCCTGGCTTTTTTTTGGCTACTTGCAAAATAGTGTGGCACAGCCACTGCCAGATGTTAGATTATACCACTTTGTAACCAACAAGCAGAAAAAGAGTTTCCACCTCTATGGCCACCACATTTGTGCCGTTCCTCTCCGGGGGCAACAGAGTAGTACACTGCCATTATTCCTTTGCAGAACTCCGGCTTAGCATGAAAAAAATGGTGCCCTCGGAGTATCAAACATAACGTAGGCAAGCAGAGGGTGTAAATATTCATGGGGAGTGGTTGACTGGGAGACAGGATGTGAAGAGGTGGGTGGGTGGCAATGGGAGAAATCTTTGCCAGCTGTCAGCAGTTTTCGGGGGAGCGCGGGGTGGAGATGGGGGTGAGGATGGGTTTGGGTGGAGGTGTGTGGCAGTTTGGGATGGGATGGGGTGTCGGGGCGGGGGTGGTGGATGGGTGAGGTGGAAGAAACACACTTGCATTCGTTTCTCGGTGAATAACCAGATTTCATTTCATGAATTACAATTGAAGAATGAGCGTGGTGCACATTACTGTGCTGGAATGAATCAAACCCCCCCACACTCGTGTCAGAACCTCTTCCATATGCAGTCATTCAATGTTGAGTCATAATAAATGATATTAGCCACAGGGTTTTTCTTTTAATTTAATGTGATATCCGGCGCCGGCATGGCTCTTACAGAAAATATATTGAATTTGTGGGAAGAAGTGAACAGTTTCAGGATTTAAAGAGTGTGGTCCTCCAGTATATACGTGCACAGCATTCTAAACATGGGAGCCAAGAAGTTCCAGATGGGGAATAAAATTCGCTCTTGTATCAAAAGGCTTTAGAGCCAAGCCACTACACCTGTGGTCGTCTGTGGAATTATACAGATCCCTCCATTCAGACCAAGGACATCTATAGAAAAAAAGTCTGTAGACACGAGATAAAGGGACTCAATGTGGACATGACAACTGCGATATAGAGATAAATAGCCTGACTGACTGAGGGAAAAGAAAGACTCAAATTGAAGGAAAATATTGTGGGCAGAGAGACCGAGGGAAGGGCTAATTTCAAGGTTGATTTCTCTTATTGATAGCTGTACAATTTTTCCACTATACGCTTTTGGGAGGACCCCTCGAAGATCCTCATGCTCAGATATGGCAACAGCTGTATTTATGTGCATAAACACTCAAAACCAATAACACAGAATATGACTCTTTAACATTATTGAGAATCTCTACCACAATAGTGCAGACTCCGAATTGCATCAACAATTAATGCACCTTTGTGAAAACACACACACTTAGATAGCTCGACATCATCAGAGCATAACACATAAAAACACAGATGGAAGTGAGCGATTGACAATAACCTCACGATGGCTCTCAGAAAGCTATAAAGCCTCATAAAAGTGCTTCAAAATGAATGGCACAAATGTGAAGAGCTCTGTGCTCATTTGTAACAAGGTCTTAACTGAACTAGCAGTGCTCCCCGGTCGCTGCTACATTTCCAAAAGTCTACGCCCTTGCCAATACCAATACAGCTCTTGACATTAAGCAGGGCTATTCTCCGGCTTTGTTTTTTGGTGGGGGAGGATTGTTGTCTTGCTAAGCTCCAACAAGCAAAGAAAAACTACAAAATCTTGATTAATCTTGAAGATCTTATTATTAAATCTAGGATTTAGCATTTTCATCCCAGAAACAAGGATTGTTTTGTAATGTGACCTAAAATCATAATCCAGGCACAAACGGGAAGGGTGAGACACAGAGACACAGACCGCGGATAGAACAATACATGAAAATGAAATGAAAAGTCTTTTGCTCTATGCTGTTGCACTTCACCTAGTTTGACCACAGCTGCAATGACCTTGTTATTTGCTTTGTTGAAGACCTGATGCTATCCTTGCCCCTGGATATTCCTGCCACTCACCTTATCCTACACATCAATGCTCTGAACTATGGCTCTCATTATGTCCAGTTTGTGTGGAGAAGGGACAATCTATTTATCCATGGTCTCTCTCTGAAAAGATAAGACGTGCTGGGACCAACACTGGGAGTCTGGCCAACGCTTCAACATTAACACAATAATTGTGCTTCACAATTACCCCCCCAGTTCCACTTGGGAAAAGACTATAAAAGGGGGGTATTGTTTCATAATTAGTTCAGAGGACACACCTCCTCCTTGCCTGTATCAGTCGATCCATTTAAGAGAGAGAGAGAGAGAGAGAGAGAGAGAGAGAGAGAGAGAGAGAGAGAGAGAGAGAGAGAGAGAGAGAGAGAGAGAGAGAGAGAGAAAGAGATAGAACGAAAATGAACCAACCGTCTATAGATGACACCATGACCTCCACGACTTTCTCCTTTGAGAGGGCCTCCGAAGGGTTTGGTCAATAACTACAGCTGCTCCATAGACCATTTCAACAGAGTTCAATTGTTAGTGTCAAGGCTGTTGGCATGGGCTTTCGCTTTTACCATTGCCAACCCCGAGTCCGTTCAATGGACACTTCAGCCTGCCCAATTTAATACAGATATGAAGCATTTTAGCTCTGTGTATTCACAACCTTTGCAAATATTATATGAAAGGTTCTTCTTCTGAGGGGCAACACATTCAAAATATAGCAGGTGCAATATTCTTAAAATAAGCCTGATC
Organism: Engraulis encrasicolus; assembly: GCF_034702125.1. Lineage (NCBI taxonomy): Eukaryota > Metazoa > Chordata > Actinopteri > Clupeiformes > Engraulidae > Engraulis > Engraulis encrasicolus. Next base: position 30,110,905 of record NC_085862.1, on the reverse strand, counting down.
TAATCATCAGTTACTGGTATATATTTGAACCTTTGGTAACACTTTATTTTAGGGATACATCTATTAGCACTTATACATACAATGTGTCTGTATAGGTAACTTGCAAGGCATGTACAAAGCAAAATCAAACATTTGTTAGGCATGTATTCGCAAATGTCTTGTTCATGTACAATAAGGGATTCATTACCAATTTAACCTTAGTAAGGACCTAGTAGGCCTTAGCGTTAGTACATGCCTTACAAGTTACTTATGTAGGCATTGACATTGTATGTATTAGGGCTTATAGATGTATCCCTAAAATTGTGTTACCGAACCTTTTTGTCTGTGAAGTTTCTCAGTCATCCATTTAACATTTTCCACCATTTTCCCAATGATTTTATTATCTTTCAAGAAATTTTAAGTAAACAGGGATATTGATGTGTAACTATCAATAATAACATGTTTCTCCACTTTCACATCTGCATTTTATGTCACGTAACCAAAATCTTAATTGGTGGATACTAAAGGGTGTGAAAATGTTCTCAATTAAAAATGAAGCAAAAGTCATTTGGTCATTTTAAGTGGCCTATTTGTTGAACTTCCATATGCAAACTTTGCAAAATTATTGTCCTGATAGTGCCACTTGACTTGTATAATGTTGTGTATTCCATCTTGAAGTTTTATGTGACATGCAATCAAGAGGAGAAACACCGCTAAGATCTTTGATGTGTTTAGGGACGATGACATACTGTCATTCAATTGAAAAGAAAGTATATTCCGCATTGCTCATTATCATCTTATATAGTGCCCATCATGTGGAGATATGCACATACCGTACATACGTAGATGTGCAATTTGCATCAGGGGCACAGACACAGCTCAGCTTTCATCTCATGCAAATCACATTACAAGGAAGTGATGCGATGGTGTATGTATGTTCAGGCTTTGAGTTTATCTCCCTATAAATCACTTGAAGGTTTGTAGCTCTCCTAACGCTGGCTCTTCGGTAAAAGACATCCCCTCGGTACTTCAAGGACACCATCTCCCTGACAGTTCAATACAGTATATTGTTTTCTCAGAGCAGACACCTGGGGTCTTACTAAAGCCAAGTACAGTTTGTCCAAGTGCTTATGGCTACACCGCTGCAACAAGTTTGCACACAAGCAGGCAAGTTATAAATCCTACCGTACCTCTCTCTGAGCATGGCAACTCGGGGCTGCGTGCGGCATCGCTTGCTCAGTGTGAAAAGCCTGCTGACGATCCGCCGGGCTTTGCTGAGAAGCTGTCCAGCGCTGAGCTCCAGCTGCTGGTAGCGTTGGTGCACACCGGGGTCCATCTTCCAGAAGTACTGGATGGCCGATGTGTTTAAGGCGTAGAATGTTGGCAGTCTTCGCACAAAGTTCTGGAACTCATCTGGAACACAGCATGCGGGAGTGTTAAGGGGCTGAGGAGCGAGCAGTGCACCATCTGGCGATCTCTGTGTGGCTTGTTAAGAAATGCTCACGCTCAAGAGCGCCATTGATAGAGTGTGTGGCGGGGGAGCATATGGATTTTTTTGACTTGAATAACATTTTCACATGCACCCTCCATGCTAGCTAATGGGAAAAGGGTACTGTTCCATCACAGGCTTTTTGCACAGGGGCAAATCACGTTCAATTAGTGCGACAGCATGGCGTCAGAGCCAGATAAATGTATTTTCAGTGGGGAAGTGAAACAAATTCATATTTTCAGCAGAAAAAAATCAATAACAGTATTATCTCAGTGACCTCAATTCCAAGAAAATCGATAAAGTCTAGTTTTTAATGAGAAATAACGGCAATGTCTTAAACAACTCAGTTTTTATGATTACTTATTACAACCAATGTCTTTTTTATGGGGGGGAACAAAATGGGGTATAAATGTGTTGGCTCTTTTTCAGAGAGAGAGAGAGAGAGAGAGAGAGAGAGAGAGAGAGAGAGAGAGAACATGTTGTGTTGTGCTGAGTTTGCTGCTTCTGAGAGACGATGCGACAGCGCATTAGATTATTCGTCTAAGGCTGATTGTTCACTGATTATTATGCGGCACATTACCGCTGTTTATTTGTTGTCTTTGTGGTCATTAGTTGCCCATTTTCACAAATCAAAGCCTGCTGCTGCTGCAGGAGGGTGAAATTACAGTGCTCTTGTTGCTGCCGCCACTGCCGCTGCCGCCGTCGTCGTTCTCCGAGTAAAACCTAGCTTACAGCTGGCTCCCAGCCCGGAACAGGGGACACAAAAAAAACCACTGCCAAGTCCAAAATGCGATTTTAGCACAATGACAATGAAACTATTTCCCTGAAAGGTATATGGGCTCCCTCCCTTGCACCGATTCCTTGTCAGGCACTGCGGAATAATAAGGCAGAGCACAGTGACATCGCCCCCCCTTAGTTGAAAATGCTGTGCGACTTGAGGGACATGTTTTTCCCCTACACTGCTCGAAACAAACCCGCTAAATTGCTTATTGAGCAGCATGAAACTGTCTCTGTGACTGTCATGTCTGACAAACTATGCCAGGATGTTACTGTGTCTTAAAAAAAAAGTTTGAACAATCGTAAGAGCATGATTTGTGTTGACTGCAATGTCATGCCCAGAGGGGAATGTCTTGGCCCGCGGTTCAAAATAATGATTGGATTAGCACTGCAAAGTACGTAAACAATAACTCACATAAGCATCTGTGAACCCATAAACACAACCATTATGCTGATTTGCCATACACAAGAGTGGCATACATTCAAATACAGTAAAAATACAGTAAAAATATAATATGTGACATGTTGCATGTAAGCGTTTCCTCACCTGATTCCTCAAACTCCTGATTGGCCTGTTTCCAGGACTCTCTGATCTGTCGCAGGCTGTCCTCCATGGCTTTCAGGTCCGCCTCTGGACAGTTGCACTGTGGGAATTCGGGAGCGCAGCGGCACCAGCAGTCATTATCCCTGCACACAAACTCTCCCTCGGAGTGGCACCCAATGTAGCTGAGGGCAGCCTCCACAAAACGCGTCCTCAAGTAGTCTGGCAGGATGGCCTGCAGACCTGCAGCAGCAATGACAGACACAAGAGCCCAGACTAATGAACAGACAGAATGATGACCAGCAGGGCTGGATTAATGCACAGGCTAGATATGGCTGCAACCTAGGGGCCCCCACCTGCCAGTGGGCCCCTGATTGGCCAAAAGTGGAAAAAATGCAGAATTGCAACAAGATGCAACATCGAAAAAATCCTCTGTCATCTTGAGTGCATTTTTTAAATCTATTTAATACTCCTCTCCATTGTTGTTTAACATGTTATTCTAAAGTCCTAGCTCTTAGTTATTACTCTGTTTATGTGAATTTGCCATCTAATTTGCCTTCCGGGGGCCCCACAGCAACCTGTAGCCTAGGGGCCCCAGGCCATCTTAATCCGGCCCTGATGACCAGCATCCTGCGAGGATTCACAATTTTTTAGCTGACTTTAACAGATAGACTACTTTTACCTCAAGCAACTTGGAATGGCAGTACTTATTTGAGTTGAGAGACGATTGCAGAAAATTTGTATGATACGCATGAAGAAATTCATACATAAATCATTTATACGCCGAAAATAATCAAGAAAGAAATATAAATAATTTGCACTTTTCAAAGCAATTTCAGATTTCACTATTTTTCCAAATGACCACCTGTTCATTGAAGGGTGTGATATTGGTTAAAATATCAAAAGTGAGCGTTTGATTGGTAATGAAATGTGCATGCCTATTTCAATTTCTCTAGAACAGATGATGAAATGACAGAGTGTTAACTGCATCTGAAAGTGTGGGATTGGTTAATTTATGGGGTGTCCTACCTTGCAAATGAATCTTGTTTTCAGGGCTCTGGACCAGGACTGAACTGACTGAATCAAGGTTGTCATAGTTACTGCATCCAAGAGGGCCTGTCCTTGTTTCGGTCACCTAAAGGGAAAGGAGAGAGGGAGAGAGAGAGAGAGAGGGAGAGAGAGAGAGAGGGAAAGAGAGGGAGAGAGAGAGAGAGAAACACATGGCAGTTACTCTCTACACACCCAGACTGGATGCCACTGTGGTCATTAAAAATGCAGAGAAGCCAGCTGAATGTCACATGAAATAAGATTAACAATGCATTTGCCAAGCACAGCCACGCGTATGACACGAAGGTCACGGCTCAGATGAGGGGGATGAAACCACATCGCTCTCACAATCCAACGAGAGAAAGGCACGATAAAACAAAGAAAGAACGAAAAAAAACACGAATACGTATTCAAAATAATTTATGGACGAGGTGGCTAGCTTGCTAATGGGTTCATGTGTGGGTGTGTGTAAAATGCTCCAGCCTAGCTACAGGAGGCACTAACACCTCACGCTGCCAGGCTGAACCTTGGCCATTTACAGTGGGCAGATGTTGTGGGCCAGCCCTGGCCATGGCGAGGAGCTAATTTAGATATTTTCCTCAATCTGGCAAAAGTCAATAAAATACATGATTTTCAAGTAGGAACACACCATGTTTTTGTGCCTTTCTATCCCATGCAAATAGAAACAAGAAATGAATAATGTTACAATTACAGGAAGACTGTAGAACCTAACATAATTTCGTTCATACATTATACAAAGTTAAGTAGTTAATCGACTTTCGGTAGTCAAACAAACTCATCTGAAAGCAACTCTACTTTTTGTTGTTGAGTTTTGAAGACGTTGCACCTTTCATCTAAAACTTTCTTCAAATTTGAACATTTCAAGTGCAGTCCAGTTGCTTACAACTCTGCTCTTTTGACCGACACAAACTGGATGAACAAGAATCTTTTACAGACATGCACCCTGTGAGGTGAACCTAATTTTTTGTTCATGAAGTTTTAATGAAAGGTTCGGTTTCCAATGCGGAGTTCATACTCCTTATTTAAAGGGCGGTCATAAAATAAATCGCTCGATTGCTTGGTGACATACTGTAAATTGGGGTCTATCTCTTAGGAGTTTCTACAAACACAAATTCCGAAATATATTCCAATCCAATCAATTTTTAGCAGGCGGCACAAATCACACAAAAAAACCATGTATTTTACTGACCCATTTCGACAAGGCCAGTCATATCACACATAAAATAGCTATCTTCATCCAAATAGCAAACCAACTTCATCAGCAGCATTAGCCTCATCATTCCCCAAGTGGATTTTCTGTCCAGTTTCCTTATTAAAGCCATAAAGTGTGCCATTTCGATAAGTGGTTTATCAGCTGCATGTACTGCAGCCTATGTATCACACCATCACTATGATTGCTACACTATTTGGCTAAATTATGGTTTTGTTTATCATGACCCAATGCCTCTCTCTCTCTCTCTCTCTCTGGAATGCTGTATCTGTTATGATGGGATCCCAGGGATTTCATTTACAGTAACCTAGCAACAAGTAAACCTAGTGAAAGCCAAGCCAGAGGTAAGGTAATCTGGCTACATAAGGAATTTCATCCAGGAAATATCCAAAGGGCATTTTTGCTTTAAAATTATATGCAAAGGGATTGTGTAAATTCACATTACCGTGCTTAAAGAGTAAGATGTGATTAAAATAGCCAACTATGCAGAGTGTTGGAAAAAGATGTAGAGTAGTGAGTGACCCGTCCTTGGAGAATGTTCTAATATATGTGTTGAATTTCATCATGATTTTAGATCTACACAATATCAACAAATCCACATGTACTGCATAGTTACTTCACTTTACTTGGGGCAAGAATCACCTTACATTGTGCAATTGACCAAAGTTTGTCTCTAGGTTTATGGTAACACTGTGATAGACTATAAAAAGGGATGTGTGCCTTAGGACCTGTAAAGTTGGATGAAAACATTGCTTTGAAACCTCTCTATACTACAGCCTGACTACCAGCTGTACCGGCAGGCCCGTCACTAGGTTTGAGAGACAGGAGGGGCTTAGCCCCAGAGGAAGAAAATGCGCACACCAAAAAAAAATTCAGCTCACCTGCTAAGGTTTTGTCTATGAATTCATTATTTTAAGAGCAAAGAAATCCTGCACACTGTCCATTCCACCAACAAACTTTAATATATTGTTTCGGTCATCCGACCTTCTTCATGTTGTATTAGTTTGTTGGTGGAATGGACAGTGTGCAGGATTTCTTTACACTTGAATTACAACCCCACTGGGATAATATCCTACGCACCTGCCCACCTGCAGAGGTGTGCAAAAGCGTCTTCTTGAACAATTATTTTAAGAGCTCCATACCGATTTTGAAACACTAGTTACAGTGATTTTTTTTTTAAAGGGGGGGCTAATACTAATGTAGAGGGGGCTAAAGCCCCCCTAAAATAGGCGTAACGACGGCCCTGTGCACCGGTAGCACCAAATTCGTTCTTGTTTTCTAACAAAAATCCCTTGATGGGCATCTTACAATAACGTGAGTAGCTTTTCAAGGTGCACTTTCTTACGATTGACTGCAAGTCCTAAAAAAACCTCAAGTGTGTGTAAGCATCCTCGCCGCATGGCTGGCTCCACTCTGACACAGTGGATTGACAAGGGGATCTCTGTTCCCCTTGGAGGGCTGCATCAAATTGTTCACAATCACAGCTCAATCATCCCTGACAAAAGTCTGATTTAAGGCTGTCGTATCTCAAGGTTTCGCCGGCGCATCGCTAGACAAACTGCCAGCCTCGAGGCAAATGTATCTCCTTTCTTGTCACTCAGAAATTATGTGCAAGCGCTTCTCAGTACCTTCTCTTCATATTTTCCCACAGGGCCAATAAAAAAGTAACCACATCATCCTTTTGTGTAGCTACGTAAGTTGTAACCTGTGATGCACTTTTATTGGTCTGGGACATTTTTCATTTTCATTATAACATCAAACTGCCCTGAGTGAAATAGGTACATTCTAATCCTTTGGTATTTGTGTTCAGGTTATTGAGAATACCAGTGAAATGCATGACTGGGGACTTCAGGATGAATACAAAATCCTCCTATGTTCTTTCTCAGTGGAGTGCACAGACATTTTGGGAGGCAGGTGCTCGAGGGAGGGTGGGGGTGGGGTGTGTGTGGAACTTATGGCTGCCTTACTAGGCTATAAAGGGAATCGATTGTACTGGGGCATTATTGTCACATGCTTTTGATCATCAAGCATTTGCAGATGACCATGTCAACATGGACCACGGTGTGACAAAAAAAAGAATGTTCAAAAAGGGCACATTGTGACCAGAAGGGCAAAGCGGCAGGAGCTTTAGCACCACCTTGCCTCTATCTGTGCACACCTATGTTCTTCCTAGACGAAGGCAGCATGGAGTGCATTACAGCTGTAGGATCACTGGGCCACGACAAAGTAGGTAGACACACTGGAGTCCCTCGTTTCATTTGTGAGTTGCACACAAAATATTCATTATGGAAGAAATACCTAATTGAATTTTCAGCAAGTGTTGAGTTTGGAATAACTTGTTCGATGTGGGGGGAAGAGAGGAAGTGAGAAAGGAAGAGCTGAAATTCAGCAGCTAACTGCTGGCATTTCCCTTCTCTTCTATTGATGCATCCACACAATTAATTAAAATCCACGAGGGTTCCACAGGGATCGGCAGATTAATTTCTAACAGAGACAGATGTCCAACTTAAAGGGAGGGAAAATTGACCGAATGCAAATATAAAGATGGATTTTCTATGCATAGCAATGAGACCATCTGCAACAAGAGCCAGTAATGCATGTGCACGAGGTGGCTTTTACGAGACCAGAAATGGAGGGAAAGAACACAACATTTATCGGTAGCCTGCTAAATCTACAATGACTTCAATGTGGGCAATTTGGGATTCATTACAATGATTATGGCTTGGAATACAAATGATGTGGATTGAAAATATTTGTATATAGATGTAATGCTCTATTATCCGAGCCAATTAATTCAGGCTGACTACAGCTGGAATACCAACAGCTGCATTTTAATCAGATGGGTAATTGATCTGGGAATGACTTCACAAAGCAAGCAGTTCAACTTTATTGGCTTTATTAAAGGAAACGGGTCGCCATGGCAAGAAGCTCTTTGTTTCTCAACATGATGTTATTCATCTGTTACCATCAGCCAGTCATGTCTCTGTCTTGTGATGTTTCCTGAAAACCAAGATCAGGCCTCTCTAGTATAAAAAAAATTCTCTACTGTAGCACTAAAAGTGTCTCGATAATTGATTCACAATGCTGAATCAATTTTTATTCTAATGAAATAGTAAGAGTTTCAAATGCTGCATGAAGGAGCTAAACCACCACACTCACTGAAGTCCCAACCCCGTGCATTTATTAAAATGAACTGATGCTTTATTCATGCCACCTGTGAATTATTTCCCAGTGGGGCTGTGGACATACTGTACTGTACTGCGGTGGGAGCCATTTGAGTAATGGGCTTTTAAACGGCTACGCATTCTTGTAAACGCCATCAATGTTTCATGGAGATTGGCACTTGTTTTCACAGCACTCTCTGTCATAACACGTCTTCAGAACAGCCTTCCTTTTTCTAATCACCAAAGTAACACAGTGACAGCCACATTCACATTTGCATCGGAAGGCACGAGCAATGAGTACCCGATACTTTGAGGACTGCTGCAGCAGAAGAGAGAGGGACTTTGTTCTCAGTTAGCCTCCAGTCAGCATGGGCTTCGTGTAAGCTTATCTTTCGTTCTTTTTTTTTTTCTTTTTTTTAAAAAGGGCAGAGGATAGCATTAAGAGGGAACAGAGCGGGATTATTCTCAACGCTGAAAAAAAATAGAGCCCCTTCCGGAACCAGCAGGGAACCATTCAGTGCGGAATGACAGATATACTATGTCCAGCAGTGCACAGGGAGTCCTTCAAATTTATCAGCTCTCGGGTCTCTCTTTTTGTCAAGCAACTAGGTTTTTAACTTAATTAGCCCAGGTTGGTGGTTGATTTTTGAAGCCATTTAAATTTCCTTTTGCTTGCCTCAACGGTTACTGCATTGGTTGACAGAGAGAGAGAGAGAGAGAGAGAGAGAGAGAGAGAGAGAGAGAGAGAGAGAGAGAGAGAGAGAGAGGGAGTGGGAGTGGGAGCAGGGGGAGAGATGGAGGAAAAGAGAGAGCGAGAGGAAGGAAAAGAGAGAGCGAGAGGGAGAACATGAGAGCGCCTCAGAGAGGGAGAGGGAGTTAGAAATTGAGAGAGAGAGAGACAGCGAGGGAGGAAGCGATACAGCTAGAGAGAGGGAGAGGGAGTAAGCTAGGGATGGGGCTAGCGTCGCGAGGTGGGACTTGGCAACGGTTTGGTTCCTCACAGCTTGCCGCTGCGATGCTTGACTGATGACCCAGACAGACGTCAAAGAGCTACTGATGGCAACACGCCATCCACCGACTCTGCCTCATCGCCTCATCTCGTTTTCAAAGTTTTACACAGTCCATAAAGTTTTAGAATACATTCCCCAGGAGTTTTTTTATGTCTTTTTTTTTCTCCACACAAACCTTTTCTTTGGGAAAGGTGGCAAGACTCAGTGGAAGGTCAAGAGGGACATTAAGAATATATGTGCTCTTGAATAATGTACAGGGCAAATTTGTCTAGGATGAATTTTTCACAAGTTGACGTGAGCTTTTTTTCTCTCTCCCCCTTATCTCACCGTCTCAGAGGTGGATGTTTTATTTTTTTCTCCAGCGGTGACATTTGCCGTGTGTGTAGTAAATGTTGGTGTATGCTCCTAAGACAGCGACTATCGCTAAAAGTGCGTGTCAGAGAGGGATTTGCACTAGCGGGTAACTAGTTCCATCTGACTGGTGTGGTGGCGAAGGCTTGAATTTGTGATGAGGCTTCTCGAAGTACTTTGTCTCTGTACGAACGAATGTGGACTCTAAATCAAAAGCGAAAAAAAGAGCTGATTAACACCTTAGGAGAATGCGGAGCATTTCCCTTCCCTGTCGACACGCTCAGTAAGGTTAAAGGATCATTTATTACCGCTGGTGCAGAAAATATTCTTCATAAGTCTCCGATTCATTACAGCTTGACACCTAACTAATATCCAAAATGGCTGACAAATGGGGTAAGGGCTGTACGAAAATTACTGAAATGGAACAGATAATTTGTCATGCTAATGCATAATTGTGGCGGGGCACAGCAGCACTTATTTATTTTTTTATCATTTCACTCTTTTTCTCCCCCCACTTTCAAATCACTTGCATCTCTTGCTACTGGAGTTGACAGACTCTCCGCGAGAGAGGGAGCTTCAAAGCAAGGTTGTGCACATTTTCAAAGTCAGGTTTGCATTAACATCTGTCTTCGCGGTGAGGTGAAAATCCATGTGCCGAGTTAAAGCCCACTGATCCCGTGAATACTTCACATCTGTCACCGCAAGTACCCCGTGAAAGAACAGCCCTCAGAGGGCTCTCTGTCAATTCGTCTCCCACTCCCTCAAAGAGTGTGGGAGAATAGGGAGGGACTGAGAGAGTTGGGGAGGGCCTGGAGGGAGGAGGGAGGAGGGTTCGGGGGGGTTGGGTGCGATGGCATGGATGTAATGGGTCGTACTTGGCAACAATTACATCTGTAGTGCACAATAGCTTACAACAAGGCCCACAGTGTGTGGCGCACACATGAAAAATTGCAAGTGATGTTCAAAATAATGGCATGTGTTGCCTTTCCCTCCACAGCTATATTGCTTAATGAAGTATGCCGAGGAAAACGCCACAAGAAATTTTACTCTCCCGCACACACAGAGACATACGGGCTTGCTGTGACTCGAGACCAGTGGAGTGGGAAGGGAGTTTCAGCAACATTTCTCATCCCCCTATGCACAAACATAATTTCTAAAAAGGTAAATCATTGCTTGCCATAGATTCGTTGCCGGAGGTAGATAAATAGTGCTTCATTGGAGAATGAATTACCTCGGAGACGAGAAGGGCAACCTCAGCCATTCACGCTCAAACTGATACATTAACTTGTTTAAGTGTCCCCAAATGACAGATGTGTGTGGGGGCTACTGTGTACACGACGTACTCTCTACCACACAACAACAACATCCTACTACCACACAGCCTGCAAGTTATGACACCCTGCCATACATGTTTAAGCCATCATAGCTTCAAATGGATTCGCAGTGTGATTTTTCTCCACAACATCTTGTCGGGGTTTATTAATGTGTTTTCCACCTCGGCCTCTCCACTGGCAGGAAAGAATGGCCTTCGCTGGTAAATATGCGCTGCGTCTGCAGACAATAATATATCTAAGCATTTGCCTTTTCACTGTACTTATGTGTAAATTAATCGTGTCAACAACACCAACACCAACACACACAAATGCCCTACATACAGTGAATACACGGCTACCTCCAGCATCATCCATTCTCCGACCAGTTTAAGCGCCTCTGTGCAGTACTCTGTACAAGGTGTCCCAATAAAATGTATACACGCTTTAAAAGTATTATGAAGGAGCTGTTAACTGAAATTTTGCGTAATTTCGAAGTTGTAATAGAATTT
>NC_085862.1:30084494-30096994 GCF_034702125.1 Engraulis encrasicolus | reverse complement strand
TTGGCAAGGATAGAAATCAGGAGCAAATGTCTTGTTTTGAAGGTAAATTGCAAAATGAATTTTCTGTGGTTAATTTTAATTTTTTTCTAATGTCTAGGAAACAAACATACTTAATGTTGGTTTTGTTATTGTGACTCTGCGTTAAAAGTACATGGTAAAAGGTTCCACACGTGCAAGGTGACCAGATGCGGATGATGACACAGAAGTCCTGTGTATGCCCTTACCTCCCAGTGTGGCGGACAGCAGGAAGTGCGTGCCGAACTTCCTGATGACAAGCTCGGTGATGGCGGCGACGGTTGGCCGGCGGCCCAGGTGCCTGATGGTCTGCATGAACTCGGGGTCCAGGGGCAGCGTGACGCCATTGTTCTCCTGTCGCTCCAGCGCAATGCTGCTCACCTTCCAACGCCCAAACTCCCTGCGGAGGGACAAACGCAACAGCACAGCCATCATGAAGAGCGGCTCTTTGACTCCACACGGGTCAGCGCACAGGCATAGAGAGGCAAGTTCAGGGAAAGATCATTCTGGATAACAACTGCTGTTACGGTGCTACAGTGACGTGAATGTCTAAATGAAAGGATAATATTTTGACAGCATTCTCAGTATCCATGTAAAGAGCTACTGGTAATAGAGCTGTGCACTGATTCGCTACAATATCTTTTTGTAGTTTATACAGCATATTCACTTTGAAAGGGCTACGATAATTCTTGCCGTCTAGCCCCATCATTGTCATTGAAGGGAAAGGGTCAGCTCTGCCCACCATTGTAGATTTAAAACAGCACACGGTTGTCTCCGTTATCATTGTAGCTATTGTTCTTGCTACAGTATGAATTAGCATCAAAACACCGCTTACACTTACAACCGTCTATTAGCCTTGTGTATCCTTCCTGTCTCTGCAGTTTACAGGAACAACGCCAGTACGCCACATTATTTTTTGGAAATTCAACACAGATTATTACACTTTCTGTGAAAATAGAATGTCCTGATAGACAGGGAAATAATCCCCCAGACAGAGTATTATGTGCATGGCACTGTAGTCTATGTGGTGGCATAAACCAAGATACATACAGTACATGAAAAAGGAAAACAAAATAGCATTGCATTGGGGGAAAAAAAAATTGGAAATGGCACAGACCCAGAGATAAGGCCTGCTGGGGAGAAAATGTGATGCCGGCATGACCTCCTCTGCGCTATTCAAATCATTTTTTTTTACATTATCTCTTGTGTTTTTTTCCACCCTCCCAAGATGAATTGCTCCATGCTGTTTCAAGTGAGCTCTGGGAATTGCTCTTCCCCCCGTTTTTTTGCAAAAAAAAATGTCTGCCCTTTCCCACTGATTTTACATAGCGGAGCGAGCCATGGTTATTTTCTCGGCTTATTTCTCAGTACTTTTTGGCCCGACTGCAATGAGGGACCATAATGAGCCGCTCACAGGAACGAGGTGGTGCTGTCAGATGCAAAAAGCGAGCCCATCGGTTGGAGCCATGGAGCCCCAGATGTCAATTCGTTTTTATCTCTCTCTACCCCCCGTTTTTTGCTCCCCAGGATAAAATAAAATACTGGCTGGTCTCTTTGCAGCTGGGCATTTGGAGGTCAGTCTGTGTGTGTGCGTGTGTGTATGATGTGTGTGTGTGTGTGTGTGTGTGTGTGTGTGTGTGTGTGTGTGTGTGTGTGTGTGTGTGTGTGTGTGTGTGTGTGTGTGTGTGTGTGTGTGTGTGTGTGTGTGTGTGTGTGTGTGTGTGTGGGTGTGTGTGTGTGTGTGTGTGTGTGTGTGTGTTGTGGTGGTAGTGCATGTAATATAGGAGGTTTTTTCAGCTCTATATGCTGTGAATGTGATATAAGTTAAGCTATTGCCAATGGTTACTTGTTGTAATTACATGCCATTGAGAATTAATTGGGTAAGAAAAAAATGTGCAGAATGCCAGTGTGCTGAATTAACAGGGTTGCAGAAGCAGCAGCAGCAACACAACTCATAGATAACAGAAAGCAGGTTGTCCCTCGGTCAGCTCTAACTGTGTGTGTGTGTGTGTGTGTGTGTGTGTGTGTGTGTGTGTGTGTGTGTGTGTGTGTGTGTGTGTGTGTGTGTGTGTGTGTGTGTGTGTGTGTGTGTGTGTGTGTGTGTGTGTGTCCTTTGTGTATGTGTATGTGTTTGTGTGTGTGTGTGTGTACTGTATATGCATGAGTGTGTGTGTGTGTATGTGGATGTGTGTGTGTGTGTGTGTGTGTGTGTGTGTGTGTGTGTGTGTGTGTGTGTGTGTGTGTGTGTGTGTGTGTGTGTGTGTGTGTGTGTGTGTGTGTGTGTGTGTGTGTGTGTGTGTGTGTGTGTGTGTGTGCATGAGTGTGTGGGTGTGCGTGTGCGTGTGTGTGCACGTGTGCATGTATGTGTATGTGTGTGTGTGCGTGTGTGTGTGTGTGTGTGCTCAAAATGGCCGAGACCACACCACAGCACACCACACCACACAGCAGTCCTTCTCTGTCTCGTCTTGGCTGCTTTCTGCTCCGGACCGTAACCCCTGCTGTCAGTCGCGCAGCTACTGAACTGTGAGGCCCAATCAAGTGTGCAGCACCCACAAAGCATCAGTGGGGGGAAATCATAAAGTGAAACGAGGCATCGTGAGCTGCACATGTATGTGATGGCAGTGCTGACCTTGATCTGAGGTGTGCGCGTTTGGCATAGGGTGGTATAGCCTCGGTGACGAGAGCTGCATGCATGTGCAGGCCCCCTGTTCTCCTGCTAGGCTGAAGCTCTCTTATCTGATGAATAAGGCAGCAGATTTGCCCGCCATATATCCAGTCCAGAAATAACAATAATTTACTTCCACAACATCCGTACAATATAGTAGTGGAACAGCAGTAGGGTTCAGACTCTATTGACTCTATTGATCCCAAAGGAAATTAACTAGCTAGCTCTGCTTTGTTCATAAGCCGTTATGTTAACCCAATGTCTGGTGTTTTTACTGTCCCCTTGCAAAAACAAAAGCAACGGCGCACAATACAACCATAATCATAACCCGCTTTACGTTCACCCTCCCACCACATAAACTCAAGATAGTTTATTAAAAAATGGTGCTGAGAATCATTTTACAAAGCTCGGAGCCAATCACGTGGACGGTATGCTGTGCTGGTTGGACAGGGTATTTCCACACAGAGTAACATCTCGAACTTATAGGGACCCCCAGGACCCCCTCAGGACTGCAACAGAGGCATGTGATATTTCTTTTATGCAAAGGTTGTATAAGGCTGAATCACTGGAGGGTAGGTGATATACAGTTAATGGATTTATTACGCCAATCTATATACACATACTACATATAGATTCTCCTTGCAAAAGTGCTTAATTTCCTTCCCAATCATTTATCATCTTCCCAGTTGCCCCCTTCGCCAAATGTCACACAGTGCTTCATTTTCCTTTGCAGCTGCATTTTCTTTTTTTCTTTATACCGTACACACTGTGAGTGTGCAACATACTGGCAGGGCTGGCGCTAGGCATAGGCAGACTAGGCGGTCGCCTAGGGTGCCAAATGTCCTGGGGGGCACCAAGCCCACAGAATTACAATATTAAGCTAAATGAAGCATTAAACCTTATGTTTAACTAACGTTTAATGGGCTCTCAGTATATACATGGTACTAGATCAGCTGTGCTCAATCAGATGTATGACACCATGTTTACAGATGCCAATGTCAAATTCCACAAAAAGGAAAGATCGGTGCTCGCCTAGGGCACCAAATTGCCTAGAACCAGCCCTGCATACTGGTGCTGTTGCCCCTGCTTATGAGTGCAAAAAAACCTACATTTTAGGCTTCCTCTTCCTCTTTCAGAAAAAAAGCTTCCCTCAGCCCTTTTAATAATCTTCCAGAAAGAAGACCACTTTGCAGCAAATGAAAACAGAGACTGAAATTGACTAGGACCCGATACAAAGGAAATGGCAGACCAGACTTGATAGACAAAGAAAAGAAAAACAAAAAACAGAAAAAAAAATGCCTTCTGTGATGATTGGTAAGCATCCCAGCTTGGCAAAGCCGCAACGTTTTGTTCCATCGCATCGTGTGCCATAATTTCTTTATTGTTGTTAATTGTTTCGGGGCCCTTAATGATTGTTGCTCCAGACCGTCGACGACGGCGGCATGCAGGCGAGAGGCGAGGAGCTGTTTTTTTTTTTTTTTTTAATAGCAGTAATCAGCCAGTGCTAATTACGCACTTAGTGGCCAACGCCAGAGAGTCCTTTTCATTGTGGGAGCTGACCTCACTTAATGCCTCCCAGTCCCTTCCAAAGGGCACCAGTGGAGGAGTCAAGAGACAAAAAAAGGAACCCATAACACAACCCACAACAAGCAGAACAGAACAACAACAAAAAAGGGAAATAATCTCATTACCAGCTTGTTACATGTCAGCGCATCTACATAACGAGGGGACAATTACTCTCACCCGCCACCCCTGAGACAGCGGGGGTGCTGGAGAGAGAGAGAGAGAGAGAGAGAGAGAGAGAGAGAGAGAGAGAGAGAGAGAGAGAGAGAGAGAGAGAGAGAGAGAGAGAGAGAGAGAGAGAGAGAGACAGAGGAGCTTAGCCATGATCGACATAAGGGCCAGAGCAAAGAGGTGTGTGTGTGTCTGTGTGTCTGTGTGTGTGTGTGTGTGTGTGTGTGTGTGTGTGTGTGTGTGTGTGTGTGTGTGTGTGTGTGTGTGTGTGTGTGTGTGTGTGTGTGTGTGTGTGTGTGTGTGTGTGTGTGTGTGTGTGTATGCATGCATGAGGGTTTACAAATGTGTGTGTGTGTGTGTGTGTGTGTGTGTGTGTGTGTGTGTGTGTGTGTGTGTGTGTGTGTGTGTGTGTGTGTGTGTGTGTGTGTGTGTGTGTGTGTGTGTGTGTGTGTGTGTGTGTGTGTGTGTGTGTGTGTGTGTGTGCACGCTTGTGGTGTGGTGTGTCAGATAGAGAGAGAGAGATTACACATTCACGTGTGTGTAACAGTGTAATGCAATGCGTGTGTGTCTGCACATGTGTGTGCGTGTGTGTGTGTATGTGTGTTAGCAACTGGGTGAGGTAGGAGGGCGAAGGAGGCGGGTGATGGAGGTTCCTGATGGACAGTTAGGAATGGTGCCTCAGGCTAATCCACTACTGGCCCTGTGCTGTGCTACGCTGCGCTGTGGAGCAGGAACAGGAACAGGAACAGCAGGGGGTGTGATGGGAGGGTGCGGTGCGGTGCGCGGGGGGGGGGTGTTGCGGTGGACTAGGTGCTACCTGCCACCCTTCTCCCTCCCCACCACTGAGACCTGTGGCGACGCGGAGTCACAGAGAGCGGAGAGAAAAATCAACACAGGCGAAGGGAAGGAGGGAGGGTATGCGGGGTGAGTGAGAGAGTGATAGAGTGAGTGAGGGAGAGGGTGGAGGGGTGTAGGTGTGGAAGGGTTGGTTGAGGAGTGGAGGGAGGAAGGGAGGGAAAAAAAAAACAATCAGGTCGAGGGGAAACTGAAACGGTTGCTCTCTCCTCTCCGCGGAGCCAGGGGGACCTTATCAGTGGACTACAGCAACATGCCGCATTACACTGTTCCAATTCCTGTGGCATCCCCTTTTTTTCAGACAGACAATGTAAAGGAGGCAGTGTAATTACTCACGGGTAACCATCCGCTCTTGGCCACAACACCGGATTCACTCTTTTTATTTATTTATTTTCTTGTCTTTATTGCCAAGGGAAGAACAATAATGCAGAAGAAAAGAAAACCTTTCATTTGCTGTGTGTGTGTTTTTTTTTTCATTTGTTCCGTTCCGTGTGAAATTATGACATGTATTGTATTGATCCAAAAGAGTCTGGTTTTTTTAGTCGCAATCAGATGCTCACATCCTTCTGAAACAAAGCTGTCGCCAAACTCAAAGCTTACAGCAAAGTCAGCGGCACAACTTTACATAGAGGGGCAACACTTCCCAATACCCTCTTGGAACAAGGTTGTGATTTATTAGAAAAGGATCCTGAAATAGGAATTCAAAATTAACGCAACAAAGAACAGTCGCGGTGGCAAAGTGTTTCTGTCCTTGAATTTGTCTGCGCACGGCACACTCGGGGGATGTTCGTGTCTTAAAACATAAATAATGACACAATTAGCCTCGCTGAACTGAACCCACCACTAACCCCCCCCAGCAACACCCCGCCGCCACACACACACACACACACACACACACACACACACACACACACACACACACACACACACACACACACACACACACACACACACACACACACACACACACACACACACACACACACACTTTCATTTTCTTCATACACGCCCCAAACATGAGAGCTAGCTAACTGGCCGTTGTAAATGGCCTGGCTTCGGGTTGTCCTGGGATATGCTCGACATGCATGCAAGGAGGATGGGCTATGGCTGGCCAGGCAGGCTGGGCTGGCTGGGCTGGGGCGCACCGGACAAAGGCACTTCATTATGGCCCCACCTGGGTATTATTAGTTCATTAAAAATAACACATTTTTACCACTGACAAACTGTGCCACGAGCACACCAGCAGAGCAGAGGAGAGCGGAGCAGAGGAGAAGAGAGGAGAGGGGGGGAGGTTTAATGGAAATTGCTGCACCCTCATACATTAGCGTCAAATGATGAAAGTAACTCCTCTAATTTGGCGCTGGAGGATGCACACAAGCTAATTGCACTGGTTTATGGTTGCCTTTACATCTCTGTATCTTCATAAACACTAATTTATAGCACACTGGTACAGTGGTTATATGAGGAGGGTATTTTTAGGAGTCTCCTTAATGCCAAGGTAAAGGTATCTGTTACGAAAATGAACAACAGCACGTCTGGCTGCTGATGCCTCCTTCTCTCTCTCTCTCTCTCTCTCTCTCTCTCTCTCTCTCTCTCTCTCTCTCTCTCTCTCTCTCTCTCTCTCTCTCTCTCTCTCTCTCTCTCTCTCTCTCTCTCTCTCTGTATCCTCTTGCTGCTTGTTTTGTCTCTATCCTTCTCTCTTCTCTCACTTCAGGCTTGCATACCAGCAACATATTTTGCGGACAACTATGGCAGCTATGTGAAATGAATGAAAGACCAACGGTGAGCACATATACAAATTACCACTTTTACAATACTGATTGCACAAAACAGCAACAAATCAAACATGACAATTTTAGTGCCCTATATTACAGTAGATTCACTACACGGTACAACATACACATTAATTTCCCCCGGGATTAATAAAAGTACTCTACTACTCTACCTTACTCTACTACTCTACAACTCTACAGTATCGCTTATGCTTGCTTGCTTATTCTGACTCTGACTGAATTGTTGCTGGAATTATCCAGCACAATATCCAATATGTCATACACAGTAGTAAAATAAAAAAATGCTACCCATTATTTATTTGTCTATAGTGTACATACTGTACATGTATGAACCAAAATCTACAGCAATAAAGCAAAATGAATCTTTTTGTAACTCCCAGAAAATGAATCCATCCATTTTTTTGTGTGTGGTCATATTCCATTTTTGACTATATAACTCCAGAGTTCCCGAGTTTGACTTTCTCATCTTGTGCAGTTTTGAATTTGCTCAACTTCAAAGACGCTCAGCGCTACTTGGTAACCCGCAGTCATCAACGCCTCATGTGCACACGCACGCCCACGCTACTTCACCTAGCCATTTTCACACATTAAAATACCACATGAAGCCAAGCTAATTTCAGGGCTCTCTGATCTCGGTGAAAAACATACGTGATGATGATACCATGTGAAATGGAGTTTTGTACACACTCGCCGAAAAAATATGCATAAATATATATTCACACTGTCAGTCAAACTATAAAGGTGTCCAAAAAACATATTTTATGGAAATGATCTCTGTAATTGCAGGCCTGTAGTAAAGACCACCTTCATAGAATCCAAGACAAGTCCAAGATGCAAGACCAGTCCAGACCACATCAAGTCCATGACAAGACAGATGCAACAAGATTCCAAGTCTGATTCGAGACCAAGTCAATCGTCAACAATGAATAACAGTATGTGTGTTTCTGAATAACAGAAATGCAGTGCAGATGAAGATAAACTACTATTGTCTTGTGGTAAGTTATCAAGCTCAACTCTAGGATGTGTGACGGCCAGTGTTCTAAACCAAATTAATACAGACAGATGGAGTCCAGAAGCTGTACTTGGCAAGGCCAGTGGCAGAGACAGAGACAAACTGGACTTCTACAACAGCCATGCTGAATTGTATACTGTAGGTTCCCAACCTATGGGCCGGGGCCCACTGGTGGGCCCTGAAGGTATTCCAAGTGGGCCTTGAAATCATTTTCTAAAAATAATAACATTTTTTACCATTTCGAGTGGGCCCCAAGTTGAAAAAGGTTGGGAACCCCTGCTGTAGATATCTGTGTTGCAGCAGACCACTCTGCCCTACAAGGGTAAAGTGCAGTAGCTACGCTAACATTGAAACTGAGAAAAGAAAGCCTTCAAAGCCTTGGTAGCCGATTCGATTGGATATTGTAGTTACTGCAAATATGACATAGCAATATCTCTAAATCAGACACATTAGGACACACTAGACCACAAGGCTTTGCCACAAGATAAAGGAGATGTAATGAACACCATTTTCAGTCTAAACTCAATGTTGACGAAATGTGTAGTTACTGCACTTTGCCTTTGCAGGGCAGCACAGTCTTGGACTGACTTGTCTGTTCTGTGTCTTGAGGCTCTGTACAGCAGTCAGTGTGTTGGTTTTGGTCAGCAGGACCCTTGCTGAGATAACGGTTCTTATCACACACACCACATCTCATCCAGAAAGATACTGCACCAGGCTGAGGCTGAGACTGATGACCTGGCACATTGCTGCCAATGACAGCCAGTTACAGCCAGTTACAACTCTGTCACACCGCAAATGAAATGCGAGCTTCAATTTATAGACATACTGTAGACAGTAAGCAACACAGTGTGTGCTTTTATCGGTGTAGTGCGTGTGGTACATGGGGGTACGCAGTCCACCCACTTCTCCTCAGGAGATATAAAAAATGTCCATGTTTGAACACAAAAAGGATAGAATGAGCACATAGCAGTATTGCTGGTGATGGACAAAACAATGAAAACGGAGAAGAAATGACAGTAGGTTAGTAAGGGAGGGGGCTTGACATGATAAGTTGTCTAACTAATTGATGACTTCCCAAATCACATACTCCCTCTTTAAAAATCCCTACTGCAATACTGGTTTATTGGTAACCTTGCTTTGGGTCCTCCCAGCCAGTTTTTACAGGCCGATGTTACAGGGGCGTTCTTCTCTTGGAAGGCTAGAACAGTATCTCTGTGAGAGTGCTTTAAAAAAAATGTCCTGGCAGTATGGTCATTTTAATAATAAAACACATTGGTGCTCCTGGTATTATATGCCCGAGTTTTCTTCTGTTATACTCTGTGGCTTGAGCACTTTTAGGTGCTACTCCCCACATCCTCTAGCTAAAAGTGTTGCAGTGCCTCTTTTGTTATATGGCTAGAGTTGCCAAGGGGTGCCTGGTTGTGCAAAATTAAGTAACCCTTTATGTACTTCCAAAGTGTGTATATAAGAAAAGACTGTATAACATTAGGCACTTCCATTCTTTATTCAAATCTCTGGGGCAGCAGTGGTGAAATGGTTAGGGACTGTAGATCACAGGGTGGCAGGTTCCATCCCCACCCTTGCCAATGCCTTACTCCCTATAGCTGAAGGGCCCTTGAGCAAGGCATCTATCTCCCCACACTTCTCCAGGGACTGTAAACAATACCCTGTAATTTCTCCAAAATCACTTTGGATTAAAACATCAGCTAAATGTAATGTAAAGATGGTTAACGTCACCTAAAATAACCCCAGTGTATATTCTACTCTTATGGTGCAGGCTTCATTACAATTCATATCGTGTACTTTCCTCTAGGCTGCACTTTACTTTACTCTGCCTGCTAATGTATATTATTTGGGTACAGTTTAACAAAGTGTGTGGTAAGACTTTACTTTACGGATCGCTAATAAGGTGTTAATTTCGTGTTAATTTCATAGTTATTTCATAGTTATTTCAGGATAATAACTGTTTGTTTTTAGTAACAACAGCAAAATAACCATACAGTTTCCAGTGCAGTGTGTGTGTGTGTGTGTGTGTGTGTGTGTGTGTGTGTGTGTGTGTGTGTGTGTGTGTGTGTGTGTGTGTGTGTGTGTGTGTGTGTGTGTGTGTGTGTGTGTGTGTGTGTGTGTGTGTGTCAACAAAGTGTCACAGTGCTGCGAGTCATCAGGGTGTCACCACAATGCACTGGAAACTGTATGGTTATTTTGCTGTTGTTACTAAAAACAAACAGTTATTACCCTGAAATAACTATGAAATAACTATGAAATTAACACGAAATTACCACCTTATTAGCGATCCGTAAAGTAAAGTGTTACCAAGTGGGTCATAGCTTATACCACTATTGCACTACTATAAGGCTAAGGTTAGTATTGTAACTGTAGGGCTGGGTTTCAAAGAGCAAATATGCCCTCAAAACTCTTCAATCAAATTAAGTGTTACCTATAATTTAAAATGATTTGTCAATAAACATAGCTGCCTAAATACTTCACAACCTAAAGCCTTGGCTTTCGGCATCTTCAATTCTCACAGTTGTCCACTTCAATTTAACCCTTTCACTCAGAGGCACTGTTATAACCTTATTTCCACCAAAATGGTAATGACCATGTCTTAATTGGTAAATTAAGACTCTTGGAAATATCTGGTATGATGTAGCTAAGGTTTTTCAGCAAATAGTGAAATGGTCCCTTCAGCATTAAAGGGCTATTTCTTGTGTAGCTAGTGATGAAAAGACTCACCAGTAATTTAATACACCCTGAGAGAAGATTTTGGATCTTTTAAGGTCCTTCATCAAAATATTGGCTTATCTTTTTTGTGGTATGTTGGTTGGCTCTTAGAACCAGCGATGGATGATATTGTAATCTAATGATGCTAAGCACTGTATAATCAAGGTCTGCCTGATATCTTTCATCGCAGGTGTATCATGTGGTGTGAGATTTTGTTTGTACCGTATGTGCACGTGTATGTGTGGATATGGATATGAATTGGCACACACACACACACACACACACACACACACACACACACACACACACACACACACACACACACACACACACACACACACACACACACACACACACACACACACACACACACACACACACACACACACACACACACGTACACATACACCTACACATGCACAAACACCCTTACAAAACATCACTTATGAGTTTGTGTGTGTGAGGCTAAGCTGGCAGGAGACAATGCTCGTAATGCTTCACGGGAGGGAATTATTCTTGATCCTCATTGTCACTAAACATTTTGGGCTAAGCCGACAAGTGCCATTGCCTGGCACCTCGACAACCTCCCGCCAGCCTTTCTACAGGAGAGGGGTAGCCGAGAGGAGGAGGAGGAGGAGGAGGGCGGCCAGGCAGGGAGAGGAGAGGATGGAGGCAGCCGGGCGGGTGGGCTGGCAGGCAGGCAGGCAGGCAGTATGGAGGAATTCAGGCAAAAAAAAACATGCACGCATGAACACCGCCAATACCTCCCAACATCACCAGCGACTCTCTCTTTCTCTTTCTCTCTCTCTCTCTCTCTCTCTCTCTCTCTCTCTCTCTCTCTCTCTCTGTCTCTCTCTCTCTCCTCTCAGGCCTTCAGCTCTTCCCGGGGTGTGGATGACTGAAAGCCTTATTCGCGCTCTCCACACGACACAGAGCCAGCCGCGAGAGGCAGAGAGAGGCAGAGAGAGGCAGAGCCACACGGAGCCACGCGGAGGGCCTCTCCCCTACCCGCCAGTGTCAAACACCATAAAGCTCACGCCTCGCCGGAGAGACAGAGAGAGGCTTTGTCAGAGAGCTCCTCCTGACTGACTCCAGCCAAAGCACCATGGGGGGACGAGGAGGAGGAGGAGGAGGAGGAGATTTAAAAATCTCTGTCCATAGGCCTATTGCGACCTTTCACACTGACGCGGATGACAAAACAAAACGGCCGGGAAAGCTTCTGATAGTGTGGCTCGCAGCCGGCTTGCTTACTTGCCGGTGGGCAACTTCGCAGGGGTGCTGTGTGTCCGGCGTAACCCTTGAAGAAGGAAAATGGGTTTTGGTGGGGTGGTGTGGTGTGGTGTGGTGTGCTAGAGGTGACAGGGCCGCTGACAACTTTGACCAGGCCCGGGACAAAGTCATCAGAAAGGGCCCCACCTGTCTAATAGATGCAATGTAATGAGGACCCAATTCTGGGAACCCTCTCGCCCTGGGCCAGGGACAATGGTCCCTTTTGCACCCCTGTTGGAGGTGACAGGGCTCTCTGCTGCTTCGGTGCATGCTGCGCTTCGCAATTATGGCCTTTCATCATCCCTGAATAGGTGTTTCTTCTTCACACACACTAGTGTGATAATGACAATCACTATTATTCAGGGCGCAGCACGCGTTACATACATTCATTCTTCTGGAGGTTGGCTTTCACTAGCGTACAGTTAAGAATGCACAA
>NC_085862.1:30079494-30081994 GCF_034702125.1 Engraulis encrasicolus | reverse complement strand
CATCGGCTCGGCGTGTCACTGCCAAGAGTGTGCGTCAGTCAGTCACTCAGTCACTCAGTCAAGCAGCCAGCCAGGCAGGCAGGCAGGCAGGCAAAGTGTGAGCTCGTTTCAGCTGGCTCAGTCAGGGCTGCTGTTCACTCAACACAAATCCCCTCATCTCATCGCGACTCGGCTCAACTCTCTCTCACCTGTCACCAGCTTATACTCCACACCCACCCGCTCCCCCTCTACCACTCCCTCTGTTCTGCTCTCTCTACAGTCTCTCTCTCTCTCTCTCTCTCTCTCTCTCTCTCTCTCTCTCTCTCTCTCTCTCTCTCTCTCTCTCTCTCTCTCTCTCTCTCTCTATCCCTCTCTCTCGACTTAGTCCACAACATGCTCTTTTTTTATTTTGAAGTGATAATGCAGATAAGCCCACGTCCCATGTCCCACGTGTATGTATACCTACACACTATTGTAGCTGGCCACAAATTCAATTTGGGATAACCTCAGTGGTGTCATAATGAAACCACGCTGTGTGATTTGCAAATACACAATCTGCTTATTCTAGATGGAGATGGCACACAATATCCATGTATATGTGATAGGCTATATCCCCTGTGGATATTTTTTTTCACTATTACTATTATTATTTTTAAAGAAGCTTCTTACCTGTATATCTTGTACTTTGTGTTGAAGCCCTGTTGGTAGCGCTCGGCAAATTCGGCAAATTCCTGGGAGTGCTGAAAGGGCCCTTTATCTGAAAGGAGCCACCCAAAGGGCCCAGCGGCATCGCCAGCACCTGCTGCAGAGGAGGCTGCAGCCCAGCACAAGAGGCTTACTGCTACACACCTCCATAGACACATCAGATATGCCCGTCTAAAAGCAATACTCCGGTAGCTCATGCTTCACCCGGGGACTCGTCATTCTCTCCAAACTTTCCGTGTGTCCTAGAACGACAAGACAAGGAACGGGAGGTCAGATGCCAGCAGCAGCAGCAGCAGCTGTGGCTTTAAAAATGCCTTCTCTTCATCCTTTTGTGCACACAGTTATACAGTGACTGTCTTTCATACTGGCCGTGACCATTAGCTGCCTGGAGTGAGCCAAAGACTTTTCTTCTTTGTTTTCTAGCGAAGACCTAGGCTATTTGCCTTTATGTGACCTGCTTTCGGCGAACACAGTGAAATGTACGGCTGCTATTTGTATTGACAAGCATTTGACTTTCAAAAAAAAGATATCAGGCTATCTGAATTGATTTGATAAACGTTTTACCTTGTTTGCCGATAGTTACTAAGGTAGACCACAGAAGTTTAACGGAGCATGATTTGGGCTGGACGCTGTGTTGCTAAAAACAACCCGCTTCGGCGAGGGTGACCTCGGCTCCGGAGGACTTCCACGCACTTTCAGTTCATGTTTCCAATTAGGATGAAAGCGCATCAGGAAGACGGAAAGCCGATGGAACAGAGATTCTTATCCATGTGAATAAACACCCTTTCCCGTCGAATATATTTCCACAGAATAATGCGCGTCCGGACTCCCGCTGTGTAGCCGAAAAAGCTGAGGACAGACACGGATTGTCGTTTTCATAGAATGTGGAGCATAGAAACCCAGGCGAACAAAACGGGCAAATTGATTTCTTTCGAGGATGAAGTTGAAGTTTACGCGGCTGCTCTTCCTCAACAGTGGACTGGCTGCGGCGAGATGCACTTCAACAAGATCTTCTCCTTTAACGACAACAAAATGATATATTTC
Organism: Engraulis encrasicolus; assembly: GCF_034702125.1. Taxonomy (NCBI): domain Eukaryota; kingdom Metazoa; phylum Chordata; class Actinopteri; order Clupeiformes; family Engraulidae; genus Engraulis; species Engraulis encrasicolus. The sequence goes on along the minus strand of NC_085862.1, from coordinate 30,080,266 downwards.
AAACTTTGCTCAGGATATTACATGGTTTATTCTACAGGATGAACAGCAATTTCCCGGTGTGACCCGCGCTGTATTCCATGAAGCACGGCCGCTTGCTGGATCTTACTGCCTTGCACCCATGCACCGTCAAAATGTTCAATTTATTTCATTTCCGACCCTGGCCGACTCCGGATTGGCTGAGCGGAGATAAGAGAGGGAGGGCTTTGCGCGGAGCTGTCAACTTCTCCGGACCGTTAGGAGAATGCGCTCTCTCAGAGGTGGGCCGAGTGCGCGCACAGGAATGCACATATTGACGAGTATAACGCGTGGGTAATTATTTACTCCAGTGCAGGGCTTTGTGCGGGATGTATTCCATTTAAGATCTACCATATCACTTGTATTGATTAGATGTCAATCCAGCCTCTCTTATGAAATAACGGATTAGCCAATGCATAACACACCGTAGCCCCTTAATGCGCGCCGTACCTCCAGTGGCACGCTGTAATAGTCATTGAAATGTAACTACCATAGCACTACAATACTATGACACAACACAGGCCCTTTAGAAATGCACCACGACTTGGTCATTACCATACTGGTAACAACAAATATATTAAGCCGCGTCTTAAGGGGTTATACAACCCACCAAGACATGATAATATTATTGATATAAATATTATTTGGAAGGAAGTACAACCACCAAGACATAATATTTGAAAGGAAATACAACCACCAAGACATAATATTTGAAAGGAGGTAGGCTACAACCACCAAGACATAATATTTGAAAGGA
>NC_085862.1:30069494-30074494 GCF_034702125.1 Engraulis encrasicolus | reverse complement strand
GTTCTAGAATCTCGTGATGTAGAATGAATTGCCTGAGTCAGGAAGAGGTCAACCCAGCGTTAGCTCTTGGTCTCGTAACGACTTTGAAATATGAGTTCCCCCTCTATTTCTCCGTGTAGCGTTGTGCGACATCACCAGAGGAAAAGGGGGTGTCCTAAAATAAATTAACTCCCTTTGAATGCCTGCCTTTGGCTGGCAACAGACAGTCCTCCTCGAATCAATTCAGCTAATTAAGAACAAGTCCAGTGCACCCTATGGCATTGTGTGAAGTGTCAGTTCTGCCTTAGGTTTCCACATGAAAAAACAATGAACAGGGTCCAGAACGTCCACTTGGGTAAAAAAGGAAAGACTGCAAGACAGCGATATAAGACAAGGTGTGACTTGTGTTGGTCTGGTGAGAATCTGTTTCCAAGAAGATTGTACACTATTTTCCCAGGATGGGAATTGGAATGTGTAGATTGAAAAAGAACAAAAGAAGAAATTAGCAGAAAAGAAGAAAAAACTGGAGATGGACAGAAGGCCTCATTATTATTGCTTTAATGAATGTTAGACGCTTATTGTTTAAGATTGCCAACAGACAGGCCTTGACGATTTTTTTTTTATTGAGTTGAGTTTGAGCTTTGGTGAAAACATTTTTAAGTAAGCCTACAGTATGCATCCATTTTAAAAATGCATCTTAAGATCCATCAAAACGTGAATTGCAAGAATACTCCAAGTTTGTGAATCAAAGATGATTAATGATGATATGTGTATGGTTTGAACATGTATTTTTTTCCGCAAAGACATGAGTAAAATATACAGTCTAAAATGAGTTGTATCTACTGTAGCACTAGGTCACTGTGAAGATGAATACGAGGAAAATTATTGTAATACAATGAATTATTAATGGCCAAGTGGTCATTACAATAAGTTATGATTGGGGCAATCAGCAGAACCCATTAATATAATTCCGGAACCCATTGGAATGGAATCCTATCGCTGAATTCTGTTAACACATACGTACATACTGTACCAACATATTGCTAACCCAACAGCAACTATTTTCACTGAAAGATTGTCCAGGAAAGCCCATTACAATCATTAGATCGACGAGGGGAAAAAAAGACCTTCTCTTATATCCTCCAATGAGTACAAGAAGAGGAGACACCAAATTAGAGAGCATAGCCAAGACACACTTGACATTCTAGACAGCTTTCCTCATTTCAAAGAATTGCTCTTGTAAGGGACTTAGCATTTAGTCAGCGGGGGCAAAGGAAACAGGTTGTTGGACCCAGGTTTGAAAAACTTCCACATTGAAATGGAGGAGACAACTCCAATGCGATGGAGCCATTTTGGGGCCCTAGGCGAAATATAAACACGAGTCCCTCAAAAGTCTTTTTAATGCTATTTTGGTGTTTTGTCCCATAAATATCTTCAATTACTTTACATAAGTGTTAACTGTGACTAGTGTGACAGCTGGGGCCCCTATGGAGGACACATTTGGTCGGGGCCCTAGGCAATTGCCTAGGTTTGCCTAATGGAAAGTCCGCCTCTGGCGATGGAGTAACTATGCATTCCAATTACTACACAACGTCCATTTGGCATTTGTATTTTAAGCAGGAACAGATGGAAAACACCTTTCTCACATTGCAATCCATCTTCATATCTTTTGCGCTGACATAATACAAAGATTCAAAGGACATTTTCTCTTTGACTCTTTGGATGGCTGGAGTAGAGAGAGAGAGGAGAATGCCTTGATATTTACCATGTGTGAGGGAGGTCAGGTGGGGTGTTGGCTGCAAGGAAGGAAGTGTTGTGCCCCATCTTAACATACACGGCAGGTGGATGATGACAGAGTGTGAAAGGTGCGATCTTGCGAGAACACTGCTACAGGCGTAGCAGGATTCAGAATGTTTTTATTTTGGCCCTGTTTCTCTCTCTTTTTAGAAGTAAGCATAATACAAGTCTTGCGAGTAACATTACTCTGCTTAAATGAGAATAAGAGAGAAAACATGTGGCGTGTTGAGTGGGTTGTATACATTTGTGTATCACCACATAAGTCACACATGGTGAAATAGAAAGAATAAGACCGAATGAAATGCGGAATTTAGAGAGGGCCACTAAACATTACATTACTTTACATGAGTAAACATATAAATATTGAGCAAAAAAATGTTGTGGCCAGTCGACCCTGCCAATGTGAAGTCTTTATCCTTCAGTGACAGTATGAAAGAGTAAAGTCCTATAGCCCACGGGTGTGGTTGACCTCTGCAAGGTGCTTAGACAAATCCCTGCTGTGGCCACTGCACAGTGAATAGCCATCCTTGCATAACACTCTTAATATGTACACTGAGCTGTAGTCTGAAAGGGTAGGGCAATTTTCCCAGGAAGAAAAGGTAACAACCAGTCATTACACAGACTGTGCAGTGTGGATGCTGCTGACAATGACAAAGAATAAAAACTTCCTTCGTAATTCAAGTCAAATCAATGATAATTCTCAAAGTCACTGTTGCCATGGATTTTCATGTTGCATGATTTCTGTTCGCAACTGTGGACATGTTTTCCAAAGCCTTGAAGATGAAGATTAAAAAAGAATGCTTCAGTCAAATGTGTTTTCATCACGCCAGAGTAACCAGCTAACCTTATTGTTTTGAGTAGGAAAGGAAAAGTGCTTCCCTTATTGTTCAGTTACAATCACATGTGCATGGATAACGGATGAAACCTAATCTTAAAGGAGAATTCTGGTGCCATTAAAATATGATACCCATCGAGCAGAGCTACCAAACCATTGCAATGCTCTGCAATAGCACCTCGAGGGGTGAAGTTTAGGAATAGTGTTTGGTTTTAGGCTATGCTACTGTAAAAGCCTCTTGGTAGCTTATCTCGAATTAGCACCCCATAGCAGCTGAACACCTTGCCATTGTCAACATGCACTGTAGTTGCATTACTCATTCTGGCTGTGAATTGCCATCTAATCCCAAAAGTTAGTGGTGTGCAGCTGTACGGTGTTGAAAGCTGGTGTTTTGGGATGAATTTGGAGTATGTTACAGTAAGACGTTAATAAGAAACCATGCCCGGTAGTTAGGGGGCCAGTATAAGTTAGAAAGGGCTGAACAAAAAATTGCTGTGTCGTCGGGTACTGGCAAGTCAAGGGCATGGTGTGCTATAGAAATGCATGTTGGAATTTGACAGATTCCCTTTAACCTTTAAGAGTGTACCGTCACACCGGTGTGACGGGAATGTTCGGGCAGTGAAAGTTCTATAGAATTCTGGGCGTCATTCAATACAATTTGGAATTTTAGAATCTTGCATGGTTATACAGTAGAATGCATTCTCTTTATATAATGTTCAAAAACCCACACTCTTAAAGGTTAAGGGAGCGATCACACAGAACGCAGATTTTACAGTAGGAGGCGGATGTATTCTATTGTTTGTCAATGAAAATAAGCGGATTACGCGTCTGATATCAGCGCAAGGCGGGTTGCGGATTCTCCGCCTCTCCGCGCCTGGCGGATCGTGTTGAAAAAAGTTCAACTCAAGGCGGAAAACCCGCTGCGGATTTCCAGATGTTCGATAGGAGACCGTTATCAACATTCATATCAGATTCCCTATCCAACGTTAGGAGAGCAAGGAAAGAGCTCGTCTTCTATTCATTTTACATAGATGAATGGACAAAGCATTTTGTGTATGTTTTCACATCATTTAATGACACAACACCATCGATTAGGCTATGTTGCGAGTGACAGTTGTCGTTACGTTGCCTAGTCACCGCATTCGAATAGGCAGTGGATCCGCGCTTGGTGTGGTCACTTCTGATTAATCAGCTGGACGCGCATCGCAGATTGTAGGCAGAAATCCGCGGTCTCTGTGATCGCGCCCTAAGAGTCTAGTATTTCATGGAGATTCCCTTTAAGAGTCAAGGTTGCTTCTGCAACTACAGCAAGGCAGATGCCACATTGTTTGGGCCCAGCAGCATCAGAACATGGCAGTGTATCAGCACGAGTAGTCACTGTGTGTGTGTGTGTGTGTGTGTGTGTGTGTGTGTGTGTGTGTGTGTGTGTGTGTGTGTGTGTGTGTGTGCGCGCGCGCGCATGCGCGTGCGCCTTTGTCAGTTCTGTAAAATGACACAGAAGACCACTCTTCCCGGTCATTGAATACAATCTAACCAATTCTCCCTCACTGAAAACACTGAAAGGTTTTATCCCTTAGAAAGATTCTTCAAAAAGACGATATGATCCAATTCCATAATATTTCAAAAAGACTTCTGAAGTGGTACAGCAAAAAGAAAAAGAATGCACTAAATCTTTTAATGAATAGCTTAACCCTATCCAGACCGGGGGGGGGCTAAAAGTGCCCGCACCAACTTTGATGTCGTATAACTCCTGAATGACTAAAGCTAGGACTACGAAACTTTGTGACTTTTCCTAACATGAAGTTGGCTACAGTGTGATACCAAAAGATTAGGTTTATCATTTTTGTTGTTGCCATGGCAACGGTTTTCTGACAGGTACGCCTGACCAAAAATCACTGATCTAAGTCTCATCATCATCACTTTTCATATTTTTTTACATTTTCATTAGCATCAGACACCCTTGTGAACATTTGAAGTGGTCTGAAGCACATAATAACCAAAATTGATGTGCATTACCCAAGTTAGATGGAAGATACATTAAGGTGACATTTTGGGCAATAAAATCAGGAAATGACGTCATAATGATGTCATAATATCCAATAATGACACCAAACTGATGTCATTCATAGATCTTTGGCTGAAGATCATCCCCTCCAAGTTTGGTGGTCATACGCCATTCGGTTCCTAAGTTATGAGGGGGGGGGGTCAAATGAGCCCCCCCCCCGGTCCCAGGAATGCCAAAAAAGCCCGGTCTGGATAGGGTTAAGAATCAAGACACCCCTAGCGCCAGCGAGCATGAGTCGCTGCCAGGGGTTCTTGTGACAATCCAAAGACTTAGACAGCACGTTTTGGTCTACCGTTGACTGTTTGAGGGAGTATAGCACATACA
>NC_085862.1:30041994-30061994 GCF_034702125.1 Engraulis encrasicolus | reverse complement strand
ACCAGGAAGTCACAATTGAACAAAGACTTTTGAGAATCATTATTTGAGAAATTATTGAGAAAAACTGTAATAGGCGAAAGCTTTCCGTTTTGACACCCTGCCATAAGGCTGAGGAATTTATGTTCACGCATCGCACCTGCACATCACTAAGTAAACGCATCTTGAATCAACGGTCAGCAGATTCATCACAAATAGCAAACAATAGCTGTCACAAATGTCAGAGATGCATTCAAATGTATGAATGGCTCTGGCTTGATGCACTGTGAGTGTATTGGGTGTATATCATTGAATATAGAAGATTGAGCTCAATTAATACAGTTTTTCCATTACAAAATGCATTAATAGGCCTAACTAACTTAATTCATTAAAATTATTTTCAATAATAATAATAATAATAATCATAATAGCCTAATAATAATATAGGCCTAATTATATATAGGCCTTTATAGCCTAGATGTGTGTGTGTGTGGGTGTGTGTGTTTGTGTGTGTGTGTGTTTGTGTGTGTGTGTGTGTGTGTGTGTGTGTGGGCAATGTGGCATGGGCAATATTAGATGGGCCCTGGGCCACTCTGCACCGAAAAAAATGGGCCTCAACGTCAAAAAGGTTAAGAATCCCTGCTCTACGTCACCATCAAAAGATTGTGATGAAAGAGTAAATTCATATATTGTATTTTTTCCCCAATTACTTTCCATGTACTGTACATTCACATCGAGTGCAAATGACAAATCGACATTCACATCGAGTGCAAATGAACACGGAGGGCTTTACTTGGTCAATTTCGGTTTTCTAACTATTTTCTGGTGTGGAAAAACACAACCGACGTACACTACGGAACGTAATTGGGATACCCTCTACACACCACAGAAAGTCACATTTTGGTGACTATAACAGAGACTCTGAATGAAAAGGCTAACTTCCCAATATGAAATAATATCAAAGGCCAAAAGGTACACTTAGAAATTCCCATCAATTATAATAAAATACCCTTGTCAATGTTGCTTTGACAGGCTCTGTGATGAAGTGGGAATATGGTATTTGGTATTACGGCTGCATTGTACTGTGTAATGAGCATCAAGGTTGTGTCAGGCCTATGGAAAACATAACCACTATGGATGCCATTGTACAATATATGGCATTCAAACGGCATCTATTACCCCAGTGACCGGTCACAACCATACACATTATTTTAATTCTGTCAGATCCACTCTAGTCAAAAATGAGACGAGAAACAGAGATACATTTCAGAAGCTTTATTTCTGATTGCATATTTGTGTTTGGCGGTATGGCTCTGTTCGGAGGAAGCTCCCCGGCTTCTCCATGAGCTCCATGGAAGCCAAGACAGGGAACAGCAGCATCCTCAGGTGGAGTGCCTTCCATTTAGCTGGAAAGGCAACATACCCCCTAGAACAGAGCAAGCAACAATGACAACAGTATGACATTGTTTGGCAATGATAAGTCTGGTGGAGCAGGGGAGGTGGTGGGTGCAAAACAAGCAGCAAAAGCAATGACAGGAAAACAAATTCGGTAGTTTAAATAAAGCGCGCCAAAAGCCAGCATCCAATTGCGAGCAGCAGCTGATGAACTAAAGCGCAGCTGATTAGAAGACTGCTGTAGGGGTTAGGTCGGCGTCAGCATATAGGCAAAAGGGAGCGTTGACTACGTGGTCTGCCAGAACTAACGCTAACGCTCGATTTCTGTCAGATCCACTCTAGTCAAAAATGAGACGAGAAACAGAGATACATTTCAGAAGCTTTATTTCTGATTGCATATTTGTGTTTGGCGGTATGGCTCTGTTCGGAGGAAGCTCCCCGGCTTCTCCATGAGCTCCATGGAAGCCAAGACAGGGAACAGCAGCATCCTCAGGTGGAGTGCCTTCCATTTAGCTGGAAAGGCAACATACCCCCCAAACAGACCATACCAAAAACGCAGCCCAAACAATTGGATTAGTTGGAAACGGGGCATCTACAACCCCCCGAAACAGAATATTAGTCCACCAAATGTGAATAACGATTAATGAATATCGTGACTTTAGTTATGGAACTGCGGTAATACCTGATGTTAAAAGAGAAGTGCTATGCTAGACCGGAATATGGTCCGAGACACAGAGTATTTACTTGCCCAGCAGCAGCAAAATGAAAAGCTAGCCCAGCAGCAGCAAAATAAAAAGCTAGCCCAGCAGCAGCAAAATAAAAAGCTAGCCCAGCAGCAGTTAAAGATGTTGATTGTTTACATGTATTGCCGTTTCAGCAGCTATGGCAGCTATATGCTAGATTGTGGCCAATACAGATAGATTGTGGCGAATACAGATAGAAAAAAAAAAGCAGAAAAAGCGTGCCCAGAGGCGGTGGCAAGGCCTGCAGCAGTTACATGGGCCTGTAGAAGTCAAGGGGAGATTTTTTTGTATTTATGTTTTTTTTATTAGGCTATTATTTTATTTATCATTATTTTTTTATTATTATTTTTTAATTATTTTTATTTATTTATTTATTTATTTTTTATTTTTGAAATCACCAGCCAATAAGTAGCGTAAAATGCAATTACCTGCCAGAATTACGTATTGCTTGGCCGCAGCTGAAACACACAAGACTAGCGGTTAACCGCCCCATGCCACCAGCTGAGAGTAGACACGGGTAAGATAATAGACTAGACTGGCTGTCGGACAGAATGAACTATATAGGATGTACATAAGAAAAAAAAAGTGTTGAAGATGGTTAAATATACTGGCCAAGATTCATTAGGGTAACGTACACCAGACCAGGGGCAGTAGATAGGCTAGGCTGGCAAAAAACAGCAAATGGGCTTGGTGGGCATCAGAAACATTGGGCTAGGCGGGCAGCAGCAGCAATTGGTTAAGCGGGCAGCAGCAGCAGAAATGGGTTAAGCGGGCAGTAGCAGCAATGGGTTAAGCGGGCAGCAGCAGCAATGGGTTAAGCGGGCAGCAGCAGCAATGGGTTAAGCGGGCAGCCAGCAGCAGTAAACCGGCTAGCCAGGCGGGAAGCAGCTGTAAATGGGCCAGGCAGCCAGCATCAGATGGGCTGATCGTCGGGATCGGTGCTACTCTAGGATCCGGAAAAACAGCAGGCTGACAAGGACCACATGACAGCACACAATAAGCTGGACCTCGATGACGGCAACCAAGCTAGAATGATGGACAGATACTGCTGTAGGTAAAGCCTATCCGAGAGCAGCAAGGAGACCGGAGATGGCGACAGTCAGCATAAGCTACATTGACACAATATGAGCGGGCAGCCGCTGGCTAGACACTAGACCGACCAATGAAGCAGCCCATAGACTAAATCAAGTGAGCCCACTGTAGTTACAGTAGCTGCACAATACAATCCAGCAGATCTGACAGCATAGATAATATGACTGGAGGCGAGCGCAGGACCCGATGCAGTTAAACTATGTGAGCAAGCTGAAGTTAGACAGAGTATGAGCCAATAGCAATTGCAGCACATGGACTACTCAGGGCAATCAATGCTACCATGAACAACAGAGTCAACATGCTAACAGGGCGAACATTAACCAGACAGCGCGATTACCGTCCTACGAAGCAACACAGGCGACCAGTAACAAAAACATGAGCAGCACTACGGAGTACATTTGCAGAGCAAGCAGAGCTAATTCAGACTATGAGCTAACAGACCATGACTACACGGGGAACAATGCCAACAGACCACGGAAGCTAACAGCATTAGCAAGGCCTATGTATACTATGCAATTGGCAGCAAAAAAGACGGAATCAACAAAATTATCCAGACATGGCAACATCCTGAGCCCAACATGATCTACACTGATTGTATAAAGGACGCTGCCGACATGACCGCTGATGCAGCCTCCCCCAGCCGAGGCCACGACACGGCTCCATAAGCATGACAAGGCCTAAACGTGCTAAATATGACCCGACATGAACGCCACTACAACATTACATAACAATAGCCTACAGTTGATATTTACTATGCAGATAGATGTTGCCATTTAACCAAAGTGACTGGAATGAGGGGAAGCGCTAATAATGCCATACAGGCAGCACACGCACTATGCACAACCAAACCGAGCTAGCAGGAAGATACACAGCCATGCAAGGTCGCGGTTAGGCATATAACCAGGCTTTAACAGATGAGCAATATAGCCATGCCAGCACAGCCTACATCAGCCAGTAACAAAGACAATGCACCCCTTGCTAGTAGTAATGACGGACTCCAGACAAAATACTTACACTACACTGGCCAAAACAGGACTGACTACATACCAGCACGAAACAGGGCACCAGCACTGAGTGAAGCAGCAACCACACTAAAGCCAGGCCACAGCCAGAGTACCTACACAGCCCAGCCAGGACTATGACTGTACACACTGCAAGCACCTAGACTAGCAAACATGAAGCAATGATTCACAAGAACATTAATAGTCTAGGATACAGAGCTAGCACAACTGGCCAAACAGGCCTACTGTAGGCATACTTATACAGTAATGCAGCAGAGACAACATGATGGAGCCCACTGAAACCCCCCAAAACTATCAAGCGGTTTGGCGCTTACGAATTCAGTACATCAGGAGTGTCATGGAAAATGCTGGACCAGCCAACGCCGCCTGAAATACATGGGTTGTGGAAACGCAGCCCTGTCACAAAAACGGGGCTGTCCTATAAGATATCACGAATATTATAGATTATTTTCGTGACATAGTACGAAATTATATTAGACAGGGTTGCCACTCCTCAAGCGAACGCGCCGTGGGTGTCCATCCGAACACTGGGCCTAATCAATACTTACAAAATTGACTATTGAAATGACAGCAGGAAAACAGGAATAGCATACCGATACCAGTGAAATAAGGAGCAACTACGGGACACCTGGAGTCTCCCAATTACAAAAATAACCAGCAGTCCCGAATGCACGGTTCCAGCGTCCGTCGCGCCAAGGATGATTGAAGACACCTGCGGCTTGTTACAGCACATCAGATGAACGGCGATGACAGTGAAGTAATGCAGCAATACAAAGCCTAGGATAGCCTAATCGCATCGTCGACTATAGCAGGTTATGTTCAAAGGGAGCCAATTTAGTTAACAGTTTCGGAGCACAAGGCAAAAACGCATCTCGTCAGATTATGCACCGTATCGACAGATTTATAGCCCGCGAAAGAACAAAAGACGACTCAATTTACCACGACTCACGTGAATGTATTTGGATGCGTTTATCCGGAGAGTATTCCTACATGATTTGCCACCTCACAACAAGCCCTACTACCGGTATAGCCCCTGCACAGGGCAAATGCAATGGGCAGCCAACCGAAATAATCAGCCTCTGTTGAGTGTAATGAAAGAATATCTAGTAAGCAACTGAAAAAACGCCGACTATGCACTCAAAACAGGCGTTAAGCAGCAAGCTATGGTTTAACGTCAGGGAGAGTGGACAAAAGGGTCCACCGAACTAAAGAAACAACAATTGTTAAAAGCTATGTGCAATAGTTAGCGACCAGCTCCAATCTCGAGACAAAGAAACCCAGTTAATATAAGACAAGCCAGAGTATTAATCTCTGCTGACGCAGCGCGGGTACAGTGCATATCGTCCAAACAGCACATCATCATTACTTCTAAACACGCAGTGGAGTTATGCAATATTGAAAATCAGCGAAGGCAGCTCCCATGGAGAACTCACTGCCAGCAAAATAAACTATCCATGAAGCTTTGGTTGAACGCCAGAAATTTGGCGGCACGACACAAGAAAAGAAGTGCATAAAATGTAAATGACCAGTGAGCTCATATCGGGAGATAAGGCAAAACAGATGAAGCCTATGTAATTCAAGAAAAGCGCACAGCCTACCAGAAGACGAAACCCTTTTGTCGATAAGAAAGAAAAACATAATTAGTTTAAACACAACGCAAGCAAGCACCAAACGAAGCTATGCACGCAGCAAAGCAAGCAGCAAAAGCAATGACAGGAAAACAAATTCGGTAGTTTAAATAAAGCGCGCCAAAAGCCAGCATCCAATTGCGAGCAGCAGCTGATTAACTAAAGCGCAGCTGATTAGAGGACTGCTGTAGGGGTTAGGTCGGCGTCAGCCAATAAGCAAAAGGGAGCGTTGACTATGTGGTCTGCCAGAACTAACGCTAACGCTCGATTTAATAAGTGAGTTCGCAATTACCGGCGCGAAATGAATTATGGGTAATATTCGCCATTTTGAGAGATAAACAAATCAGCGTTGCCCCGGGATACATTTAAACGCGCATGATATTTTATCTAGCCAGGTTACTCCGAGCATGTAATGTTGACAACAAACAATTCACACAACCATTTAACAACCCCAAATTACTCAACATTTCGCTGGTAGGTCAAGGATGGTCTTGGGGTTGAAAACAAGACATTTGTGAACTTTTTAAGTGAAACCAGAATTAATTAACGAACTTGTTTTGGAGAGATGTATGGTAACTAACAGAATGCTAACTATCCGGGTTGCTAGCTAAATCCGAGTATGTAGTGTTGACTACAAACAATTCACACAACCATTTAACAACCCCAAATTACTCAACATTTCGCTGGTAAATCAAGGAGGGTCTTGGGGTTGAAAACAAGACATTTTTGAACTTTTTAAGTGAAACCAGAATTTAATAACGAACTTGTTTTGGAGAGATGTCTGGTAACTAACAGAAGACTAACCATCCGGGTTGCTAGCTAAATCCGAGTATGTAATGTTGACAACAAACAAGTCACACAACCATTTAACAACCCCAAATTAGTCTAAATTTCGCTGGTAGATCAAGGAGGGTCTTGGGGTTGAAAACAAGACATTTTTGAACTTTTTAAGTGAAACCAGAATTTAATAACGAACTTGTTTTGGAGAGATGTCTGGTAACTAACAGAAGACTAACCATCCGGGTTGCTAGCTAAATCCGAGTATGTAATGTTGACAACAAACAAGTCACACAACCATTTAACAACCCCAAATTACTCTAAATTTCGCTGGTAGATCAAGGAGGGTCTTGGGGTTGAAAACAAGACATTTTTGAACTTTTTAAGTGAAACCAGAATTTAATAACGAACTCGTTTTGGAGAGATGGCTGGTAACTAACAGAAGGCTAACCATCCGGGTTGCTAGCTAAATCCGAATATGTAATGTTGACAACAAACAATTCACACAACCATTTAACAACCCCATATTAATCTAAATTTCGCTGGTAGATCAAGGAGGGTCTTGGGGTTGAAAACAAGACATTTTTGAACTTTTTAAGTGAAACCAGAATTCATTAACAAACTCGTTTTGAAGAGATGCCAGTTAGCCCACACATAGCTAGTCTTCAGTACAGCTTTACATGTCCTTCTTAAATTGAATGTTTCATTAATTTATTCTGCCAGTTCATGATATAGCTTCATTAATCACCTGTGGCCACTGTCCGTCATCGTCTATCCATGAAACTTTATTCAAAACTTAATTCAGGCTGTCATTTTGATGGTCTCAGTCACCAGAATTGATAAGCGCAGCAACAATAGTTCTAGATGGCATAACGGAGAACGGCACACTTCAGCAATGGCGACAGTGCACAATGTCGGCGCCCATGAATCGCAATGCAATCATTCTAAAATCTACAGAAATAACCACTTTTACCCCACTACGAAATCCACAAATTATGACATTTATTTAATTCGTTTACTGGTGTGCAGCTCGGTGTCCTACCGCTTTGTGAAGGCAGGATCTGGTATCCACGCATTTGTTTATCTACCGTTTTGCGTTGCTAGGTCAATTTCGCGCAGGCGCACTAGTAATTGCGAACTCACTTATTATTACCCATCCTTCCCACAGACCATCTCATCATTTCTGACCCTCTTAGCACACCGTAGCACTATTTGTGCCCTAGCCAACCTGACATGCGATCCTCAAGTGATGCAGTGTCTCTCCCACCGTAGTCCTATTTATGACAAAAATAGATGGGTCACTAGACTTTGTCCTCTATCCTCTCTGGATACTACTTGTATGTACTATACTTTTGAGGGAGGTGATGCGAGAGAGAGAGAGAGAGAAAGAGAGAGAGAGAGAGAGAGAAAGAGAGAGACAGACAAAGAGAGAGAGAGACAAAGAGAGAGAGAGACAAAGAAAGAGAAAGAGAGCTTGAAAGAGAAAAAGGCCTTCCCATTCGAAACCACAGTTGCTGTACAGCAGATTTCGGTTCACCTTATTGAATCTCCGTTAAGAGCATGATTTATTTATCGGACATTTAATTAGTTCTTATCAATCTGCTTCTGTGTATACCAATTAACCAAGCTCAGTGCAAGTGTTTTATATTGTTTGGCACCGAAGTTGCTGACCAAGTCACACCACCTTGAGTGGCTTAATGACAACAGAATGGCACTAGATTTACAGTGGAGCAGTTGGACGCCTTGTTTGTTTGTTTATCTAGTCATATTGTTTTCTAATACACCCATTATTCACGACAAGTTTGTGAGGGAAATTAATAAGGGATGAAAGGGTATGTTTGATGGTGCTTTTAATAGGCATTCAAGGAAAGTTTAATGTCTGGTCACGGCATTCACTAACAGAGAAAGAAACAGAGCATGATGGGTTGTTTATCTTAAATAGTGAACATTGTTTTTATTTTCTTAAAATGTTCATATCAGATCTTAAAAAGGCCATAACCCAAAACACAACACAATCACCAAAACAGCACTGTGTTGAACTTACTCCAGTGTCATAAACCAAATAGCACACGATGGCATGGCACGCATGCAGTATATCAAGATGCAGGCTATATTGTTTATTTTCATTGTTTTTATAATAGCGTCCTACATTAGAATATGTCCATTGCATTCCCAACTGTGTGCATGATTACTCCATTATCTACCACAGCAGTCGGAAAGATGCATTATGCATTTTGTGAAATAACATAAACTATTTTCATCATGCTCTCACAATCATTCATCAATACAAACATGTACATCTAATGGAAGCATGACGGCCTTGAGTTTTTCTGCTCTATTGTTTGGATGCCTATGAATGTGAGTTTTGGCAATTACCGTACACAGACAGAATGTACAGGACAGGATGCACCACTGTGTTGCAAGAAGCCATGCTATTTAGTGAATAAAGGAATGAATAAATAAAAACCTTTACCAATGCACAGTGCATAATATATCTTGTTTGAGTACAATGCTCCAATACTAGAGCAGTTGCAATCATTAACCTCGTGGGGGCGCTGTGACTGTCATGGGCAGAGGTAACCTTGGGCCTCTGTCATCTTAGTCTACCCCCGGGGCCTCCAGTCCACATTCAAAGTGTCCACTGTGATGTGGAGGCCTTTTTTTCATGGGCTGCACAGCACACCGGCAGTAGGGCTACTACTAATAATTAGTACTTGTGCGGATGACATTGACAGTGCTTTTATATCACGTTCCAAACCACTCCGCAGGAGCTGCCATTTTGGGACTGAAAGAAATCATTGACCATGGCCCTGTAAGATCCCCCCATATGGGCCCTGACAAAGGGGCACTGAATTCACAGCTTTGGTGGCTCACGGGCATGGTATTAACATTTGTTTGCGTTTCTTTTCCTTATTTCAACGCCTTTGTTTTACTGCTCTGAGTTTTCTGTTGACTTCAAAGATAAACATTGCATATCTGACATCTGGATCTCAAAAGCACTGTGTGACAGAGGACCCCCTTCGGGGGGACCGCCCAAAAACCTCCGGTCACCTGTATGCATTGCGCACCTCCCGGCGTGCGTTCCCAGCGCATCTCGGCCAGCGGCCATTTGTCCCTGCATGCGCGCACCTCCCATGCCCACGCAGAGACTGAAATTCCCGCCAGATCTAATATGTGTGGTTTAAATGCTTACTATGATGTGTTTGAAATTCTATGCATGTGTTTGGTATCAATCTGATGGAAATACTTCGGGTGGTGAACAGGTCTTGGTTTTGAAACTGTTATTAGTGAATTTATTAAAGATTTAGAATCATAGGATTTGGATACGGTGTTGGTTACAACCCAACCCCGCGCCATTGTGCTAAGCCCAGCCCAGGTAAATGCCGGCACGTCATTGGTCCCTGGCTGGGGTCGTCCCACGAGATACCTAGGTATTAAACTTTGGTGTAATGATCAAATCTTTGAGTTTAAACCCCGCTAAAGGGCTCCCGTGGACCTAGTGTCCATGTAACCATTTCCTCTTAATTAGGTAGCATTGACTTTTTCAACATTGTACTTGTCGTATAATTAGATTTGTCCTGTAATAAAACTTTCATTGATCTATATTTTGTTGTAGATCCCGTTTATTCCTTCATAAGGTTATTGTACTGTCGAAACGTAGCAGCTCCAAGGACATTTCTCCATGTGGAGTGGGACGCTATACTTCGGGTCAGCCCGAGTGTCAATGGTGTCTACTTAGGATAAAAATATGTTATCGTAAACTGGAACTTAAGCGGGGTGATCAGATCTTTTTGGGTGTAGCTCTTGACATACACCTCTCGCCTCCTATTGCAGTCGAATAGGGGTAAAGTGTATGGGGCTTAGGATCTCATAAGTATGGTACCTTCCAGCAACTTTAACCTCTGATTTATTCTAGACGTCTCTCATATGGGATGGACATGCATAAAGAAACTAGTCGGCCGCATGCAAATCAGTTCTACAAGTAAATGGATATAAAACCCTTGACAGCTGGACTCAGACTTAACCGATATTGTTGGAATATTCATAATAAGAACAGTATATTAATTGTGTGCAATCACACAATTATCCTGGGATTAGGGAGATCTACGACTGAGATCCCATCATAATACGGAAACTTGGTAAATTAGGATGCAAAATGAAATGTTTTCTACAGTCCAGAGCTTAAGGAGCAGAGCACGAGACTAGGATTCCGGTGTTGGGCCTATCTCTGGGTTTTCAGCCCAAACACAAGTGGGGGATTTTAAAGAACAGTGGATTTTTCTGAACACAAGACAAATAATTAATCTGTTAATGTCCCACAGGCCCCTTTTAATGAGTCATGCAGCATTCTGTTAGCCCTTGTGCTCTACCAGGTACCTCCAGAAGTTAACACGTCGCAATAGCCCTTTTTTCATGAGTCCTGAATGAACAACTTTGACTTTTAGAGCAGGAGCTCTGGGGTGCATTTCTTGAAAGCAAAGTTGCTTACTACATTAGCTACTTTGTTGTTTTCAATGCATTTTCCCATTGGCAACTACCCAAGTTGCTAACAGGCTAACATCTTCTCTTTTGAGAAATGCACCTCAGGTCTATTTTGCTTATACTGTACCAAAGTGCGTGTCAACTCTTGACAGTGCCAGATACGGCAATTTGCACCATGCCCTTCAAACAGTTCCATAAAATGGCAGCCAAACACCATGGTTTATGAATCACAGTATTAGTCATAACATATGCCCTCCTTTGGAGTATATTATAATGTTTCCTCCAGCTTTTTGGACCAGTCAGCAAAATACAGGCGTGGAGTGCAATGAACCATTAGAATTATGCCCACCGATGCAGTCCATGCACAGTTCCATGAGCCCCATTACTTGCGTGGCCCTCCTGGCCCTCCTAGTATATTTATTATGGCAATTACAACATCATAATTATTTATTTGCTACATTCCACCAGCCGGAGAGTGAAAGAGCACTTGCTACCATGATTTTTAATATGCTTTGTTTAATATTCATTTTTTCCCCCCTCTGTGGTGCTCATTAAAAGCAAAAAGGAAGATGAAGGAAGGCCGCCATGGCTATTCAGTCAACTAGTTCAGCTAATCACTATTAAGGAGGTGGTCTTATTATTGCCGGCTCTAATTACGTGGAAAGACTGCCCAGCAGACCAATCAGATGAAAGCAAACACACACACGTGTGCGCACGCTCGCATACTCGCATGCACGACGCACGCACGCACATGCACACGCGCACACACGCGCACACACACACACACACACACACACACACACACACACACGCACACGCACACGCACACGCACACGCACACACACGCACACACACACACACACACACACATGTGGTGATGGTTGATGGTGATCACTAAAAAAAGCAATGCTAATGCAAAGCATAGAGAGTCTATTTCTATCTTCTAGGGTGCATTTGGTCCCAGAGTACTTTCTAAGTATTGAATTAATATTGCTTTTTTATCCCTCCTGTTACCCTCAAATTTTGGAACATCCGTGATCCTTGGGGTCAATTTGACCCCAACCACTTAAATGTCTACAAAATCAGTAGAAAACATCTCTTTGGCACATGTTTATGTCTCAGATATGTATTATTGCTCCCTTGGTGACATAAAAAGTCCTTTAAATACATTCTAGCACCCCCACACCTAGCCCACACACCAAAAAAAACTTATTCCATGACTAGGTGAAAATTAGAAAAAATAGCAATAAAATGTCATTAATTGGTCTAAAAACACATGGATACATATTATTGAAATTTTAGTGGCTCCATATACTCCCTAAATATGAATTTATATTACTTATAACATTTGAAAAGAAAAAAAAAACAAATTTGATTATCAAGGATATTATCTGTCTATTACTGTATGGGTTAATTTGACCCTAAAAGAAATAGTCATTTTCCCAAACATTCAGAAGGTTTTTAAGTCCAACATTCATTTTCCTTGAATGTTTGAATGTCTATTTATAACACAAGTATAGTTAAATGAGTTTTGGGAACATCATAGAAAACGATTGTTTTCTACATTATTTATACGCTTGAATTAGTGTGAAGGAAAAAAGCATAAGGAGCATAAAAAAGCATAAGCAAAAATGAGCATGTGTTCCTTGTAGACATATTACATGTTCATTGTAGTGGGGTAATGTTTGAAGGAACAGGGCTAGCAACTTGTATGTTTATGTATGCTCACTGGAGAACTTGGGGTATGGACGTCAATGTGTATGTCCTTCACAAAAGTTACAGCTGTTGCTGTTCCTGCCTTCTCTATGTCAGGTAGCAGCAGTTTATAACCAATGCTGCAGACAACTAGGCCTATGCCAATTTGGAACACCATACTGAATAGAGGAGAAGAAATAGCACCATTATATCTCTCAACATAGCAACCAACCTTGAGATCGCATCCATCTAAAGAAGTACATCGGCTTGTCACCATCAGAACAGTCCATTTCAATATTTGGATCACAATCAGAAAGCTTCTCTTCAAATATACCATCACTTATAATTGTGTATGCTGGGCACAGACTGACAATGCTGACAATATGTGACCCATCTTATGCTAGTGTGTGTGTGTAGTGGGAGGGTGCAAAAGTAGCTCCCAGGGTACAGGGCTGGGGGGTAGGGGGGTTGCTGTGGTGGGTGCCATGATGGTACTATAGGTACAACAATGCTGAATGTCAATGCTGTATAGCCACCACTGTCCAAAATGTTGCCGTGAATTAGTTTTAGGCCTCCCCCATGTCATTAGTATTTTTTAGTTATCAGGGACCAAACAAAAGCAAAATGTTCAGAAGAAACATGGCTAAATAGCTTATTTTCATGTATTTCACATTATCTAAACATATTTCAACATTTATTTGCAAAATATGGATGTTCCATTCATGTTTTATACACTTGAAACAATTGGGGTCAAATTGACCCCAAGGAACACGGATGTAACCAAAATGTGTACAGCACTTAGGAAAAACATTTTTGTTGAAATTTCACTTTTTTCACATTCATCCCATCTATTTAGGAAAAGTCATCAAAGATGAGGCAGAAGAAATATGTACTTCATGTATTTTTCAGGTGTTAAACATTGAAAGGGGTCAAATAGACCCCAAGGATAACAGGAGGGTTATGTGCACACAAACATAAACAATAATGTAGTTCTAAACTCCACCATGTTTATTCAAAACTTTGCAGAAGTTCAGCTGCGCAGCCTGAACCTCTTCCCCACCTGCAGGACATCCAGGCAGGCAGGCCAGCAGGCAGACAGGCAGGCAGGCAGGCAGGACATCCATGCAGGCAGGCAGGCCAGCAGGTAAGCGCGTGACCAGGATGACTGGCAGTGGCTCCGAGGCAGCCTCTGGCTTAGCCCTTCCTCCTCCCGCTCAGTCCTCCCTCCCCGATGTTTGTTTGCTTCCATGGAGCGCTAAAATGGCAGAGACACATGTAATTATCACAGAAGGTATGTGTTACCTTTTTGAGAGAGAGAGAGAGAGAGAGAGAGAGAGAGAGAGAGAGAGAGAGAGAGAGAGAGAGAGAGAATGAGGCCTCAGTAGCCAGACAGGCTGTTGTTCATTTTCATTTTCGTAACAGACACCTTTAGCTTGGCATTAAGGAGACTCCTAAAAATAGAGGACCGAAGCAAAACGAAATAGAACGAGACAGAAAGTAAACATAGAGAGAGTGAGAAGGAGGAAATACAGTACTATATGAAGAGGAGAGACAGAAAGAAAGAAAGAAAGAAAGAAAGAAAGAAAGAAAGAAAGAAAGAAAGAAAGAAAGAAAGAAAGAAAGAAAGAAAGAAAGAAAGAAAGAAAGAAAGAAAGAAAGAAAGAGAACCAGGCCTCCCATTTTTCCTGATATGGTAACACGGCTGTGAGAGCTGTAAGTGCAAGAGAGGACATTAAAGATGAATGGTAAAAGGGGCTATGTTGATAATTATCACACGGAGAAGGTTAGAGCGATTCCGCCCCTGATGAATGCGTTGTCACGTCTACTTTTTTGGCAAGGATCTTGACATATGCATTATGAAGCCTGTGCTCTTTTCACGGTGTTAACATTTTTCAAGAGTGCGTGGAGAGAGAGAGAGGCGTACATTATAAATGTCTCGCCGTTGCTCGGTTGTTTATCCATTTCGAGGCACAGAAGCGAATCTCCCTGACATTCCAGCGTGCAGCCGGAATGAGCACGCTTGATGACTGCGAGACAGATGAGGAGAGTCCAGGGCCGGCCCGAGGCATAAGCGAACTATGTGGTGGCTTAGGGCCCCCAATACACCAGGGCCCCCCGTGAACATCGAAGTTCCAGGAAAAAAACGAATTCTCCTCTAGTTTCCCTTGTAATATGTTTTCCTCATGTGACATTTACTACAATGAATGAAACAGGAGCCACTATATATCGGGAATGGGGGGCCCTGGATGAAATTTTGCTAAGGGCCCCATAAAGGCTTGGGCCGGCCCTGGGAGAGTCCAATGAGGAGCGTGAGAAGAATGGCAGCTTCTTGAGGAGGGGGTGGTAGCAGCTGTCTAGCCTGACATGATAACTCAGAGTTTGATTGAAACTCCTTTTTTTTCTTTTCCTTTTCATTTTTATTTTCACCAGAAGCTTGATTTGCATTTTTTGTCATTTGCCAGATGATCTTTTTTGAACCGTAAACAAGGTTACTGTCCAGGGAAGCACATAAA
Organism: Engraulis encrasicolus; assembly: GCF_034702125.1. Taxonomy (NCBI): domain Eukaryota; kingdom Metazoa; phylum Chordata; class Actinopteri; order Clupeiformes; family Engraulidae; genus Engraulis; species Engraulis encrasicolus. Next base: position 30,046,671 of record NC_085862.1, on the reverse strand, counting down.
AATATGTTTTTTTGGTAGTGTCCTCTCTGTGCCTTGGTTGAAGGCAATGGCAACGTCTGTTTCCAGGGAACTTGGATATGTCATGAGAATCAACAAAACTTTGACAAGAAAGTCAAAAGTAAGACACCTTGGTTGTACTGTATATAACATATTTTACGTATACAGAGACCATCTTTAGCCATATACATAGACCATCATATACCATCTGCATAAAGCCTGCACCCACAAGCAAAATATTTTCCTCATAATGCTCTCCTACTAGTAACATCCTAGCTTTACTGTTAGATTTATTGATTTCATTCGTTTCAAGTACCACATCAGGCTATTATTCTATCCATGAAAAAGACAAGATAATTGCTCTGGTACCTGTACAGAGTAAGTTCATTGTTTGGTAGCGTTTGCTTCGTAATCAACCAGACACTGGGTTACATGACCTTTGGGACGTGGCCGTAATACCACCAGACCAATTTTGGGGATTATTTACCTACGAGGAGAATAAACAATTTGAAAAAAGGCACCTTTTATTGATCACACCAAAATTGCTTATTGTACAAGAAGGACTATCACAGGAGGGAGGGAACTCCATTAAAAAAGACTGTAGCAGCTGCAGCTGAAGGTTTCTCCAATCTCTCTTCTCTCTGTTATTGCCCTTTATTACTCCTCATCCTCCAATAGCCAGCTACTGTACAGTTATTACCACTAATATTTCAGCCACTGAAACCCTTTGGTGCATTTCGAGCCTATAGCATTAATGGCGCCCATACAACACAGAGAAAATACCATATCCTCTCTCTTTCTCTTTTTCTCTTTCTCTCTCTCTCTCTCTCTCTCTCTCTCTCTCTCGTGCACTATATCTGTCTTTATCTCTCTCTCTCTCTCTCTTTCTCTTTCTCTCTCTCTCTCTCTCTCTCTCTTTATCTCTCTCTCTTTCTCTCTCTTTATCTCTCTCTTTCTCTCTCTCTCTCTCTCTCTCTCTCTCTCTCTCTCTCTCTCTCTCTCTCTCTCTCTCTCTCTCTCTCTCTCTCTCTCTCCTACTATCTTACTCCCATGTCCTCTTTCTCCTCCACAGCTTTTCATCATTTTCATCCTTCATTCCCTGTGAGGCTCCCGTTTTCGTTTTTCTCCAGCCAACAATGCTGTCTCTACATCATTCCAGCACTCGATTTTTTTCATCACCCTCTTGGATGGCGTCCTCGCCTCCTCCTCCTCTTCCTCCTCTTCCTCCTCCTCCTCCTCCTGTTCTTGCTATCCCTTTTCTCCGAGTCTGTCTCTGCACTTTTTTATGCTCGTCCAAGTCAGGCATATTTAATTGGGGTAAGCCGGTGCTGTGACTAGCTGCCGTGGGCGTATCCAAAGGGCAATTGCAATTTTCATGTATTTAAGTATATACGTTATACATAAAAGATTTGTGTCAAGGTGAATACAAATAAGGGGACAGTGCTGCCTGCTGTGCTGGTTTCAGTTGTCACCACCACATGCAATGGTGGAAAAGTCACTCTTGTTAGAACTCTGTTATATTCTGTAATCTGTAATATTATATACAGTATGGTCACGGCAGCTCTAATAAGAAGGCACACCTGCCCATCAATTGCTATATTGCTCTACAAAGGCGAAGTGCAGTAACTACGTCAACATTGAAACTGACAAAAATGTCATCAAAGTATGAGTAGCCTATTAGGTTGGCTATTGTATTTGACACAGCAATATCTCTAAAACAGGACACATTTGGACTATAAGGCTTTGTCACAAGATAAAAGAGGTGTTATGAAGACAATTTAGTGTAAGATCACTTAGACTAAACACGTTTTTGACGGAATATGTACTTACTGCACTTTACCTTTGCAGTGCAGTATAGGTGCCTAAAATAAGATCTAGCCATTGTTCTGTGCATCTAATGTTTACGTTTGTGAAGTCACCAAAAGGAAAATGCATTAAAACTTTTAACAGGGGAGCCGGCTAAAAGATTTGCTGTCTGTGAAATGAAGATTCTAGAGGGCTTGAAAATTGCTGCCTTGTCAGTACCATAAGTCTTTTACAAAACTCTTTTCAATGCATGGCCTTGCCTCCCTTGAAGGCACTCTAAAAGGGCATACTTCACTTCCCTTTGCCTTCATAGGAATCTAATTTTATTATTCAAATGCTCTTGCTTTTTTAAAAAAACCAATGCCGACGTTATGAAGTCCTTATACACTTACAAAAATGTGCTTCATATCACACTTTTAACTTTTTTTATTAGTAGAAGGGATTCAACAATTTTCAAATCACTATCCAATCCACCTTGATATTGCAACTGAAAAGGACTCCCATTCATTCAAACGAGGGGTGAGTCAGGAGGCGAAATTCTCATTTCAATTTTCATTTAATCCGTTTTGTTTTTTGTGTCCGTTAAAGGGACACTCTGTGAGATTTTTAGTTGTTCATTTCCAGAATTCATGCTGCCCATTCACTAATGTTACCTTTTTCGAATACTTACCACCACCATCAAATTCTAAGTATTCATTATGACTGGAAAAATTGCACTTTTCATACATGAAAAGGGGGATCTTCTCCATGGTCCGCCATTTTGGATTTCCAAAAATAGCCATTTTTAGCTGCAAAAATGACTCTACTTGGACCAAACTAGAAAATATTTGTTTATTACTTAGTAAACTTTCATGTAAAGATCAAATTTGGCAATAGGCAGCCCAGTTTCAATGAGCAGCATAGTTGCAGTAGCCTACCTTTTTTGACCATTTCCTGCACAGTGTACCTTTAAAGCAGCACATCGCTGTCACACAGAGTTTTCAGTTAGTTGCCTCCGATGTTACTCCCTTCCATTCCATGTTATTCCATTCTTCAAATATTGTCATTATGCCCTATCATAACTGCATCATGACATTCTATTCACCCAACAGCTGAAATGAGAATCCCATCCAAATATCACTGTCATGTTCTCCTCAATGAAGCACCAGTGACATGTTCTTTGCCCTATGACGATTCCGGTTTAAGGCGATCAGTGGAGCTGCATGTGATAAAGCCATACTGGAGCTGATAGCCATTACGGATGAAGACAATTTGCCGCACAGCCTCTCTATCGTACATGAACTCTGAAACGGTCTATCGTCCGATAGTGAACATAAAGTTGCACAGAATAATCTGATGCATTGCTGCTTTTGTCCTATATATGGACCGTTTGGGCTGGCCTTTTATGGTGGCCTTTTATTGCTCCCAGTATGGGGAGTGTCTAAATAATGTTCGTTTTGTCAGGGTAGCGGTGGGCAATTGCATGGACAAAGGGCCATATTGGGTTTAGAATATAGACCAGAGACCCTACCGTGCCGCTAACGATAGGGCACTCGTCTACTATGCGACCGACCCAGGTTTGATTCCAGCTGGGGTCCTTTGCCGACCCTTCCCTGCCTCTCCCTCCCCACTCCCTTCCTGTCATTGCTTCACTGTCCTATCAAAATAAAGGCAAAAAAGCCCAAAGAATTAAAGGGGGAAAAGAATATCAACCAGAGAGTCATATGTTGCTGGCAACTTGGCTGTGTCAATAACAGGAAATCATGTGTGCTGCCATTGTTGGCTATTTCATTCCTGCACACTGTAACGATATAGTGTTCGGGTCCACTGGACCCAGGCTTATATATATAAAAAAACATAAATTCATTGCTCCTGTTCACCCTCATTTTCCCTTCATCCTGTTTGTGAAATCAATGTACATTTGTGTTTTAGAGAGTGAGAGATACACAGAGAGACAAAGGTAAGGAGACAGCGAAGAGAGAGAGAGTAAACAAACTCAATCCGAGATACTTTTCTTCATGCAAAAGGTTGTAACATTGATGCATAACTACATAAAATATCTGCATTCCTTCTTCCACACATTTCGCACACTGCCGTGTCTATTCAAAATCTCATCAGTATTGTATCAAAAAGTATAGAAATATTGATTTATAAGCCCCGCAAGTAGGCCTACAGCTTGGTCCACCGCGGGATCAGCCCCTGTGTGATAACAATGATGAGTGGTGAGCCATAAGAGCCATGTCGCAGGCGTCAGACATACCAAAGCCGAACGGAACGGACGCGAGACAAACACGGTCTTTCTGCTTAGTTTCGGCCGGTGTGTTCTACTCTGCCTTTCACACTGACAGCGTCAGCGTGCATGGCCAGTCCTGTTCAAAACCCCCCCACAGCCAAAGCTAGCGTGCTACTTTGCCATTCATTTGAATGAGACACCGCCGGTCGCCAGCGTGAAAAATACACTCGAGTTCTATTTTCCAAATGCAGCGCGGCGCGGCGCGACGCGGAGCCGGCTCCCGCGCCGCTGACGCCCGACTACCGGCGGTTGGTGTGTAAGGACAGATACAGTACAGGCCAAAAGTATGGACTCACCTTCTCATTCATGCATTCTCTTTATTTTCGTGGATTTTCAATGTGCATTTTCAAGCAGGGCATCAAAACTGTGCATGAACACATGGAGAATTACGTACTTACCAAAAATATAATTCTAGCTGTTGTCCAGTGACAGCTGTCTAGCCACCTGACGTCGACACGGCACAACTGATGGCCCCACACATTTCAATAAGCTTATTTTTGTTTATTTTCAAATAAAAATGCCCAGACAGTCATGTCAATCCTAATTGAACATTAAAGTCCTCCAATAACTCACTAGAATTGTAGAACTGGAATTTTGAGACC
>NC_085862.1:30011994-30031994 GCF_034702125.1 Engraulis encrasicolus | reverse complement strand
AAAACCTTGCTTTACGTTTCCCTTGCATTATTAACTATGAAGGTTAGTAACAACAGGAACAGTTGTGGAAATGTGCACAGCCTCAGTGCAAGTGACCCAGTTAGTTGCACAGAGAGGCTGTGATTTTTTTTTCCTTCCTCGAAAGGGCCACCAAAGATAAGAGGCAGGATTTTCAAACTGCTTAATAATAATCTGGGAGCCTAATATGGTTCACTGTCCAGTGCACACCACCATGATGTGCTTTGTCATGGTGTATTTTGGAAAGAGCTCAACTGCCAATGTCTACCTCAACTCTCTGCACTCTGAGTGGAGGCATTCTGGTTTGGTAGAGAGAGAAGGAAGCGAAAAAAAAATCAAAGCTGTCAGAGAAAGTATAACACAAACTAATAAACCGGTCTAGGACGACAGAAATGAGAGTTTTTCAGTCTGTAAAAGGTGGTCTAGGGTGAAGAGAAGTGTGTTGCCGTGGTAGCCTCTTTGAAGTCCTCTGCTGTGATGGGGTAACTATCGTCAGGATTGTGGCTGTGTGCTCACCATGCCAATGAGCTTGGCTTTTTGGGGTTGCGTAATGTCTGGTAGCCCAGAGGACTCAGTTTAAAGGCAACTAGAGAGACTTCCTGTCACTACAACCACATTTTTTATGTTTTCCTGCTTTGTGTCCTAGTAATCTCAACACACAAACCAGCGTAACAGATAGCATGCAGCATGATGAGTAATTTACGCGGTTGTTAGCAAACTACATTTACGAACGTAAATGAGACTTTCATCACAACAGATCTACAGTTACATTACATTACATTACATTTAGATGACTCTTTTATCCAAAGTGACTTACAGTTATTAACAGGGTATTGGTTACAGTCCCTGGAGCAGTGTGGAGTTAGGTGCTTTGCTCAAGGGCACTTCAGCCATGTAGGTGTAGGGAGAGGTAAGCACTGGCGATTCTAGGGGGGGGCAGGGGGTGGCCAGGGCCACCCCTGGGACGCTATTGTCCACCCTACTGGCCACCCTTGATTCGACAAGTAATTAATGAAAAAATATATTTTTAAAAATAAATAAATAAATATACAATAATAACAACAGTATAAGACCAATAATAGGTAATTATCAGGTAATCATTCAAGTTCGTCAACCCAACAACAAACAAGAGAAAACTGTCAATCCATGGTGATCGCTGGCTGACAGATCTAGGGTCAGTTTTACACTTTAACTAACACGACAGTCGTTGGACTGATGCTGCACAAGGCTGATTTCTGATCAGTAGGCTTCATTGAGAGTAAATGTCAATGGTAGGCTTACACGAGATGACCACTGCGTGTCGCCTGCTGCCCCTATAGGGAGGGAAAGTAATCTCATCGCCCCCTGCTGGCAACGTTCCAACCCCCTGCAACAAATGAATGTTTTTTTTCTTTGAAAAATTACATCTCGGCCCTGACGACGAAGTAGAAGTAGTGGCAGTCATATTATGGGCATGTTGGCCCGTTTTATCGAATCAGGTGGTAAAATGTTCGGTTTTTCACTGATCTGAGCTGATTTTAATATTCTTTAAAAAGCTAATACAGAACTACACTGACTGGCATGTGTGGCTTGTTTACTCCATGTAATTAGCATAGCCAAATTAGCATAGCCAAACATGAGCCAGAGAGGTGGTTACTCGTCACCACAGAAGCCATCATATCTACTAGAGAATTTAAAACCATACCAAAATGATCGCGTGTATATATGTGTAATAAGAAGACAATGTGGAACTCATAGGATTACAAGAATGTGAAGATATGCGAAAAGCTTGCGTTCGTTCGCGTTCATTTGTTTCTCTGTGTTGTCAACGAGGCGCGAAGCACAGCATGCTGGGAGCTGTAGTCAGTTTCCGACCAGATTGGCACAATTTCTATTTTTCTTAAAAGGGCAAAAAATGACTTAAGATTTTCACAGGTAGTAGTTCATGCTATTGTGTACGCTGAAAAATGTGTCTGGTGTTATAGTTCCAAGTCATATCTTTGTGGGATTTTTAAAAAAACTTGTCTATGGGAGTTTCAATAGGATCACCCTGGTGTTTGGAACGTAACCGCTAGGATCGCTGTTTTCCACTTTCCCTCCCAATAGTCGCTTATTTATCGTGAAAGATCTGGCAACCCCGCACCAGCGATGCTGAGCAGCACTGTGTCACCTGCAGTTCCTTCACGAGAGACCGCATCCACTAACTGCCTGGACAGTCTAATTTGGACAATAAGGTATGGCAATTTAATGATTTGTTGATTGTCTGAATGTGTTGGAAAACCTAATTTTGAAAACTTCATGCAAGTATTAGCAGCCAGGAAGAGCCAAAATACGAGATAGCGAAACAACAACATGACTAAATGAGAGCAAGTTAGTGTTGTGGCAGCTGCAAACCAAGTTAGTAGCACAGCACAATCCTAACGTGCACGTCAGTTTATTTATTTTTTGTTGATAACAGGATAGTTAATATGAAACCGTTTGGATAGGGACATGGCATGGATAGCATTGGCCCATTGGCCACGCATTGGAAAGGGTAGTCGGTTGTTATCTACAGTCAGGATCGGTAGGCAGACACAGACCTGTATTAACCCAGGTTTATATTATTACAGGTCTGTGTAGGCAGACGTCAGTACCTAGCTCGAAACCTAGCATGTGAAATGAACTAATGCTAAGCTGGACTATGATTGTTGTGATGCCTTCTCTCAGTGAGAAGCTTCTCCTTTGCTTCTTCGATTGTCTTGACTTTTCTTGGAGTTTAAATCAAACTTAAATAAAGTCGGAGTAAGTCATAGTAAAGAGCACCTCTGCCTCTTTAGAGTAAGCAAGTTCACATCAGTCACAGATGTGTTGCCTAAACCCACAGCGCTAGTCCACTTCAGAGTATGACTCCCCCCAATAGCTAAATTTGCGGTACATATTTGACCTCAAATGTGTCAATATATCGTAATCCTTTTGTTCAAACGTAGCGAAAATAAATCGTCACGCACACAAAATCATGGTACAGATGTGAGTTTGTTCACCAACGAAATTCACGTCATGTAATTTCTTTGCTAAAACCCTGCAGCCACGGCTTTAGAATCAGCCACTGCTCACAGCTGTAATTGCCTTGCAGGCCGACGGCGCCTCAGACTTGAAATTCACGTCATGTAATTTCTTTGCTAAAACCATATGCCACTGCTTTGACATCTGACACTGTCAACATCAATACTATAGGTTTTTTGTTTTTATTCTGACATTGTTGAATGAAGTCAAAGTTGTTACTCTAAGGGGAACCACAACCACGAACACAAAACTCATGAACACAACATGTTTAGGGTAGACTGAGTACAGTTGGGTACACTTTTATTTTTGTCCCCTTCCACGCAGAAATTAGACCATTAAAAGGTCCTAAAAAGAAAGTTGTTTTGGACAGAACATATTTTCAGGATGTGGGCAAATATATAATCAAGGAATTATATCTCTAGGATGTTTCATGTTTATGTAATTAATCAAAACAAAAAAGGTGCACTTTTGTCCCGACTGTACCCTAGCTAAAAAAAGGTGGGGTACAGTTGAGACATAGCAGAGTACAGTTGAGACACCATTCTAATCAATGGGAGGTAATAGTCATGGGAGCTAATAGCATGACCGATAGCAAAATAATACTGTACTCAACTGTACCCGTTAGCATCTTTACATTCGTTTTACATAGTGAAATTAGCACTGCAGGCTAGCGTCTAAACTGTCCCCTTCTGGCCAGATCACACATTGATAAAGATATTAAAATTGTTTTAACTGTTATGATGTCAGGAAATATGTCTGCTTTTAGAGCACATATCATGGCTTGCAATCATGTAACTTATATCAAGAGGATAACTAATGGTCATTAGATATTCATTTTTGAAGGAACCTGGTGAGGTAAATCTGACCTGTCGAAAACAGCATTTTCACAATATCTTTGGATCTGCGTTCTGTGCTGGTTTCAAATTTCCCATGATCAAGGAGGATATCGATGCGCATGTCCACAGCAAAAATTAGATCAGAGTTACGTTGTTATCCAGAGATATTTGGTTTGTCTAAACTGTACCCTGTACTCAACTGTACTCAGTCTACCCTACTCTGCCAATTCGACAATAATCCCTCTGATATTGTAGCCAGTTACTATGCTTAGAAGTGAGTTGATTGAATGATTAATTGGTTGCATTGATTTGATTACATTTCCTCCAGTGAGTGACATTAAGATGAAGAGAAGAAACGATATTGAGAGCTTCTTTATCAAGAAAAAAAACGAGCCAGAGTCAGCTACAGCCAGTACCAGCACCAGTGCAGATGCCCACACAAGCCAGCAGCCTAGGGATAGTGTTGATGAGCAGTCCACTACCCCAATACAAGATGGTAGGTTGTGCATGGAAAGTTTGAATTAGTTACATGTAGCCCTTTCATGCACGCCGTTCAACCAGTGGAACACTGTTATTGTCATCAAAAAGACCGGCGAGTATGGCCGTTTTATTCGTCCAAACGTTATGCAGAGACCGATGAGCAATTTCATCCTATTTTGAGACGGGGCTCCACTTTGAGCTGGATGTGTGACCGCGCGTCTATAATCCGCATGTCTACCGTTGTCTGCCTCACCAATAGGCACCAAATCCGAAAGATCCTGTGTGAAAATATTCTGAAATAGGCCTATATGTAAAGGACGTGCTTCCTCAGATATTGGCACCTTCGCCAATTGCCCCGAGTGTCGTAGTGAACTTTTGGTAACGTCGGGGCGGGGGCGAAATCTAGCTAACTATGTATTTGGAAGCCACTCACCTACCTCCTCATGCGGCCGCGGCAAATCACACTCCTGCTCTCTATCTAAAGGGTCTTCAATCACATTTCCTTTCCTCGATTAAAATCTATTCATTACCTTTCAATTGAACATCACGTTCGCTGTAACAGTGTGTCTCGCGAACCACAGCCTTTTTTACCTGTGTGAAATGGCTATAACCTACAACCCACGTCTGCAGAAGCGAGCATGGTTGATTTCATTTGACATTTTTGTCGACGAATCAAAGTTTTTTTTGCCACATGATCTTTAAAAAATCGAGAACACCCACCTCTTGAGTATTTGAACAAAATATTGTGCATTGCATCTCCCATGCGTCTTGAAAATATTGACATATCAATAATGTTGCGTTTTGCAACAACCGGCGTCAGGGCCAATGTTGCGTAACGCAACAACCGGCGTCAATGAGTTAAAAGCCTGGCACATTAAAATAACTTAATGAGGATATGTGTGTGCATTTATCTTTAATTTCTGTGAATACGTACATAGAAAACAAAGACCTAAACATAGAACATTTCAATACTATATATATATATATATATATTATACTACTAAAAAATATTGTATTTGAAGTTCACTGGTGCTTTTCTTTAAAATGCAGGAAATAGCATAGAATAAATGCAACATTTTCTGTGTGGGAGGACCCCCGTATGTGTATATAATTCCATGATTCCATGGCCACCTCAGACTATATTTGTGTGTCATCTTGGCCACCCTAGTAAAAATGTCCTGGATACGCCCCTGGAGGTAAGGATCCAGATTCAAACCTGCAACACTCTGATCTGAATTCCACGGCTGCAACAGTACACCTAAATGGTAGTTTACTACACATCAAATAGTTCATGCAAACAATCATGACACAGAAGCCCATTATACAGCAGTGCTTCATTTGTTCATGTGACTTAGTTCTATTGCTTCATTTGTTCATGTGACTTAGTTCTGTTAGACCTGTTATTGTAACCCCGTTGAAAATGAATGGGATGTTATGTCTGGTGAGTTAGAATGTCATGACCTCCAAAGCACCTAAACGTGGCATGGAAATCTACGGGTATATTGAAGAGTGAAGTGTGGGTCACCAGACCAAACAAACAAACAAAAACAGCTGAGAGCAAATCATCAATGATATTTGGGCTTCCATAACTCCCATGCAATGCCCTGCCATTGACTTCAATGTTAAATGCAGCATTCCAGTTATAGCTTATAACCAAGTTTTGAACATTGAAATGAAATTTTGAAGGTACCAAATGCCAACTGTTTTGATGTAAATGGGAAAAAAAGAAAGAATTTTGGATTACAACACTACAAAACTGTTTTGCGTAAGAATTTGGAACAGAGCATTTTGGACATTTTAAGTTTTTTATTATTTAAAAAAATACCGTTATCATTAGAAGGTTCATTTTTTTTTTTTTAATTGTACTCTAATGGCTGGAAAATTATGACGACTGTCATTTGTATTGATTATTTGGGGAAACAGCGAAAAATGGCATTTGCGTAATAATGTGGAATGCGGTGTAGACCTTTGTCTTCGTCACTTTGACAATTGAGACACCACTTCGTCTCAACGCGCACATCAAGACACAAGGGCTAGAACAAGGGGCAAGACAAAGTATTGAGACACAGCCAAAGTGTGTCACAGCAAACAGCTTCAGAAAGGAAAAGTCTTTTCATATATTACTTTTTTTTATTACTGTACAAGCTGATCTTAGCAGACATCTGTCTTGTGGAGATGCTAATGACATCACCTGCAGAAAGATACAGAAGGAGCAAATTATTCCACGTCTGTTGTTTGATATAGGCCTACACTACTATGTTGTGTGATACAAATAGCACTGCCAAAACTATACAAAGGTCAGATTTATTAAGTGCCAGACAGACAGACAGACAGGCAGGCAGGCAGGCAGGCAGGCAGGCAGACAAAGATGCAATGTTTGCAGCCATTCTGGCTTGGCAAATTTCATATGGCTCATATTATTGTATTATTTTACTGGCTCCTAGCCAGACGTTTGTTGACAAGACAGCTCCGAAGTTTATTACCGGAGAGAAGATATTGTTGAAAGACATTTTTTTAATTCAAAATGTCATGTCAAACAATGATGCCCCCTTATCTTTCATGTCCTTCTCCCCAACAATGTCAGTGAGTGCAACCCATTTGCATTGTTGGGAAATATTAGTACATTTTTCCTCAATACTGTCATCTTTTTCTCGAGGGTCATTGTTCTCTGTGGATCTGGCATTAAAGGGACACTGTGCAGGAAATTGTCAAAAAAGGTACTGCAACTATGCTGCTTATTGAAATTGGGCTGCCTATTGCCAAATTTGATCTTTACATGAAAGTTTACTAAGTATTAAACAAATATTTTGTAGTATGGTCCAAGTACAGTCATTTTTGCAGCTAAAAATGGCTATTTTTAGAAATTCAAAATGGCGGACCATGGAGAAGATCCCCCTTTTCATGTATGAAAAGTGCAATTTTTCCAGTCATAATGAAAACTTAGAATTTCATGCTGGTGGTAAGTATTCATGAAAAAGGTAACATTAGTGAATGGGCAGCATGAATTCTGGAAATAAACAACTAAAAATCTCACACAGTGTCCCTTTAAATAAACTACCATGCTATTACCACTATTCTTGATCTAAGTACAGTTTAACAAAGTAGGTAGCAGGATGTAACATTATGTTCTTGGACTTATTTTGATTCTGTATTGACCTATGATTTTTCAGGAAAAAACAGGCCCCTTTTCAAATATCAGACTTCTGATATCACCGTTGTGAAAGGCAATATGGTGAAGGGTTTCTTATGAGCTGCTAATATGATATTTCAATGCCTCTTCAATTCCTCCCAGAGGTTGGTTCCTCACTTGACTGACGATTCTAGGGGGGGGCAGGGGGTGGCCAGGGCCACCCCTGGGACGCTATTGTCCACCCTACTGGCCACCCTTGATTCGACAAGTAATTAATGAAAAAATATATTTTTAAAAATAAATAAATAAATATACAATAATAACAACAGTATAAGACCAATAATAGGTAATTATCAGGTAATCATTCAAGTTCGTCAACCCAACAACAAACAAGAGAAAACTGTCAATCCATGGTGATCGCTGGCTGACAGATCTAGGGTCAGTTTTACACTTTAACTAACACGACAGTCGTTGGACTGATGCTGCACAAGGCTGATTTCTGATCAGTAGGCTTCATTGAGAGTAAATGTCAATGGTAGGCTTACACGAGATGACCACTGCGTGTCGCCTGCTGCCCCTATAGGGAGGGAAAGTAATCTCATCGCCCCCTGCTGGCAACGTTCCAACCCCCTGCAACAAATGAATGTTTTTTTTCTTTGAAAAATTACATCTCGGCCCTGACGACGAAGTAGAAGTAGTGGCAGTCATATTATGGGCATGTTGGCCCGTTTTATCGAATCAGGTGGTAAAATGTTCGGTTTTTCACTGATCTGAGCTGATTTTAATATTCTTTAAAAAGCTAATACAGAACTACACTGACTGGCATGTGTGGCTTGTTTACTCCATGTAATTAGCATAGCCAAATTAGCATAGCCAAACATGAGCCAGAGAGGTGGTTACTCGTCACCACAGAAGCCATCATATCTACTAGAGAATTTAAAACCATACCAAAATGATCGCGTGTATATATGTGTAATAAGAAGACAATGTGGAACTCATAGGATTACAAGAATGTGAAGATATGCGAAAAGCTTGCGTTCGTTCGCGTTCATTTGTTTCTCTGTGTTGTCAACGAGGCGCGAAGCACAGCATGCTGGGAGCTGTAGTCAGTTTCCGACCAGATTGGCACAATTTCTATTTTTCTTAAAAGGGCAAAAAATGACTTAAGATTTTCACAGGTAGTAGTTCATGCTATTGTGTACGCTGAAAAATGTGTCTGGTGTTATAGTTCCAAGTCATATCTTTGTGGGATTTTTAAAAAAAACTTGTCTATGGGAGTTTCAATAGGATCACCCTGGTGTTTGGAACGTAACCGCTAGGATCGCTGTTTTCCACTTTCCCTCCCAATAGTCGCTTATTTATCGTGAAAGATCTGGCAACCCCGCACCAGCGATGCTGAGCAGCACTGTGTCACCTGCAGTTCCTTCACGAGAGACCGCATCCACTAACTGCCTGGACAGTCTAATTTGGACAATAAGGTATGGCAATTTAATGATTTGTTGATTGTCTGAATGTGTTGGAAAACCTAATTTTGAAAACTTCATGCAAGTATTAGCAGCCAGGAAGAGCCAAAATACGAGATAGCGAAACAACAACATGACTAAATGAGAGCAAGTTAGTGTTGTGGCAGCTGCAAACCAAGTTAGTAGCACAGCACAATCCTAACGTGCACGTCAGTTTATTTATTTTTTGTTGATAACAGGATAGTTAATATGAAACCGTTTGGATAGGGACATGGCATGGATAGCATTGGCCCATTGGCCACGCATTGGAAAGGGTAGTCGGTTGTTATCTACAGTCAGGATCGGTAGGCAGACACAGACCTGTATCAACCCAGGTTTATATTATTACAGGTCTGTGTAGGCAGACGTCAGTACCTAGCTCGAAACCTAGCATGTGAAATGAACTAATGCTAAGCTGGACTATGATTGTTGTGATGCCTTCTCTCAGTGAGAAGCTTCTCCTTTGCTTCTTCGATTGTCTTGACTTTTCTTGGAGTTTAAATCAAACTTAAATAAAGTCGGAGTAAGTCATAGTAAAGAGCACCTCTGCCTCTTTAGAGTAAGCAAGTTCACATCAGTCACAGATGTGTTGCCTAAACCCACAGCGCTAGTCCACTTCAGAGTATGACTCCCCCCCAATAGCTAAATTTGCGGTACATATTTGACCTCAAATGTGTCAATATATCGTAATCCTTTTGTTCAAACGTAGCGAAAATAAATCGTCACGCACACAAAATCATGGTACAGATGTGAGTTTGTTCACCAACGAAATTCACGTCATGTAATTTCTTTGCTAAAACCCTGCAGCCACGGCTTTAGAATCAGCCACTGCTCACAGCTGTAATTGCCTTGCAGGCCGACGGCGCCTCAGACTTGAAATTCACGTCATGTAATTTCTTTGCTAAAACCATATGCCACTGCTTTGACATCTGACACTGTCAACATCAATACTATAGGTTTTTTGTTTTTATTCTGACATTGTTGAATGAAGTCAAAGTTGTTACTCTAAGGGGAACCACAACCACGAACACAAAACTCATGAACACAACATGTTTAGGGTAGACTGAGTACAGTTGGGTACACTTTTATTTTTGTCCCCTTCCACGCAGAAATTAGACCATTAAAAGGTCCTAAAAAGAAAGTTGTTTTGGACAGAACATATTTTCAGGATGTGGGCAAATATATAATCAAGGAATTATATCTCTAGGATGTTTCATGTTTATGTAATTAATCAAACAAAAAAGGTGCACTTTTGTCCCGACTGTACCCTAGCTAAAAAAAGGTGGGGTACAGTTGAGACATAGCAGAGTACAGTTGAGACACCATTCTAATCAATGGGAGGTAATAGTCATGGGAGCTAATAGCATGACCGATAGCAAAATACTGTACTCAACTGTACCCGTTAGCATCTTTACATTCGTTTTACATAGTGAAATTAGCACTGCAGGCTAGCGTCTAAACTGTCCCCTTCTGGCCAGATCACACATTGATAAAGATATTAAAATTGTTTTAACTGTTATGATGTCAGGAAATATGTCTGCTTTTAGAGCACATATCATGGCTTGCAATCATGTAACTTATATCAAGAGGATAACTAATGGTCATTAGATATTCATTTTTGAAGGAACCTGGTGAGGTAAATCTGACCTGTCGAAAACAGCATTTTCACAATATCTTTGGATCTGCGTTCTGTGCTGGTTTCAAATTTCCCATGATCAAGGAGGATATCGATGCGCATGTCCACAGCAAAAATTAGATCAGAGTTACGTTGTTATCCAGAGATATTTGGTTTGTCTAAACTGTACCCTGTACTCAACTGTACTCAGTCTACCCTACTCTGCCAATTCGACAATAATCCCTCTGATATTGTAGCCAGTTACTATGCTTAGAAGTGAGTTGATTGAATGATTAATTGGTTGCATTGATTTGATTACATTTCCTCCAGTGAGTGACATTAAGATGAAGAGAAGAAACGATATTGAGAGCTTCTTTATCAAGAAAAAAAACGAGCCAGAGTCAGCTACAGCCAGTACCAGCACCAGTGCAGATGCCCACACAAGCCAGCAGCCTAGGGATAGTGTTGATGAGCAGTCCACTACCCCAATACAAGATGGTAGGTTGTGCATGGAAAGTTTGAATTAGTTACATGTAGCCCTTTCATGCACGCCGTTCAACCAGTGGAACACTGTTATTGTCATCAAAAAGGTTCTGTCATAGTGCCACACTACTTATCACCCAGTGAGCAAACGGAACGTCTTCTGATTGGCTGAGCAGGTGTCCTTTATTCCCGGGTAGCAGGACACCTATGATGTCATGCGGGCGTGCGGGCGTCCAAGTTGCTTCTTTTCTAACTTTCTGGCGAAGTGCCGTTGCTAGTTCTATCGCATCTGGTTGTCTAGTCAAGACCGCGTCGTTAGTTCTATCGCATCTGGTTGTCTAGTCAAGACCCCGTTACTAATTCTATTGCATGTCGTTGTCAAGTCAAAAATCCAGTCGTCAATTCTATCGCATTTGGTTGTCAAGTAACCCCAACATTCTGTGCGCGTCCTTAGACTATGCCACCGATGGAGGCGCGTCTCACTAGATTAGGAAGTGGTGCCCATAGCAACGTACAAAGCGCAGTGGTGAATCTACTTTCTCACAAAGCCTTAGATCAACTTATTAATAAATTAATACATTAATACTTAAATGCTGGTAACCGGGTGATAAGCGGAATAGCGGCCTTCGAGGTGTCCCGATATCAAGGGAAAATGGACTTGGCGAAGCGAACAGCCCTTCGGCTGCGCCGTCGGGCTGTTTAGAACGCTCCGCCTCGTCCATTATTTCCCTTGATATCGGGATACCTCGTCGTCCGCTATTCCATACTTATCACCCAGTGAGCAAACGGAACGTCTTCTGATTGGCTGAGCAGGTGTCCTTTATTCCCCGGTAGCAGGACACCTATGATGTCATGCGGGCGTGCGGGCGTCCAAGTTGCTTCTTTTCTAACTTTCTGGCGAAGTGCCGTTGCTAGTTCTATCGCATCTGGTTGTCTAGTCAAGACCGCGTCGTTAGTTCTATCGCATCTGGTTGTCTAGTCAAGACCCCGTTACTAATTCTATTGCATCTCGTTGTCAAGTCAAAAATCCAGTCGTCAATTCTATCGCATTTGGTTGTCAAGTAACCCCAACATTCTGTGCGCGTCCTTAGACTATGCCACCGATGGAGGCGCGTCTCACTAGATTAGGAAGTGGTGCCCATAGCAACGTACAAAGCGCAGTGGTGAATCTACTTTCTCACAAAGCCTTAGATCAACTTATTAATAAATTAATACATTAATACTTAAATGCTGGTAACCGGGTGATAAGCGGAATAGCGGCCTTCGAGGTGTCCCGATATCAAGGGAAAATGGACTTGGCGAAGCGAACAGCCCTTCGGCTGCGCCGTCGGGCTGTTTAGAACGCTCCGCCTCGTCCATTATTTCCCTTGATATCGGGACACCTCGTCGTCCGCTATTCCATACATAACACAGGGTCTTTAGTAATACACTATGGTAACTCTGGTAACGACAAAGGTATAACGCCATGCATTAAAGGGTTTAACAGCTGACAAATGTTGAGACAGAAGATGATGAACTAAAGATTTGTATTATATGTATATGTGCATGGACCTGTCTGTCTGTCTGTCTGTCTGTCATTTTAAACTATCCTTGTATTACCACAGTTGACCAGCCACATTTGGAGGAGGAGGAGACGGACTGTGAATCTGTGTTGTCTGGATCTCCACCTACTGAGCATGGTATGTCAGGTTCAGATGTCATTCATGAAGTTGGTGTCTACTCTCTCATACTTCAGTTATTTAAAAATGGCCAATTATGCATATTTATATGTGAATGCATAGCATTTAACCAGATTACACTGCACTTTCAATTAACCCATTGGCGCCTGAGCCAGTTTTTAGAAAAGGTCCCCAATGCCTGAGGGTTTTTTGAGAAAAGAAAAAAATGGTTGGAAACTCCTATGAAAAATTAAATATCTCAGCCTCTGGAACACATAGGGACATGGAACAAATTGCATTTAAAAGGTAAAATCCTCTGCTTTCGAGGGATTATGCTCATTCAGCATTAACACTAACACATATTCCTTAAAAAAAATCATATCTCATAATCAAATGATTGAAAAAAGTTTCATGTGCTTTCAGGATAATGTTTGATGCTGTTATTTATTATAGGCTATTAGGCTACTAGGCTATTGTTACTGTTAGGCTACAATAGCCAACTATAACTCAATCATAATAATCATTATTATAATAATTATTAGGCAGTCATTTCTGCCATAAATCGGGGGACATTTGTCTAATACAGCCACTTGCTCTCCCACCGGCGAGTATGGCCGTTTTATTCCTCCAAACGTTATGCAGAGACCGATGAGCAATTTCATCCTATTTTGAGACGGGGCTCCACTTTGAGCTGGATGTGTGACCGCGCGTCTATAATCCGCATGTCTACCGTTGTCTGCCTCACCAATAGGCACCAAATCCGAAAGATCCTGTGTGAAAATATTCTGAAATAGGCCTATATGTAAAGGACGTGCTTCCTCAGATATTGGCACCTTCGCCAATTGCCCCGAGTGTCGTAGTGAACTTTTGGTAACGTCGGGGCGGGGGCGAAATCTAGCTAACTATGTATTTGGAAGCCACTCACCTACCTCCTCATGCGGCCGCGGCAAATCACACTCCTGCTCTCTATCTAAAGGGTCTTCAATCACATTTCCTTTCCTCGATTAAAATCTATTCATTACCTTTCAATTGAACATCACGTTCGCTGTAACAGTGTGTCTCGCGAACCACAGCCTTTTTTACCTGTGTGAAATGGCTATAACCTACAACCCACGTCTGCAGAAGCGAGCATGGTTGATTTCATTTGACATTTTTGTCGACGAATCAAAGTTTTTTTTGCCACATGATCTTTAAAAAATCGAGAACACCCACCTCTTGAGTATTTGAACAAAATATTGTGCATTGCATCTCCCATGCGTCTTGAAAATATTGACATATCAATAATGTTGCGTTTTGCAACAACCGGCGTCAGGGCCAATGTTGCGTAACGCAACAACCGGCGTCAATGAGTTAAAAGCCTGGCACATTAAAATAACTTAATGAGGATATGTGTGTGCATTTATCTTTAATTTCTGTGAATACGTACATAGAAAACAAAGACCTAAACATAGAACATTTCAATACTATATATATATATATATATTATACTACTAAAAAATATTGTATTTGAAGTTCACTGGTGCTTTTCTTTAAAATGCAGGAAATAGCATAGAATAAATGCAACATTTTCTGTGTGGGAGGACCCCCGTATGTGTATATAATTCCATGATTCCATGGCCACCTCAGACTATATTTGTGTGTCATCTTGGCCACCCTAGTAAAAATGTCCTGGATACGCCCCTGCTCACTTGACTGACGAATTCAAGATTGGTGCATGAGTGTGACTGCCTATTCATGATGCAGATTGGTTAAAACTTGCCCATGATCATCTGGGTGGGAGTGGTTGTATGAAGTAAGTGCAAGTGCGCGAGCGTGTGTACATGTGCGTGTGCATGTGCATATGTGTGTATACAGTATGTGCGTGTGTGCGTGCATGCGTGCATGCGTGTGTGCATGTGTGCGTGTGTGTGTTCGTGTGCGTGTGTGTGTGTGTTCGTGTTCGTGTGTGTGTGTGCGCGTGTGTGTGTACATGGAGGCAACAGCTTAGGCAGCCATGAGTCTCAGAAATGTGTTCTTGAGATATGTATATTTTGCCATGCTGCCCTGGTCATTCTCATATCCACCGAGCAAATCCAACTTAATGTGAGTTCAAATTTGCTTTCAGGCTCAGTGAATTGCTGGGCTTGTGCTGAGTTCATCGATTCTCATGTTCTCCGGTCCGTGTTTTATGAACTCACAGCCCAAAGTGCATATTCATCAAAGCTAATACACTTGATGGACAGCATAATGGAGTATATTTCAGAATTCAGGTTAGTCACTTACATGGGTAAAGGAGCTCAGAGCAATAGTAGTAGTAGTAGTAGTAGTAGAGCCTCTCAGCCTTTGTTTTAGAGAATGAAGCCTCCTTTTATTTTACAACAAGTGATTTGCTGAGGTAACCTACCAGGATTACTCACTGAACAAATTGGAGTACCACACAGGTTTTCATCTTGTAGACTTACTACATCATCTTTCCACTACAGTGTATCAGTTTACACTTTTGTGTGACTCACAGGTCTGTTTTAAAACATGGACGTTTAGTTTGAAATATTACCTGGCGTGCACTTGATTGTGCTATTTAGAGGGACCATTAAGATGCATTGAGATGCGCTTAAAAGCTTAAATGTCTGCATGCTCCACTAGATCGTGACTGTCTCTGAGTTTAATCTTTTGAAATCCGAACTCCATGTATTTGCAGTCAATTCAGCTTACCCACAATGCATTTCAAAAAACCCTGCACGGTTCATATTTATTGATCTTCCCTCTGAAAGGGCATCATGGGAGTAATATGATAACCAACGTACTTGTCTTCCAGCGTATAATTTCTCTTGTTTATTCCAACTGTCAGAAGGTCAGACCTAAATTTACCATCACATCCACATTTTGCCACCATTTTTTCCCTACATGATATTTTTCATGTACAGTAGGTCATAGCTTTTGACATGTTTGTATAGCTCAACTGCTGTGAAGTCAACACAGGTTTCAGAATGAAACACTGTTTACTTTTTCAGTCAGACTGGCAAAGGGAGAGGGGCAGCGTCAAAAGTAGAAGTAAAAGTAAATCATCGAGTAAGTACAACACTAGCTCATGATATTACATAGCTGTTACAGCATTCACTCCATTGTACCTAATGAGTAACTGCATTGTTACTGAAAAACATTAAAAATCTACCTAAGAACCTACCAGAAATTTGGTCCAACCAACACAGAGTCATCTGATTGTAAGACAAGTACACAGGTCTTCTGGTTACTCAGATAAGTTACCTACATGGTATGTTTGAAGGAAATGGTGTTTCTTTTTATACTTCTACTTTTACTTTTCACAGCTCTGGAGAAGGCAGTGTACGGTATGTACGTCCAAGTTCTTTTCATGCCATTCTTCATCTCCTCACTCTAACTTCTGGGCTTCAATTTGAATTCCTTGCCGTGGCCTTCGGGTCAGCCATTGGATCAGTACCAGAACTCCATTATTGCTCAGTCTTTCACTTTCGCTACAATGGCCTTAAACACCGCCATGGCCTACATCAGCTTTAATTTATTTCATTACACCCACAGCATTGTATTTAACAGAAGGGCACAGAGTTTGCACTGTGTGAAGCAGTGTGAGACATTTGTGGTGGCTAGGCTAGGCTCACAAAACACATTAAAGTCCAGTTGTAATTACAGTCTTAACTTTTCTCTAACTGAACGTTGTGTCTGCCAAGCCGTATAATTAACAAGACATCTGTAGAGACGCCATCCAGGGAAAACAACATCATGACAATACAGTGACAGATATTACATTCTTATGCTGTGTTGGAGTTGCCAGTAAATCAAAGCTGCTTCTGTGCTATTTCTCTCAACTGAAAAAAATGGGGAAGTTGCATGCCATTGCATCAAGGGATGCAGCAGCTGACAACAGTGAACTGGGGAAAAAAAAAACACCTCACCACAATTCAACTCGATATAATGCGGAAATCTTACAAGAAGTTATATTCAAAACATTGAAAGCCTAATGTACAGATACATTATACAGGTATATACGTAATGTATTTCTTTTGAACATATGAAATATTTCTTCAATATGTTTAGGTAATGTAAGATTTAATGTTTGTGTAAATAGCGGATTTGCAGTAGCCTAGCTATACATTTTTTGAAGTAAGCATATCTGTTTCTGAAGCATTTAAATGAGATACCGGTAGCTTGAGAAAGAAGAGAAAAGGTGCTGTATGGGGAAAAAAAAAATCAGCGCTCCTGATTTTGCTAACCAAGCATAAGTTGGCCGCTGTCGCCCTATGATGCCAAAATTAAAATAACTTTTCTCTTTAATGAATTTGATTATCCCCAGCCTTGCTCACACTTCCTTATTCCACAGAGGGGTAACCATCTGTTTTAATGAGCAATGCAACAAGTCAGCAGCCTCGGCGCGCCTCAGCATGCCAAGATCTCTCCCGTATACCCATATGAGTATCTGTGAGGCGGACAGGTTGCTTTCCACCGGCCAGCAGTGCTTCTGGAAATAGCCCTCATGCTGCTTCCATGCCTGGTAATTGTATGAGAAATATAATGGTATGAGAAATAACAGTATGTAATTTATGTGTGTTATAATATTATGCACATAGTCCTTGATTTCCTTTGGGGTCAATAAGATATCTCTACTACTACTTCTTCAACTTTCTACTCTCTCCAGTGCCTATAACATAAGTGCTAAAAGAAATCACGCGGCAGCCATAACTAAAGCATGGCATGTGGAAAGATTAAGGTGATCCTTGATGAGTTTGCTGACATACTTTACATATTGTTTAAATATTATTATGCTCATTAATGCTCTCAATAATTATTTTTGGGGCTGTGATAGGACTAGTAAAATGTGCATGTATTATACTGTATTGTTTAATTACATTCGGCCTCAATTTTAAGGGGCTTGCACATAAAAAACAAACAAACAAACAAACAAACAAACAAAAACTATATTACTGTAACCATCAGCTGAGTCAGAATGTACATCACACCATTGGGACCAGATATGAGACTTTACTTATTTTGCCGTTATTGTGAACTTATAGTGTATACTTGATTTCTTTAAACATTAGGGGACAGCTGACAATACTGCTCTGTGCTGACAGCATAAAACATCCTACTTAATCACCTAACCGTTTATGTTGTTAAACCACAGCTTCTTTGTATAGCAAGTGTACAGTAACCGCAACCATCAATCAATACTGTATCCTTACATTGCCTAGCCTTGCATCTGCCTGGTCCTGCTGCCACCTATTTTCTCATATTGCAAGAATGTGCCCACTTCCACAGTGTGTACAGTACGGTATCGTTTGTCCTCCTAAAGGCCCTGTAGGGACAGACACATGACTCACTCTTGTTTACGTTGAGAATGTTGGCATCAGTTTGGGGCAATTTGGAAGCAGCTTAGTGCACATGCTATGTTTGACACAATGTTCAACTAATGTATTCTAACAGTGGCCTAGAGCACACCCATACAAGTGGACTGGGTGTGGCCACAGTAAAATAAATCAACAACAACAGCAGCAGCAACAACAACAACAACAATAACAATGTTTGAAAAAACATATAGGCCTACAATAGACTTGATTTAATCAACATAAAATTACCCCCATTCTAAATTAGTAGTTCAAAAATTAGGTGTTCTTCAACCAATTTTAGCCTAAAGCTGCATATATGTTGTTTGACCTTTGGTGCCTGGAGCGGCATACTGTATATGCTACATTCGGACATTTTAGTTTTTTATTTAAAATGTGGGTATAGTAGAGCTGGATGAACACATTGTTATGTAACATGAGGGTCGTACCTTTTAAATGCAACTAATGTCATATTTTTATGTGCTTCGGAGGCTGAGATATTTTGGGTTGTAATAGGCAGAGAGCAGCTTTTCCCAAAAAGAGCTAAGGCATTCAGCAGGCGTTTTTTGCAGGTGCCTTAGGCTAAAACGGGTTAAGCAATCCATTTTGGAGTGACTGGTCAACTGAAAGTGAAACACTCTGCTAATTGATCAAGAAAATATGTAATTGTCCCTCTAAGAATAAAACAGATGGATGAGACTGAATACATGGACTCATGTTTTATTTATGCTGGTATTGTTTTAATGATGACATTTTGTTCAAGGAAAAGGTAATACACTGATATTTATAACATCCGTAGTGTGCATCTTAGCTACCTTAAAAGACTAAAATGGCACAGACACAATTGTTTGCCAGTGACTTTTATCACGACATGGAAACCAATGAACCTTGATGTTTTTTGGTGCTTCAAGTCAGCTTTTGCAACAGTGTTCAAAATGCGCTGTACTATGGGTCCATAAATATTCACTGGAATTGATTATTAATTCAGTGGCCAGCATAATGTTTTCCCGCAAAAGCTGTAATTGGTATACATAAATTCAAAGGGGAAAAAAGGGAGGGATTTATTTCTTGGAAAGCTAATGGCCTGAGATATGGTATTTGAAAAGTTCATCTGGGGTTCCCCTATGTAAAGGGCAGTGATGTTGTGAAATGAAACGCTGCCTTAATTACGCTCATCAATTGCCCCGCAGGCTAGCTGATATCCACTCTCCCCTTGGAGAAATTAATTTTTACAGACATCAAGTGTCCGGTTTTGCCATCTCAATTACATCTGGCAGGGAGGAGTAGATCAACTGTTGTGCTGCTGTATGCGATATAGACGTCACATTGTGGTGGTGGTGATGCTGATTGAATCTGTTATTGTATTGCAATGTGCTGCAATAAGCCAGGTCTACGCTGCAACCAATGAGATGAGACTATAGGGAATGCTTCCTGCTCATGGTCTCTGGTAAAAGCTTCCGAGCTTCAACGTCTGAGCTCAGTAGCGTTGTTTTCAGCCATGGCTCTGTTGTCTGATGGGGACATACACATTCAAAGATGAAGCCAGGGGTGGTTCTAGACCAAAATTACCAGGGGGGCCGAGATTGGGCCTTTTTTTCAGGGGGGAACACAAAAAATGGCAAAAAGATACATTTTTAATGTTATTAATATATAATATACAAAAATGTCTATCATGTGTCGGTCATTGGCTGTTCAGCACAGAGGCCACAGCAGGGGCCAGGGGGAAATCTACAGGGGCCCTGGCCCACAGTTGCCCCCGTCTAGAACCACCCATGGATGAAACGTTATGATCACATAGTCCCTGATTGAGATGCTGTGGAGGCAGAGGAGGCTGTGGAGGCTGAGGCTGAGGAGGCTGGGGAGGCTACATGAAGTGATTGGGCATCATCATGGGCCAGTGCTAGTCAGACTGCTAGATACAGTG
>NC_085862.1:29919494-30006994 GCF_034702125.1 Engraulis encrasicolus | reverse complement strand
AATAGCTGGAAGAGTTAGCCAAGTCTGAACGAGCAAGCTTTATAAACTTAGGCCACCAACATATGCAAAAAATCAAGCTATCAGTCTTAAC
This sequence comes from Engraulis encrasicolus, assembly GCF_034702125.1. NCBI lineage: Eukaryota > Metazoa > Chordata > Actinopteri > Clupeiformes > Engraulidae > Engraulis > Engraulis encrasicolus. The sequence goes on along the minus strand of NC_085862.1, from coordinate 30,006,903 downwards.
AGTTGCTGCATTTATCCTCTAATTCCTTATTATTCCGGCTGCAGCTTCTAGGTGCTCTCGAATTACAATAGAATAGCAGACAGATCTTTCCCTGAAGGCCGTACCGAACCGCCGTATTTTTTAATTACGGCTTAAAAGTTTAATGCTAACTGTGCACAGAATTCCTGGGTTGCGGTGGGGGGTGAGGGTGGGGATTATCATAACTAATGTACTTTATTAAAGACCAGGTTCAGCGTCACTGAGAGGTTGATTATATGGGTTGGAGGGGCTGTGATCTCAAAGGCTTTGGGCAGGGGGGGGGACGTAATAGGGATTTATAGCACCCCAGCCCCACCTCCTATCCCCAACAGGGGGCTTTCATGAGCATCTTTCAGGGTGGCGAAGGGTTCATTAAACCACATACAAAATGAAAAAAGAAATCTGCCTGCCTGCCCACTCTGCTGTCATGCCTTGGCACGATTCAATTATAAATGATGGAGAAAAATGATTAAATATTCTGTTTTAGTTATTGAAGCTGTTAAGCATCGTAAATGATATATTATTTACCGCATGTAGCAACATTATTTTCATATGTCAATACATATCCGTGGGTGTGTGCTTACAATTATTAATTTCACACATAAGGTCGGTGAGACTTTTCAAATTGCTTGTGAGAAATACTGTACATGGAGTGCTTTCCTTCCACGCATCGAACTGACGTCATACACAGTCTGCCTGTTTGATTTTCGAGATCAACATCTCTCTGGATGCAGCTAGAGATGAATATGCGTATCGATCAGAGACACACAGCTGCAGCAGAAGCAAAGTATGGAAATGCTGATGCTGATGCTGATGCTGATGTGTTAATCACTTGGTGCTGGAGCACGATGAAAGAGCACTGACTCTCTTTTTTGTCTCTTCATTGATTGGTGCCTCAGGTGCCAATACTGACAGGGTGGAGAAAGGTCCAGAACTAAACAAATACGTAGGTGCATACAGTGTAGAGCATGATGGCCAATGAATGAATTCAGTGGCAGAACAATGGCACACAAGGCCCCCCATCATACAGCCTGCCAAGGTCATGTTTGGGCCCCCATCACCAAATACAGGAGTGCCTTGGGCCCAGTGGCAAATTTCCCTCTTGCTTCCCCTATAGCTCCGCCCCTGAATGAATTTTGAAAGTATACTGTACTGGTTGAAATAGACGTGTCGTTTACTTGTTTTGAACATTTAAAATGAAATGTGATGTAAAGTTTGTAAAATGAACCCTTGGAAAAGTGCTGAACATGTTATACCGGTAGTTTGAAGGTCTTCAATTTGAACTCATTTTACTGTATGCACTGCAGGTACATGTCTTGTTATTGCTCTGAAGTCCAACTCATATGTGCATGTTTTCTTGCATGTTGTTCTTAAATAACACATTTTCAAGTGCTGCATAAATAATCTCTCAGTGGTCTAAAGTCTTCTTGGTATTTTAATTATTAGCTAGATGTGCTCCTGTTTGACAAGGTTGGTTGAGTGGTAGATGTGGAATCACCTTGAGACATCACCTTGCGACATCACCCCACCCAAACACAAACAATGATGAAACAGCCTACAGGAAAGAAATAAACAACCTCATGGAGTGGTGTAGAGGAAACAACTTATCTCTGAATGTGTCCAAGACAAAATAATTAATAGTTGACTTCAGGAGGAAAGAACACCAGTTTGAAACGATTAACATCAGCGGTGAGACAATGGAGATGGTGAGAGACTTTAATTTCCTTGGCGTTACCATCTCAGAAGACCTCCCCTGCATGGGACAGTCACACACAGCGCAAAAAGCCAGCAACGTCTGTACCACCTCAGACGATTGAGAAAGTTTGGGATGAGACCCAAGATCCTGAGGTCGTTTTACAGAGGCACCATTGAGAGCCTTCTGACGGGGACCATTATTGCATGGTATGGGAACTGCTCTCAAGCGAACAGGAGAGCTCTTCAGAGTGTTGTGCGTACAGCTCAGAACATATGCGGCTGTGACTTACCCTCCATACTGGAGCTATTCGAGGGAAGGAGCATCAGGAAGGCAAAAAAAAATCTTGGCTGATCCTAGTCACCCCAACCATGAACTGTTTTCTATATTACCATCTGGGAAACGGTACAGAAGCCTGAAATCTCACACTACCAGACTCCAAAGTAGTTTCTTCCACCAAGCAGTTAGATTACTGAATTCATGCTGAAGACAACAAGGCACTTTCTTTGCACTCCCCCCCCCACCCTCTCTTTTTTATTTTTACTTTTTAATTTTTTTTCTTTTTGAGGACACAAAAAACACAACAATTTTTACTCTTTATAGGCTTCAAACCTATAATATGACGTAATAAACTAATCTTGAATCTTGAACATTGAAATCTTAAAACCCTGGTGGTTGCTGCATGCTTCACTCATACTGACAGCTGACATACAGTACGTATACATAAAGAGATCCACTAGAATCACTGAATATAACATCAGCACTGTCTACAATAAAGATGATAATGTACAAGTCATCAAACATGAGCATCAAGAACCTTCTCATGGAATACTACAATATATACGTAACTGGTTGTTGGTCTGTTTTGTTGGCTTGGTGTTTTGAGTGGAAACAGGAATGAACAGGCTGGAATGTGCTCTGTGTAAGGTGATGAGACACTCATTCAATATGACATGAACAAGGCTATGGCATATGCATAGGAAGCATGTGTGTTACCGGCTGTGTCCTGGGCACTGAGCCTCATGGGCTTGCTATGCTATGGTTTACATGCCTGACTGGAATGACAACATGGAAGTGTCCGATGAGTCATTTATTTTTAAAAGAGTGGTTTCCCAAGATGCCTGTTTGACCTGAAGGGGTCTTATACTACACAGCCGGTTCTGGAGTAAACCAGGTTAAGTTAAGAGGTAAATCATCTTAAGAAAATGAGGACTCCAGGCTCTTCTATTAGATGTTTTACCTCTTAACTTAACCTGGTTTACTCCTGAACTAAGGGTGCGTTTCTCGAAAGTGTAATTGCTAGCCAGTTAGCAACTTGGGTAGTTGTCAGTGGGATAGCACTGCAAACAACAAAGTAGCTAACGTATAGCAACTATGATTCATGGAGAAATGCACCCCAGCTTTGTAGTGTAGGCCCAGGTAGCCTGCCTTCAGCACCATGGACAGCGCCCCCAGCAGCTGCAGCATCACACGTGGTGGAAGGTAGGTCTGCACACTGCACACTGCGGAATGAGCTCAAGTTCAATCACCCTGGATCTTCGTCAGGCACATGCAGGGTGATCCAAATGTTGCTGTTTTAATTTAATTAACTTTATTTTTTAGGGCTTATTCCGTAGTGTGCAGACCTACCTTCTTGAACTGTCTGAAACTTCCATCTGGGACCTGCAACAAGTGACATTGGATGTGCGCACTCCTACCCAAAACCGAAAACGGCACAATGATTCTTTTGCCAAACATGGGGCTTAATGGACTGCCTTGGTGGGGGAAAGAAGGAAAAAGAGAGCGGAAGGGGAAGGGAGACAAAGTACAGTAATTCTTTTTTATAACGTGCTTTAAAACCTGCTCCTGCAAAAGGAGCTCCATAATAGCAGTGGATTGTTTTGTCTGAATACAGTCATCTACAGGAATAATTTTATTATATTAATATTCAGTATCAGAGTTACCTAGAAGTAGAAAAGAAGGACAGAATAAATAAATAGTTAGCAAGAAACATCACAATTAAAAAATATATATGGGGGTGGTGAAATATAGCATTACATTAAATGTTATATTTATGTTTTCTTCCTTTATTCAATACCACATATTTTCCTAGTTTTTGGACTGGCAATGAAAGGGTTAAGTAACGTTTTCAAACTCGCTGTGACCCACCCCGAATCCCTTCATGCCTTGCCAGGCTGGGCCCTTCTAGTGCAACATCTTCAGTGTTGCTTCTAGTCAGGCCAGGAGCAATGTAGTTTCTGAGCTCCTGAAAAATTGAGAACCACTTTGTCGGGAAACAAACAACCAGTAGCGAACTAAGGGAGGCGGGTCAATGTCATTTGGGAAAATCATTATGCTCTTGCTCAGACCAAATCTCGAAGAGATTTGAAAGTCGATGATAATCAGGCTATCCATGCCCCACTCCTAACCCACCAGTTTAAGAAACACTGGTCTGACAGCTGTTGGTTTCTTTACCATGCATAGGTGCTAATGTCTCTGATTTGTGTGTGTGTGGTCCTTTGGTGTCCTTTGGTGCTGTGGGCAGAGATCAGATTGAAATATGAAATACACACACACACACACACACACACACACACACACACACACACACACACACACACACACACACACACACACACACACACACACACACACACACACACACACACACACACACACACACACACACACACACACACACACACACACACACACACACACACACACTGCAGATACATTCTCATGATGGCTTTGTTCCTTATATGCTGTATGAAGGCCTATGTTGATGTTAGGTTTCAAATTCAGGTTTTCTGGTTTTTAGCCATGCAGACCCTAAATCTAGTGAATATTTCATAGACGATTTGGAATGGAACATCCTAGAAAGTTGAAACATTTGATGCAACCCTTTTAAACCCTGTTTAAATATTACCCGCAAACATATCCCCTTACAGTAGGCTCAACCCACCAACACGTGCTATTTTGCAGTAATACTGTGATGTTAACAGCATCGGTCATAAGATATTTAGGCAATGGGGGTGTAGTCTACATAGTGGACTGCTGTGAAGTGTAAATATTACAGGCTAGAATCCAGCGCTGGACCAGGAACAAAAAAAGGGGCATGGGCATTTTGGCATAGACCAAATGTGGGCCGGTCTCTAAGGAAACAAAATAAAACAACAACAACAACAAAAAACAACAACAACAAAAACAACAACAACAACAACAACAAACAAACAAGAACAACAACAACAACAACTGAAGAGTCAGCCCCTGAGGACTGGCTGCCCACCAGGAAAATGCCTTATTCCACATTACCAGTCCAGCCTTGCAAGGATGCGGATGTCCTAGTTGCGGGTGAAGTTGTCTACACTGGCTGGCTAGGCCTGGCTAACGTGTGTTGTGGTTGGGGTGGAAGAATCAAGATCAAAGACCCATGCACGATTGCCCTTTGGGAGCGGACTAACCCCGCAAATAACAGCATCTCCATTTTGAACAGTTTCTAGTGAAGCGCACAATAACACTCCCCGCACCATCTTTTCAGATCAAGTCTGATTTTTTTTTTTAAATTACCAGTTCATTTCCTGTGAATAATGTGAACATCAATCCCCCTAAAGCGTGCTATTTTTCACTTACATTAAAAAAAAAAAAAACTTGTTTGAATGTTGGTCATGGACTGCCAAGCATCATTATCGACAAATCCGACAAAGCCTTTGTAAGAATCCTCCCAAAAACGTCTTAATAAAACACTAAGTCAATGATCCTTAAAACACAGTTGGACCTTCCCCACAGGTATTATACCATAATACAACAAGAGAAACCAAATCTGTTGCAAGCGTGTTGGTGGGAGGGGAGAAATCATTATCATTTGAACCTTTCAAAAAACAAAAAGCACCCCCAACTCCCTTGTCCTTTGTGGAAGCCATTTCACATATCAGGGGGGGCTTCTCTGCTGCGCTGTGCTGTGCTGTGCTGTGCTGTGCTGTGCTCTGCTCGGCTCGCTCTGTCCGCCAAGGTAAAAATGACAGCTTTCCGAAGGCTGGAGCTGGGGGAAGAGCATCCTGGAATGTGTCTCTGTTTCGCAGGGGGAGTGTATTGGGGGGGTGGTGTGTGTGTGTGTGTGGGGGGGGGAGGTGAGAGCGGAGCACTGCGGGGAGGGAATACATTAATCATCCCGGTGACTGTGAACCCCTGAAGCTTCACCGCTCGGCTCCTGCCACCCCTGAACACGTCTGCGCTTCAAAGATCCACCACTCTCACCTCCCTCCCTACCTCACCTCCGTACCTCCCTCACTCTCTCATCTCTTCCGCCCTCACTCTCTCATTCTCTTCCTCCCTCTCTGTCTCTTTTCCCTTCCTACGTACCTACCTCACTCACTACCTCACTCTCTCCCTCTCTTCCTCCCTCACTCTCTTCATTTTCTTCCTCCCTTTCTGTCTCTTCTATCTCCCACTCTCCATGTCTCACTCTCTTTTTCTCTCTTTCTCAATCTCTCTTCTTTTCTTTCTTTCGTCCTCTTTGTCTCCTCAGTCTATTTCTCTCACTTCCTTCCTCTCAGTCTTTTCCTCTCTTCCTCTCCCTCTTTCTTCCTCTCGCAGTCGCTATCTCCTCCCCTTTTCTTGCTTTTTCTCTGTCTCTGTTATCTCTCTCTCTCTCTCTCTCTCTCTCTCTCTCTCTCTCTCTCTCTCTCTCTCTCTCTCTCTCTCTCTCTCTCTCTCTCTCTCTCTCTCCCCTTGTCTCTCTCTCTCCCTCCCTCCCCGCATTGACGAGGCTTAACATCATTATGCATCACTGTGAATAAGGCTGTGTGTTCTTTTTGAATTATTGAAATCCCCCATAGAAGTGATTGAAAATGAGTGATGGAGAAACAAATGCCGAGATATGGAGAGGGGAGGGGAGATGGACTGAGCTGCTTTTTGTTCCCTGCGATCACCATGTTCCTGTGAATTACCTTCAGACGTTAGCTGTGGGTCACACACACACACACACACACACACACACACACACACACACACACACACACACACACACACACACACACACACACACACACACACACACACACACACACACACACACACACACACACACACACACACACACACACACACACACACACACACACACACAGGCAGCCAAAAGAGCTACAAGGGACCCGGCGTGGATATTTACAGCTTGTGTGTGTGTGTGTGTGTATATAGCTGTCAGTGGGGGTGACAGTATAATGCCATGGTAATGAGATGTGATCAGTGCCACAGGAGGGCTGACTTTCACAGGTCCGATTTTGACAAGACACATCAATTTCAGATTTATTTCAAATAATTTATTCATTCAGTTGTTGCCATAGGGACATACAAGAGAAAAAAACAACATCAGTCAGGACGAATGAAATAGTAAAAAAGGACCAAAAAAAAAGTCTATGCACATGTTCAGTCCATTTTTAAAGATCTTGTATTTGTTCTCACTGCAATACACGTGAAGGACACTTTGTTGCTGTTAACCACATTTTTTTGATATCACATTGCTCCCATAGATTATTTTGGGGGTACAGTACAATAAATTAATTTCAGTGGCTGGCTTAGTCTTCAAAATTAAAGATTTGAAGGTCATTCACTTCCAATGGAACATTGAAACAATATTTTCAGCACTTCTTCGAAAATATCGAATAAATACCGACGACTGATGAACATGTTCGCCCCGTAGTTCAGTAACTAAAGGCCTTTCATGGATTTATAGCCACAAGTGATGAAGACTGACACTAAAACAAAGTCCTCCTTTTATGAGCGGAATTTATTTTTAATTGGGTCATTATTCAGTGAAATTGCATCCTCAAACTTCCCCTGATTGCCACAGCTGCGGTGCATGCTGTGTCAATACCCGTGGAAACACAAGGTTGTAAGAATGCTGAGAGCCTTCCGGAATCAGCAGATGGAGCCTTTCATTCCGATTTGTGTGGAAATATTTGGGATTTATCGAAGCCTTTCCGGATTTATTGGAGCCATTTCCCTCTCCAATCCCCCCCATCCCATCCAATGCATAATGCTTAACTATTAACGTTGACAAAGGAAGAGCAAGATCAGGACAGCAACATCAATATTCACTGTTTGATCTGCAACAACAAACCCCACTGATGGAGTCAAATGACCGACTGTATTCAGTGCTATGGGGATTGCCATGCTATGTATCACCGTTTCCACGCTTTCGCCCTGCCATATAATACGCTTTGAGTTTTCAGTCTTTAGCTCTGAAATGTCAGACCAAACACACACACAACAGACACCGGATCTCTCTTTTGTAGGTCACGTGGTAGAGAGAGAGAGAGAGAGAGAGAGAGAGAGAGAGAGAGAGAGAGAGAGAGAGAGAGAGAGAGAGAGAGAGAGAGAGAGAGAGAGAGAGAGAGAGGGAGAGAGAGAGAGAGATAGAGAGAGGGAAGGGCAAAGCATCTGTCTGTCTATCCTGTCTGTCTGAGTAAGAGACAGATAGTGCAAGAGAGAGACATACAGAGAGAGAGAGAGAGAGAGAGAGAGAGAGAGAGAGAGAGAGAGAGAGAGAGGGAGAGACAGCGAGAGAGAGAGAGAGAGAGAGAGTGAGAGAGAGAGAGAGACAGAGACAGGCAGGGGCAGAGACAGACAGAGACAGAGACAGACAGAGACAGAGAGGGAAGAGGGCAAAGCATCTCTCTTATCCTGTCAGACAGAGCCCGGCTGTTTTTATCAGACACACAGACATACTGTATATGAGGCAGCTCACACACACCACCCTGCTGCCTTTGAGGGAGACAGGAATTTCAGAAATGGATTTAGCCAGCACAGCGCCATGGCCATCATCAAGAGATCGCAGAGGCACCCGCACAGTGCTCTCACAAACAACTCTTTACCCACACCGTGTCTAAACCCAAAGACTTCAGTTGCCCATTCCACCTTTGTGTACATACGTTGTTTCAACGAACCTCGATAAACCTTGATGAATGGCTTGATAGAAACTCATTATATACTCTGGAAGAGAATGCTGTCACTGACAGGCAGAAACCTTGTATCTCCATCTTTCAAAAAAAAAACAATTCATAATGTATTCATTTTATTTATTCAGTTGTTTATTTTAATAATGAATAAGTAATATTGGTCGGTTTCCATGTGTATATGAGTTTTATAATGCCAACTTTGATTGTTACAAGGTTTCTCCCGGACAGTTACGATATGATGCCTGCTGTGGCTACCATCTTATAAACCCTACAATTTGTCCACCTCACTGTGAGTGTGCAGCCCCCTTTTTGTGTTTTTTTCCACGTCACCCAGACAAGAAAACAGCATGGCACATCATTCCCTATCCTCTTGGGTAGAATTAGAGCATCTTTTGGAAGTGCACTGTAGTCTGTGCCGACTTCTTCTCCACCACAGGGACTACTCACTGTGAGGGTGTCTTCTCATCTCCGGCTTTTGTTCGAAAACTGAAGAAGCTGTTCAGTGTGCTTATGGCTCCATGTGTGTGGGTTTGAGTGGCACATGCATGCTGTGTGTGTGTGTGTGTGTGTGTGTGTGTGTGTGTGTGTGTGTGTGTGTGTGTGTGTGTGTGTGTGTGTGTGTGTGTGTGTGTGTGTGTGTGTGTGTGTGTGTGTGTGTGTGTGTGTGTGTGTGTGTGTGTGTGTGCGTGTGTGTGTGTGAGCGTGCATGCGTGTGACGTGCGTGCGTGCTTGCGCGTGTGTGTGTGTGTGTGCGCGCGCACGCGTTTGTACAGTATTTGTGAGTGGGTGGGTGGGTGTATGAATGTGCATAATATTACATATGTCTCAGAATGTTTCATGTGTTTTTGATCAGGATGTAGGCCTACATGGACGTGGGAACAGTTTGCCAATCACTCTATCTATTCTCCTCTCTATCATCGCAGGCCAAGATATATACCTGTCTGTCTGTCAATTTCAGTCTGGCTACGGGAGTCCATTGATTTTTCCCTCTGCCGGGCGGCAAAAGCTGAATTGATTGACGTTCATCTCCAACTGTGATTGTGTTCATGCAGCGCTGGAGAGTCAATTCTGCGGGTTTTAATTTTAAGAAAGAGCCGCCTTAACTTCACTGAAAAGAAAATTGATGTGCTTCTTCACAGTATTGCCGGAGTAAGTCACTAAATGTTTTCCCTGGACATTTTTTTTCCTTTTTTTCTCTTTATTGGAAAGGTTATTGGTTTTCTTTGGTTTGTTTTTTGTCTCAGAAATGGATTATATACAGCATGTCACAAATAAATATATATTGAACGACACAACACACAATATTCACACGCACAGGGAAGCTGACAGTGGGGGACACAGGGGTCAGTTGTCCCGGGCCCAGGGAGAAGGGGGCCCAGAATTGGGTTTCTCATTACATTGCATGTCTTGGGTGATGGGGCCCTTTCAGATGACTTTGTCCCGGGCCCAGCCAAAGCTGTCAGCTGTCCTGCACACGCATGCGCGCATGCCCACACGCTTGCACTAATGCGCCCACATGTCCGCCTGCCCGCACGCACACACGCATATATGCACAGACACACACACACACACACACACACACACACACACACACACACACACACACACACACACACACACACACACACACACACACACACACACACACACACACACACACACACACACACACACGATATATATATACAGTATATATATGTATAGGCCTACGGTATGAGCAACAAGAGAATGAAGAGACATCAATTGATAGACACAGAGAGGGAATTATTCTGAGACAACATTTTGCTGATCTGCAATGAGGTATCAAACAGCTTTCACAAACTAACCTTTTCGGGGCCCCTGTACAGCCTCAAAGCAATCATTTTGCTAAAAAAAAAGCCAAAGTCAGAGTTTGACATTGAATCAGATTGTCTCTATGGGGGAGTCAGTTGCTCAGCTATGTGATATTTGCAAACGTTGACATCCCGTGGCTAAGGCCTGAGCAGCAGTGCTCAAGGCTGTATCACATACAGTACGTAGAGCATCACTTTAGGCTCTGTGAACACGGGCACCGCAAAAATAGTGATTATTCATATTAAAAAACTTAATTAATTGTACTTATAGCCTCCTATATTGGGCTACTGACAGGACTATTAACATTGTCTTTGCTGAAAACACTCCACACCATCATAACAACATTCTCATGACATGATAAAGCAAGTCTGAAGTAGCCTACCAGATTACAACATGGTCATTACTCGTTACCATTTCTGTGACAGTGATGTTATGGCAGTGCTCTTCATTCTGACATATCCCTGTTAACAGACATATATAAATAACATTCTTTGTGAACCCTCTTTCTTTCCTCTTCCATTCTCTATTTCCCAATTTCTATTTCCCATCTTTCCTGACCCTCGAGTTTAATTCTTCTGTTTTATTTTAGTGGGTTAGCATGACAGACAGACATTTTGGCCTTGGAGTAGCTTTTCTACAAGAAATACATATCTGTTTGCTCGCACCAGGCCATTTGCTACACCTATGACCCTTTCCCCTTGAACTTCAAACCCTTGGTATGTTATAACCCTACTGTCACCAAAATTGTAATGGATATGTCTTAACATATTCTCTGTAATGTTATAGCAATGTTGCTAGGATGAAGTTAAGTATTTTCAGCAAGTAGTGAATAGGCCCACCAGCGACCCCATCTGCAGTGAGAGGCTACGTGCAGCGACTCCAAATCCACACACAAACACTGTATTATGAAAGAAATTGTCCAAAAAAATGACAAAAGTGGATTTCCATGTACCAACCTAATTCACATAATTTGGAGAGAAAGAGCAAAAAATTAATTTGCTGATAAAAAGAAGCTGAAGAAAAAGCAGATCCAACAAATATGGACCTTGTGCACGCTGATTTTCAAGTTTCATGATATTGATTTAAAACAGCAGAAAAGTAGATCAACATTTAACAGTGAACACATTTTGTGACTCGTGTTCTTTTCTGAGAATGTGTTGGTTAGCTCGCCTTGTATTTTGAATGATCACGTAGACAGTAGGCTACAGCCGTCCTCTTTCAAGATTAAGTACAAAGCTTGGATTATCCTATTACCCTGGCACACCCTTTGTGTTGTTTTGTTTGCTAAATAAGACAAGCCGTCTATCACGTACCTGCTTTAGTGCATTGAAGTGACACTACCTCCGTCTGAAAGCAGATTCAAATGGCAATAAGATAAAACTGCAGTCTTGGGAACAAGGGTGTACGTTTTGTCAGGAAGATGTGATTTGTCTAATAAGTATTGCAATGCTTTCGTCTGCTTAAATTATCTCCACCACAACCAACCCTGCCCCCCAACATTCACGCACGCACGCACACACACACACACACACACACACACACACACACACACACACACACACACACACACACACACACACATGCGCGCGCACACATATATATACACACACACACACACGCACACACACACACACACACACACATACACACACACACACACACACACACACACACACACACACACACACACACACACACACACACACACACACACACACACACACACACACACACACACACACACACACACACACACACTCATTCATTCATTCATTCATTCATTCATTCAGTCATTCATTCATTCATTCAATCAATCACCAATTTCATGCCAATGGGATGGTTGCAGGTGTCTTCAAATCTTTTTACTGCAATTCTTCTCTCCACCAATTCCTCGTTCCTTTCTCCTCTTCTCCGGTTAGGTCAGCACCAGATGATGGACCACATCTACAGGTACGCTCAACTGAAGACTCAGGCCCCTGCTGTTTCGAGTGCAAGGAAAGCAGGGACATGCACCTAAAATAACCCTATTTCCTGTCAGCACTCCATGATATCTCTTGTATCACTTTAAGCAATCTTCAGTAAATTATACTTTTATCTTTGTCCGTCGAGGCTTTCTGATAGAAACCTTTTTTTCGGTGTGAGGAGGATACTGTTATTTTTGTGGAATACTGTCATTCCCTCTGGCATAGCCTACCAGAGGCTTGAACGTTTGTCTACATTTTACATACTGTCTGCTGTATGAGATTCCCTTAAGGTGCTCTTGACAAAATACAATTTTAGCAATTTTAGCTTTTCTCAAATAAACTGTTTGAACAAAACAGAAAACATCAGCGGAAGCTGCTGCCGTATTTATTTCACACTGGGTTTATGTTACTATGTACATTTTGTATTTTTTCTGTTTATTTAGATGAATTACAGTAAATGCCTTATCTGGCTCCAAGTTAATTCAGTTGAATGATTCCTTTTTATTACTGTAGCAGTATTGATTTAGGGTTCAAGTCCACCATTAAAAGGGACGCTATGCAGTTACTTTGGCAAACAGAGTAGGCTAGAGCTCAGAAGAAGACATTAGTATTCAGGGCGAATACTAATGAATTGTTTTAGTCATCTTATATACTCATAGAGTAAATGTCTCTATTCGCCATACTAAAACTACTATGTACTAAGCAGGACACATTTCTACATAGGCCTAAATAACCTCTGCAATAAACTAGGCCTACTGTAATGGAATGTAGACATACAGCTGAAATACAGCTTTATAAAACATATAACATATGATGTATAGATAATGTATATACTGTATAAAACATATAATTTTATTGGTAGACCAGATATGTGACGAGGTCCATACAACAGCATGCAGTATACTACATCCTGTACAGGTACATGTGATATGTGGATGCTCCCAGCGGTGCACAAGTGGTTTAATGCCCTTTCATCAGAGGCAGTTCGGGTGGACAAGTACGAACTTGACCTGGCCCATGCCACCTGGTATTTCACTTGTCTGGCAGTGGTGGGATTGCTGGGCGGCTGCCGGCTGGGGCCCCTTCTCCTGTTGGTTGCAAATGAGTTTTTGGTCACATACAGAGCAATCCTGATTGCCTGAGGTCAACAGAGACACTGCTGTGCACTAGCAAAGAGCAGGGTCTGGTTTGCTCATGTCTGCCATCAGACAGTACAAGACTGGTAGCAGATAGTCCAGAATAAGGTAGCGGTGGAGGCAGGGGCGTAGCAGCAATTTTTGGGCCCTATAGTACAATCATCTCCAATGGACCCCCCAGCCATTTATCTTCATAAATCAGACTGTGTGTGGGCCCCCTTATACATGGGGCCCTGGTGGCACAGTCACACTTTGCCCCCCTGAACGACACCCCTGTGTGGTGGTGGTGGTGGTGATACATCTGGTGTTCAATCAGAGCGAAAAAAAGGGCATGTCACTCCACTATTTTATCAGTTTCCACCGGCTCCCCGTGGCCGCTCACATTAGATTCAAGTCACTAATGCTCAGCTACAAAGCCGCCACCAGATCGACAGCCATCAGAAGTCCTGTCATTCTCGTCTATTCTTCTACGTGTATGCCACCATCCCGCAGCGGCGGCTGCTGACCTTGCCTGCCTCTATCACGCCTGTCAGCAAATGTCAGCCCTCAGATCCACCCGCCCCCTTTTCGTATGGGTCCCTGGATCGTGTTGAAGTAGTCTGGTGATAGTCTCACCATGCCGTACACATACAAGGCCAAAAGTCCTTCAAAATGAGCTGGAAAACATTTATTTCAGTAATGTAATATATGTCAATGGAGTTAGATGCATGAATGATTAATCAATAATAGGCAAACTAATATTCAATTCAATTCTTTCTTTAGTTCAGACCTAGGGGGATCCATATCACATTAAAAACAAAACATCTCCACACATCACACACAAATCACAGTAATATTCACCCGACCAATGTGTGGACTGAAATGTAGTGCAGTGCTCAAGGAGTTGAGGTCCAACTTTGTTCGGTGAAGTGCTTTAAAGACCTAATGCTACTGTAGGCCTATGTCTGTAAATTAGCTTTTCCTTCCACCTTTACTCTGTGGGCACGTTACAGTAAGTAACTGTAGACTGAGCGCTCTAGAACTGCATACGGTATATCTCCAGTGGCTAACTCTTGAGTCCTCATTTCTTTCGAGTGCTCCTTCACCTCGCACTTACCTTGGATGAAACATCTCAGAGGTGACTACTGGCAAAATATGAGAGGAAACTGTTCCGTGTTACCCCAGGTGTTGTTGCGGCTGATAAAAGAAAAAAAAGTAGAAGAGGAATCGCTCGCTTCACTTCGTTGTTCATTTCCTCCTTTGCGGCTCGACAATGACACTTTGGAGCTTATTCACCTTGCGAGAAGGCAGAGCACTAAAGCGTTTGGCTCTGACCTACTTCCTCTGTGCCAGGGGGTCAGGGTTCTTCGTGTGCTGTAGCTCTATGGCTAGCTTCTTGAAGCATATAGGTGGGTTTATTTTGTTACACATTCGAATTGTTAGAGGGCGTGTATGCATGTGTGTGCTTTTCTGTTTACATGTGTGTATGTTTGAGACCAGTTGTTGGCAAAAATTCTGTGTGTGCGTTCGTGCGTGTGTGTGTGTGTGTGTGTGTGTGTGTGTGTGTGTGTGTGTGTGTGTGTGTGTGTGTGTGTGTGTGTGTGTGTGTGTGTGTGTGTGTGTGTGTGTGTGTGTGTGTGTGTGTGTGCTTGTGCTTGTATGTCAGTGGCGGCTGGTAGTCTGTCAAACAGGGGAGGCTGTTCAATTACAATATGTCCAGAACGCAAAAAAAAAAGGGGGGGGGGGGGCAATTTTGACACACATCTTATATTGGTCCTGAGCCACATATGGCCTCACACACTAAAGGACTCTTGTTGAAACAAATTTGTTAATCATTAATCATTATCCCCCTTGTAGCCTATTCATAGGGAAATGTTTTTTTTTATTATTGTTTGAGGGGATTAAGTGAGGTGGTTCTTGGATATTTCAGAACGCCGTGGAGAGTCGGTCAGAACTCTTATGAATGCACATGAGTCCGGTATTTCCTTAAGTGAATGTTCTTTATTCTTGAAGAAGGGGTTACAACTTAGCCATTGGGCTTGATGAAAGGACTGTATAGTTGTGTGTGGTCTCCAAGAAACAAATATACAATAAAGTATGATGAGTACTTGAAATACAGACGAATGACCTCAGCTACATATACACACGGGCTACATAACCGAGTGGCCAGATAAGGTGCCTAACGCACGGCAGCATCAATATGACACACAAATATCTCGACTGAAACATAAAAGGCACTTCTTCTCTTACTTCTGATTACTTACAAGAAATCTACATAAAGACTGCATGTACAACTTAGCGATTTCACTCGGCAAATAATTAGTAGGCATACGTTACGAGTTCAAACATTCAAACAGTAACGTCTCACTCGACTGACATTCGACATTTTAACTTTACATTCGGCACAAAATCACCGTCTAAATATTAATAACAAACATACAAGACATGACAGCATTACTCACTGTTTTCAGGACGCACACTTCTTGACTTAAACAGCAAACTAAAATGGCTAAAACATGTCAAATTAACTGTAGACTTAAAACTTAGCTGGCGGCTCCGAGCTGCGCTGGCATCTTCTTCCTGGCACTGCAAGCTCGCGCAGCCAACGTTCTCAATCAGAATGCGCTCTCGCGCTCAGTCCAAAGCTGCCTTAAAGAGCCAGACGCCCTTTTTAACAGCCGCCCCCGAATTCACGGAGGGAATTCGCACCCCAAAAAAAGGGCTGCAGTCACTTCTCCTCAGGGAGGACAGGAAGGCTGATCAGCCTTGCCACAGGCCGAACGTACTTCTTGTCCTTCACTGCTACCTCCGCCGATCTGATCCTCTTGTCTGCTCCCGGGAAGACCTGGACGACCTTCCCCACTGGCCAGAGAGCGCGGGGTAGTTGATTGTCGACGATCATGACGACTTCGCCAACTTGTAGCTCCGCTGCCTCGGTCCGCCACTTCTGGCGAGCCTGGAGACCTGGAAGGTAGTGGGTCAGGAAGTGCTTCCAGAAGTGGTCTGCTAATACTTGGCTATGTCTCCATCTTCTTCGTCCCAAAGTCTCTGGGCCCTCGTAGACGACCTGAGGCAGGGAAGTGTCCCGCCGGCCCATCAAGAGACAGTTGGGGGTGACTGGGTCAGGGTCAGCTATATCAGAGGAAGTGTACTCCAGGGGTTTGGAATTCAGGATACCCTCGATTTCCACAAGGACGGTGCGTAGCACCTCTTCAGATACAGTCTGGGCCCCTATGGTGACACGAAGTGCAGATTTGAGAGAACGGATCTCTCTCTCCCAGCAACCTCCAAAATGAGGAGCTGCTGGTGGATTGAAGACGAATCTGATCTGCTGGCTGGCTAACTGAGCTTGGAGCTCAGGGTGGAGAGCGTTGAAGGCTTGCCGGAGCTCCCTCTCTCCTCCTTTGAAGTTTGTGCCCTGGTCGCACAGGAGCTCATAGGGTTTCCCTCTTCGCGCTACAAAGCGCCTCAGTGCCATTAGGAAGGTGTCGCTATCCATGTTGCTGAGTAGATCGAGATGGACAGCCCGGGTGGTCATGCACTTAAAGATGACTCCCCACCTCTTCTCGTTCCTACGGCCAATCTTGACAACGAGGGGGCCAAAACAATCTACTCCAGCCGAGTAGAAAGGGGGCTTGAAGATGCGTTGCCTCGATGGTGGAAGGTCAGCCATCTTGGGTGGGTCTGGACGCGCTCTCCACTGTTGGCACTTGCCACACTTCTTCTGGTATCGACGCACTGCCTCACGCCCTTGAAACACCCAGTATCGCCTCCTGATCTCTGTGAATACCCTCTCAGGCCCAGGATGACACAGCTTCTCATCATAGTCTTGGATGACCAACTTGGTGAGCGGGTGCTTAGAGTCAAGGACGATAGGGTGAGCTTCTTCTGAGGCTAGGTCAGTGCAGCGGCGAAGCCGTCCACCCACCCGTATCAGACCGGTAGACTCATCGAGCTCTGGGGCGAGTGACAGTAGACGACTTGACTTTGACACTGGCTTACCAGCTTTGAGTAGGGCAACCTCGTCAGGGAAAGAGTCCCTCTGGGCCTGTTGCAGAGCTGCTACCTCAGCAGACTTGAAGGCATCTGCGGTGAGGGGGATGTCGGCGTCAGCCGCCCCGTGAAGCTGACGGGCAGCGGCTTGCAGGTAGCTGCTGAGGGTCTCATGTTGCTCCGGATCTGGTAACGGTGAGGTCGTGGATGCCAGGACGCTGGTCGTAGTCATTATCGTAGCCTTCTTTAACTCACACTCAGGTTCCTGGACTACGAAGGATGGTTGGTCAGGCCACTGAGCGGAGGGTGACTTCAGGAATTTGGGGCCATATGCCCATCGACTGTCATCGCGCATGACTTGAAGAGACAGTCCTCTTGTGATATCGTCGGCAGGATTATCCCCGGTAGGGACATATCGCCAGGAGGCGGATTCTGTCAACTCTTGAATCTCTGCTACACGCGTACCCACAAAGACCTTGTAGCGACAGGAATCTGACAGCAGCCAGGTAAGTACAGTCAGTGAGTCAGACCAGAGTGTGCTGGAGTTGATCTTGAGGGTCAGCTCTGTGGATATGACTTTGAGGAGCTGTGCTCCTGTCAGAGCTGCACACAGCTCTAGTCTGGGAATCGACTGCTGCTTACGGGGTGCTACCCGGGACCGTGCAGCAAGGAAGGAGACCTCCACTTCACCATCTGGATCCTCAGTCCTGAGATACGCAACAGAACCGTAGGCTTGTTCTGAGGCATCGCAGAACACATGGATGTCGCGAATGCTGCTTGGATGGTCCATTCTGGGAGTGGAGTAGCACCTGGGCAGTGTTATCTCAGGTAGGTGTTCCAACTCTGCTTCCCAGGAATGCCAGGAATCCAGCAGATCTTCGGGCAGTTGCGGATCGTCCCAGTCGCGCTTCTTATCCCATAAACGCTGCACCAGGACTTTCGCTCTCGTCGTGTATGGGACTAAGTATCCGAGGGGATCGTATTGGCTTGCGAGGACCTTGTAGATGTTCCTCATCGTGACGGCAGAATACTCCACCTTGCGGACCTTGTACGAGAGCGTGTCTGACTTGCAGTTCCAGTGTAAGCCAAGGGCAGACTCCTGCACATCCGACTGGCCTTGGCTGAGCCACAGCTCACAGCTGGTGGACTTCAAGTCGGAGGGAAGGTGGCTGATGATGGACGGGTCATTACTGGCCCACTGCCTCAACTCGAATCCTCCCTCGACTAGGAGATGCTGGAGTCTGTCTATAAGGTCCTTGGCCGCTTCTGGGGAGGTAAGGCTATGTAGACAGTTGTCCACGTAGAACGCTTGGTCGATGACAGCTCGAACTTCCTCCTCTGGCTGGGTGTTGTCGTGGACGTGCCTCTGTAATGCATATGTAGCACAACAGGGGCTACAGGTCGTGCCAAAGGGGAGTACCTGCCACTCGTACACATCTGGTGCTCTGTCCCGATCCATGTCTCTCCAGAGAAACCGCAGCAGTGGCCGGTCAGAGGGGAGCAGTCGTACCTGGTGGAACATGGCACGTACATCACTGCTGAAGGCAATTGCGTGTTGTCGGAAACGTAGCAGCACGGCCAAGAGAGAGGAGCCTAGGGCAGGGCCAGGGAGGAGGAAGTCATTCAGGTTAAGGCCTCCGTACTGGAAGGAGCAGTTATAGACCACCCGGTTCTTTCCATTGTGCTGGACTATGTGGTGTGGTATATACCATGCTTCCTCTGTGCCTTCAATCTGATGTGGCTCCAACTTGACGGCGTATCCTGCTTCCTTAAGCTTGTCTATCTCAGCTTGGTATGCTGCGGCTTGCTCCGGCAACTTCGTCAATCGTCGCTCGATACCCCTCAGGTGTGGTAGCACTGCTTCTGGTGAGGCATGTAGCCGGGGCATGTTCTTAACTCTGAGGAGGGGTGTGGCGTAGCGTTTGACACCACCGATGTCTACCCTCACTGTCTGCTCTTGGAGCAGGGTCATGGCTTCCTGGTCTTGGCATGACCTGACGACCACCTTCTCATTGCGATACGGGATCACGTCAAGCTGCCACAGTTTCTCAACACATGACATCAGGTCAGATGTGGGAGCTGTTGATGTGAAGAGGCACTGTGGTGAGCTATGGCAGAGGCTGAGGTCTTGGGCTGGCCCTTGTAGCGTCCATCCCAAGCGTGTCTTCACGGCCGCAGGTGCACCCACAGGACCCAGTCGAACTGGTTCTATCGGCGTGATAAGGTGGGTGTAGTCAGAGCCGATCAGTAGCATGGGGTGGACTCGGTTCAAGGACTGGAGAGGTAGCCCAGCCAGATGCTTGTATCTTTCCTGGAGCGTACTCACAGGATGGGTGTGTTCAGCTAGCCCCAGCTGCTCAGCAGAGAATGCGTTCTGTATCTCATAGCTCTTCTTGGGCTCTGAAGCCGGGGATATCGTGAACGAGATGGCCGCCCCATGAAGGACCTGCAACTCCTGTCTGACTGTGCGGAGGGCGAGCTTCTCAGGTTTGCCTATGAGGCCTAGGTCTTGCACTGCAGAATGGAGGAGAATCGTCCGCTCCGAACCGTCATCAAGGACAGCGTAGGCCTCCATGGATCGGTTCCCGTTCCTGATGATGACTTTGCTGATCTTCAGGAGCACTTTACAGTTGTAAGTGGGACGATCGGCATACAGAACCTGGCTGACTGTGTTTGTGAAGCAGCTCTCTGCTTTAGCTTCTGCTGGGGGTTGCGTCTCATCCTCTCTCTCGTTGACCTCATGCAGGACAAGCAGATGTCTCCTGTTGCATGTCTTGCAGGGTGCCTTCAGCGTGCATTTAGCAGCTTGGTGACCACGGCCGCAGCGCCAACACCGGTTATTGCCCTTTATCCATGCCACCTTCTGCTCTTTGCTAAGTTCCTTGAAGTTAGCACAGCTGTTCAGAAAGTGCTTGTCGTTCTCGCAATATGGACAGTAGGCCTTTCCCTTCTGCTCGTTCGTGTTCTTATTGGCTGAAGGTTCAGCTGCAGAGGGCGCTGTAGAGGTGCTGGGCTTGGCAGTGGCATCTGTACCCAGGAGGACAGTTGTGGTCTTAATGCCCTGCTTTGGCTCTCGCTTGTGGTCTTTCTTCCTGTTTTGTGGCTCCTCACTCTTGACACTACGGGGTTTCCCATTGTCATCTTGCATTTCGAGTTCATACTCGAGCCACTCAGAGAAGTCGACGAGGGTAGGAATCTGCACTTTCCTGGGATAGATGTACCTCTTAAAGCTGTAGGTAAGGTCGTAAGGTAGCTTACTTAGTAGCCTCGACACGTGAGAACCACATAGCAGTTCCAGATTGCCTCCTCTCCCTAGCTGCTGTAACATGCCCACAAGGGAGCGCACTTGAAGAGCGAACATGTTAAAGGCTTTCACATCGCCAGTACGGACACTTGGGCCATCCATCACTTCCGATATACGCTGTAAGGCCAGTTTGTGTGGTTGCCCATACATCTTGGTGAGGGCCAGCATCGTATCGGTGTATGGGTGCCAGGAGTTCACATATGAATCAGCCACGAGAAGGGCTTCCTCACACTTGAGATGGTCAGTGAGGATTTGATACTTGTATCTCTCTGTGGCGTCTTCCGGCAGAATGTTCTCAAGTGCTGTCTTCATCCTGGAGAACTGTCTGGGGTCAGGTGAAGTCATACACGGGATGGTTGCCTTGGGCCCCCTGTATACAGTTTCACGTGTAGGGGACACATGCCTATGACGGGAACGATAGGGGGTGTAACCGGGGTCTGCATTGTGCATGCTATCGTATCTTGAGTCATAGGGGGTATGTGAGGACTGAGCTTGCAATCTCTGGCCATACTGGTCTACACCAATGAAGCTGGGATGGGGAGAAGCGTAAGCGTAGTTTGCTCTCTGCTGCTGCGGGGGCTGGAGAGGGGCGTGGTCACCTGCTACCCCGTAATGGTGGCTAGGAAGATGAGCGTGGGGGTCACCATCCTGTGGAGCAGGTGTCTGTGTCAGGCGGGATGAGGGGTGTCTGTACACTGTTGTCTTGGTGGCCGTAAGTGTTGTGACGACACTGGAGCAGCATGTTGGGGTGGAGCTCTGATCTCATTTCCTGGTGAACCAGTAGCCTGTAAGTAACAGGCTACTGGTACACTGCCCTCTCACGCCTCTCCGCAGGCGTGGTTTAGTCAAAAGATGCTTGCACGTGGTTGGAGCAACCTCATATGAATGACATGGCACTTCGACCACTCACGTTGAAGCTTTGTGACGTAGGACGTGTCGTCACCTAAGCGCCGCCAGGTCGTACAGGTCGGGAATCAAAACAGTTACAGCGTGTTAGAGAAGAGACTAGCAGAGAACATAATGGCTGTAAATGACCGATGTCGTCTTTGCAAGGAAAATCTCAGGATAAAAGGTGTCATTACAAACAGCAGGATTTTCCAGAAGGACACTAATGCAAAATCAATCGAGGAACGGCTGGCAGAAATCGGGTTGACATTAGCAAATGTCCAGGAGCGTTCGTTTCGAATTTGTCAGAAGTGTTTTCGCTTCATTGCTAGGCTAGAAGAGAGTTTGAGTACTTTCAGAGAATGGCAAGACGCAGAAAAAGAACCGAATCACCCTACTATAGGCCTATCCAGTTTAACATCAGCCACGACGACCGCGAGTGCAGCAGACACCACCACGGCCTCGGCCTAGGCAATCGCAAGCAAACGGGACAGAGCCCGAACCCCATCGGAGCAACCACCGACCCCTACGGCCCCCCAGCTCCGAAATTACCGAGGCCAGCAGCCACTGACAACACCCCAGCTCGACAAAGCGTTACAGAGGTGAGAAAATATATTGGGTTGTTAGACAATAACCAATGATTTGCGCCAGTGCAAATACAATAAGCATTTAGCCAATTTAATGGCTACTCAACCTGCTTATGTTAGCTCCACGCATCAAGCCAAGTCTACTTAGCACCATGCCATGGTAAGATAATGGTAGACAACTGTACCGAGAAAATCTCAACTGTCTTACAACTACTAGCTGTACGCCTGGTTTAAGCAAGTCTTGATTAGACGTGTGTGTGTGTGTGTGTCAGTGTATTTGAAGAGCTCTTTTCCACAATGCTGTAAATCCATTTTCAAAAATATTCCAAAATGAAGTGTTTTTGTAGTCTATTTATTGCTAATATCACTGAAATGTGTTTTATAATGTTTACATTTGTTCTGAAAATACCACATAACATTAAACCAGTTCCAATTTTCCCAAATGCCATCATAAAGTTGGATTTAAAAAATAAAATAGGAATAAAATGACTTCTCATTTTGGAAAAGAGCTCTTCATTTGGTGTTGGTGTTGGTGGTGTGTGTGAGAGAGAGAGAGAGAGAGAGAGAGAGAGAGAGAGAGAGAGAGAGAGAGAGAGAGAGAGAGAGAGAGAGATCAGTCCACCAAGCTCACCAGTCCACACATTTGCTTGTGGTGCCCATCCCCCATTGTCACCCCTCTCTGCCCCTCTCCCACTTTCACAAGATCTTCTGTTCATAGTCCTCTCCTGTCCATCTCCTGACCACAGACAACATTAGTTGTTGTTTACTTTTATTAATTCCCAACAGACCATTCAGGTACTTCCACATTTCCCAAGTAACCCATGTTTTATGTTGGTCTTTTTGATTTAACCGTGAAGTCAATTGAACTACATGTTGTATGAGTTGTGTTATATAAATACATGTTATTATTATCATTACTTTTATTATTGTTATTGGAGTATCTTAAAACACTTTCAGTGTTATGTGCATATACTAATATAGTATGCACTACTAATATAGTAGTATTTAAGTCAATTAACTCGTATTGTATTGTAAAAAAAAAAAAAAAAGTAATCATGTAAAAACTGTCCCTGACTATATTTTTTGGGTGTGTGTTACAGGTGGTTGTCTATTACCCCACCAGAAGTAAAGGTGAAAGGATGGTGTGTCCAGATGGCACAGCGGTAGTAGTGGAGGCCCTGGCAAGAAAAAACTGGAACTGGGCAGCCAAACAGATAACGAAACACCAAGAGCTGTTTGGACCACTCACAGAACACATTCAAAACATTCTGGAGGAAGAGTGCAAGAAGATATGCAGCCCTTTCACCCATTTCATGCTGGCCAATACATTGGCTGACAGTTTTAAGGCATTTTCATTTCACAAATTGCAAGCAGATTTTCAGATTTTTTTTTGTGATACCTCAGCATACTAAGATGGATATGTGTACCATGATGTGCATAATGCAGAAGTCACTTGCCCTACAACCAAGGACACTTCCAGGGCCCAAACACCTTACACTGAGACACAGCTAGAGACTGTTGATGGCCCATTGGTTATGTACCTGTGAATTTAACAGGCTCCCTCTTGATGTCTGTTCAGCTGAGTGGAAACAGATTTTAAAGGGTTGTATGGTGAATGTATATTCTATTCATGCCATTCATGCCGTCTTATCATTGTACAGTTAATACAACACCCAGATTGGCACAATAACACTTTTATTTACATATGTCACAATAAAAAATATTTACATTTTCTCCAAAGACTTTTGTACATCATTATTTCCATTCTTGTATTTACATTGCTACAACAGCATGTGATAACATTTTGCTAGTTGGACCCAGAACTACTGCTGTGTTGCGTCTCAGTTTCAGACTCATCATCAGACTCATCAAAATAGCCAGTGAAATCAATGTCTGGCACTAAGAAAGTGTCATCAGGGAGAGTTTGCTCTGTTTACTCAAAGTCATCAAACACCTCACTTATTATAAGTAGAATTTCCTGAGCATGCCGTAGCCTACACACTGGTAAGTTGTTTGTTATGTAAGTGATATCAAAGATGTAAGGACTATGGTTGACTGCTGCTTCTATTAGCTTTGTTCCAAACCCGGTGCAGAAAGCCTTGCTTGTGACAAGTGGCATGTTTGGTACTAATGTACGCCTGTACTGCTGCAAGCAGGCCCTGATAACATTCTTGTCATCTTCTGTCACATCTCTAGATCTTTGTGGGGTAGTAGTGCACACCTGTGTTTGCACAGACTCAGAACAAACACCAGATGAACACAAACAAATGGAATGGCAATAGGTGCAACAACTATGACCAGGCTCCAAATTTGTGACATGCATGTCGAAGTGGCTAAATAAGGCTCTCCTTAAACAGCCTTGTGTGCCTGCCTTAATCACTTCTCTCACTGTCTTGTCAACCCTAGGTGATCCTTTGATTGCATACAAGACTGCATGTGAGGGTAGAGGGTATTACTAGATACATGTTTCAGGCCAAGCCTGATGTTATGTCTATTTGGGCTCACTGTCACCCGGGTTGCATTGTGCATGTGTAGCAGCTTGATGACCCTCTCTCTGTTGACAACTTCTGCTGAAGCCGTCAAAGCCATGACAGGTGTGCCTGAAAGATAACATATGCATTCTGTTAGTCATCAATAACCAAACAGCTATAGGCCGGCTCAGCGGCCCTTGACGGGCTTTTGCTTCCCATATCTGATTTCTATTAATACTTTATTTATGGAGGCTTTATCATGTACTGGGTTTGCAAAACAATTGGGGTAGTTTTATTGCACAGAGTCATAATTGGTTATGCCATTAACAGTAACAGTTAACATTACATTACACTTAACAGACGCTTTTATCCAAAGTGACTTACAGGCGGTTGAATTACATACAGAGGGTCAGTGCAATGTACTCTGAAAGTTAATACAATGTGTATTAAGTACAGTAAAAACAACAGCAATAAAAAACTGTAAAGGACCTGTTGATAGACAAGGGTTAAGTAGGTTGGCAGATTTTTTAGAAGGTTTGCTATTAAGCAGTGAGTTTTATTTACAATGTCTGACCTTTCTTTCACAACTGAGCAGAGTTGTCCCAGGCGAGAAAGGCTCTCTCAATGCTGGATTCCCCTTTACACCGTTGCCCCTGAAACAAAGAACGATCTCCGTGAGTACATTGAAATTGCTGGATGTTAGCACACCTTTAGCACAACTGGGTGGGGGAAGGGGTTTGTTCACACCGAACTTCACAAGGCTCTGGCGTCAGCACTGGGCATAGCAAACAGCGAAATGGCCTGATTATGAAACGTTTAAACTACGCCCAAACCAAAACAATCCCTTTACTTAATCTGACACTAAAGTTTCACGACCTGGTTTACCAGCAATGCTTCCTGGTAAACCAGTAGCCTTTAAAAAACCTTGGGCGTCAACAAATAGCTTCTGGTTCAGCAGAAAAGCAGAAATGTGTTGAGTCACAAGTTCAATAAAAACGTTCCAATAAGCCTTACGGGCGTCCAAGGGAAGTGTTTAGTCTGGGTCTCATTCCCATGGGGTATCTGAATCCCGAATCAAAATAGCATGCGTGTTTCTCCAGCACTCACGAGTGTGCTACATGAGCCACAATTTCACATAAAGCACAATAAATAATTGCTAATAACAACCTTGTTTTTTCACTTACCATCTGTAGATTACGTGAACTTCATCCACAACAATTCCCACCAGGTTTTTTTGATAGACTTCAGAAGAAAGCATAGCCAGCCACTTCTTCTTTAGCCATGACTCGGGACTGCTCCTCCTTTAGAGAATCAACTTGAGGTATTTTGGATAACACCGCTGAAATTGCTGCTTCCATCCCGACGCATGATAACTCCTCGCACGCCGCCATTACTGTTGTGATTCAGTGAGGGGGCGGGCACAGCCGAACTACCCTGGGGGAAGGTGTCGCGTTCGATAAACGTCATACCCACTGAAATCCCTCCCTCATATCCTGATTCGTCGTGCTGCCCCGTTCATTTCGTGAACGGAGGAGGAGAGCGAATCACAGGTGTACCAGAAGGTTTGTGTAGCCCAGCCCCCGCCCTGGGCGTCAACACATAGCTTCTGGTTCACCAGGAAACTGATCTCAGCCGGCTCTGAAACTGATGCTGGAGAGTGACATTCTGTTGCCTCACTTCTTGAACGACAGCTACTAATTCAGACATATTGATACTCTGATTGCTCAGAGGAATATTGGTTTGGTGGGTTTGCTGGCGTGGTGTAGGTGCATGAGTCAACGGATGGTTTTGGCTTGTGTCACTTGGGTCTTCCTGCAACAGTTGTATGGTTTCAGGGCCAGTGGGCTGTGTTGCTGGATCAGTTTGGCTTACTGGTGATTCAGATCTGTTGCTGGCCACTTCCTCCCTTTCATACTGTTGTTCGACCACTTGCTGCGACACCGGTGCATGGCCCCTCATTGCTGATCCTGGTCCACTCAGGTCATAATCCAGAAGGTATGGTGGAACATTTCCCTCTCTTCTTCTGGTGACCATGTGCTGTGTCTCATTTGCATCCATCTTCACACAGCTATCTGCTCTATCCAGGCTCGAAGGACCAAATTGTTTGAGGGGATTAAGTGAAGTGGTTCTTGGATATTTCAGAACGCCGTGGAGAGTCGGTCAGAACTCTTATGAATGCACATGAGTCCGTTTTGTCCTTAAGTGAATGTTCTTTATTCTTGAGGAAGGGGTTACAACTTAGATAGCCATTGGGCTTGATGAAAGGACTGTATAGTTGTGTGTGTGTGTGTGGTCTATAAGAAAGAAATATACAATAAAGTATAATGAGTACTTGCAAGGAATTACCTCAGCTACTATACAAACGGGCTACATTACCGAGTGGCTAGATAAAGTGCCTAACGCACGACGGCATCAATATGAAACACAAATATCTCGACTGAAACATAAAGGCACTTCTTACTTACTTCAAATTACTTACTGGAAATCTACATAAAGACTGCATTTACAGCATAGCGATTTCACTCGGCAAACAATTACTAGGCATACGTTACGAGTTCAAACATTCAAACAGTAACCCCACACAGCAGAGGACTCCGATGCGGAGCCGCGTTCAAGTCACCACATCCGTGTCACTGTCACATTCCTTTGGGTTCCACTTGGTGGATCAGGGTCGCCACCGTGCGCCGCCCCAAATTCTACTGTCAAAACGCGGACCATAATCGCATCCATATCTGATTCACAAACGCGGACGCGCTGTAAAATCTAACGGACGTTGGTACAGTTTTTGTTGGGGCAGACACGACCGAACAGCGCTCTCCAGTAAGTATTAATTTATTTATATTAGGTGATACACAAAGGTACAAAAAGTATATCTGAAGCTTTTATACTATCAATGCTTATTGATATTTCGTAGGATTTTGTTTTATGACTTTAAAAAGTGTATGTTAACCCTAGTTGTTTTCAAAACGAGACAGCTAGTTCATTCATTCAAAGACATGGAGAACTACATTGGCTATTGTAGTATTTCCTAAATGCTGTTAAAATATGATGCCATCCGATACATGGAGGAAGTGCAGTTGAATAAAAATTATCTACATTGTGCCCATTTTAACAGCCTTGTTTACGTTAGCTTGCTAGCCAGCTACTAGCAAACCGGTTGACTGAAGCAAACTTTTGTAAAGTTAAACGTAGGTCTAAGTGTTCAAATACTCTTATGAAACGGCTATATTGGTCTGAATTTGGCTCGTGGTACACTTTTACACGGATTGGTGATGCTCTCAACAGGTTTGGCACCAACTGTGTTTTTAACGGCACAAATCCTAAAGCGGTGGCATCATGTTTTCCTCACGTTAACGAAATCCAGGCTAATTATTTATTAGCAATTAATGGATGGCCATGAACTGCGCCCTCGTCCCATATGCTGTCCATCATTGGTGAATGAATGAAGTAGCTGGGCTCATAGTTTGATACAGATGTCCGTGGTTGGGCTACAAATATCTGAATTTGTTCTTAATCTTGTGCAACAGTAAACAGGTGGAAATACCTCTGGGTCGGACAGGGCTAGCCGGCTGTAATCCACCCTGCTACAGTGATGCCCGCCTGCCTCCCGGCTTTTACGACCAAGAGTAAGTAGGACATTGTACATCTTATAATATTCAACATCATTACTGTCACGGGATAGAGATGTGAAAGAGCGTTGGCCATTCCATATGCATGCAATGTCTGATTGTCATCTTACGAAATGTAAATGAAAGCTCTAAGTTTAGCTCTGTGTTGCCTTTTCAGATCGGAGCGCTGATGTGATGTTTCCCCGTCGACTGATGAGGGAAGGAAGAGAAGGCAGCCACGACACGCGATTGTTCAACATGACAGTGAGACAGAAAAATAATGTCAAGATAAATAAAAAATCATGATGAGTGAAGTTCTTCGTCAGGTTGTGTTTTTTTCGGGATCTTATTTAAACGGTGTCTAGGCCAGGTCTGTGTTATCTGTAGAATTAAATCTAAATGCTGTTTGTAACGGTTAACTGGTTTAGTGTTCGTTTATTGGGATTATAGCATAATAAGAAAGTAACTTTATGAGCACGGATCCAAAATGGTCCCGGCCCGGAACATCTATGAGTCCGGAATGGGTCCGTAACTGATAAAAAGTAGTGGAACCGTGACGGATGCAATAAGTGGACACGTAATGAGTCCGCATCGGATGTCGCGCCTCCGAACCGGGCTCACTGCGGAGGTACGCTTCTGCACGCGGACCCGTTGCGGGTGACAAACGGGTCCCTTTTGACTCCGCACCACGCCTCCGCGTCGGATGATAGGCGGCGTGCAAGTGGACGCCGATACGGCCCCGTTTACCGGATCCGTTCCGGAGGATGGCCTCCGGATGGTGGACTCCGGGGCGGATCCATTACGGTGTACTTTTGCTGTGTGGGACGTCTCACTCGACTGACATTCGACATTTAAACTTAAATTTGGCACAAAATCACCGTCTAAATATTAATAACAAACATACGAGACATGACAGCATTACTCACTGTTTTCAGGACGCACACTTCTTGACTTAAACAGCAAACTAAATGGCTAAAACATGTCAAATTAACTTCAAACTTAAAACTTAGCTGGCGGCTCCAAGCTGCGCTGGCATCTTCTTCCTGGCACTGCAAGCTCGCGCAGCCAACGTTCTCAATCAGAATGCGCTCTCGCGCTCAGTCCAAAGCTGCCTTAAAGAGCCAGACGCCCTTTTTAACAATTATTATTATTATTATTATTATTATTATTATTATTATTAGGCCTACCTCCGCCACATAATTGATGTGATTGATTTTGCCTATGTCTTTGTTCATTACTGGGTGCACGACTTAAGAGGTCGCAAAATCTTTAATTATTTACCAGACATTGCCAACACAGTAGGAAACAAGGACTCGCCTATCACGGGACAGTTAACCAGTTGATCAGACACCACGAAAGCTCAAAAGAAACGGTTGTTCTTCCCTACCTTTTTCACCAAGTCAATATTAGGCAGTGCTCTGCTCTGCTCCTTGATATTCATTTTCTCCTCATAAGGACGACTGGAATTCGCCAGAATTTAATCCACAATGCTTGGCATTTTGCATAGCTCTCTTAGCTTTCTTGCAAGCTAGCCCTAACAAAAAGTAGGCAAGTTAACCTCAACTTTTGAATTGGGAGATTGAAAAGGATAAGGACTAATAATGCCACTATTAAGACTTTATTCGCAACACTAGGTTTACAAGAATATGTACACAAAACTGGAGTACACCGCAATGAATAGCTTCCCCGCTGGTTACACGACGAAACTTCTCAGTCAAATTAATAACATATCCGCATTTCGAAATGAAATCAACTACTGTAGCCTACTGACACGGGGTTCACCCAATCACAAGCCGGAGCTTCAGTCTCCGGTACCTCCCCCCTCCTCTCTCTTCTCCATTCACTCCCAGTGAGGCTCAGTCTCAAAATCAAAAAAATTTCACGGCAATAGCCAATGACCGTTTAGCATTTTGCCATTGGAAAAGCGTACAATTCCACATGCCATTGAAGTCCATTGAGACTCGACTCGCTTGCGTTGTCATGAGCGAAAAAAAACTCGTGCGAGTCTCGGGATCCTATTACAGATTGGTTTCATCTCTAAGTTGAGCACATGCATTTTCTATGAAGCTGGGTCTGAAATAGCAATGTTATTAAGTCGTGTAAAGCATTAGTTTACATACTATTCTCCGTGATTTTGGACAGGAGGCTGCGCCTCCCTTGTACTCAAAGAGGAATCGCCTCTGTTGTATGTGTATAAGAAATTTTGACTTTGGCATTTGTCTTAGCTAACATGACAACAGCAAAGCACTACGGTATATGTTAGTACAGTTGTATTGTTGCCATGCAGACATTGTGCTTTAAAGGAGCACTATTTAATGGTTTCCGAATTAAACAATGATGTAATCGAGTGAGAATCATTTGTAGGCAAATGAAAACTCTCATCCTCTCCTGCTGTCTGTGGGAAGGACACCATTAGTCTCCTGGTGCATCCTCTCATAAAGTCCTACAAAGCCTGTGATCATGAATGTGGTACATATATGAATTTCATATGAATTCCCAGGCGATCACCAGAGTGAGCTCCAACAACCATGATATTCAACTGCGAAACAGAAAAATAAAAAAAATAAAAAGTTGCTTGATGCTCCTTTAAAAGCATATTTGTAAAAGAAACTACTGCACTTGGCATAAAGACAAAATGGCACACACAACTGCAGTTCTCCACAGGGCAAAAGAGAGGAACTCCAAACACATCAGTATTCAGGAGGGGTGCACTATGTAAACACACAGTGGGCGGCCACAAAATAGTCCATTGGCTGGGTAATGCTGTAATGTGTATCTGTCAAAAATCTCAAAGCGCACATACACATGACAGTGACATAGTTGGGTGGCTATACTATACCAAAGCCGTGGCTACCCTGCAGCACAGCGGAAACTAGCCTTACTCTCTCTCTCTCTCTCTCTCTCTCTCTCTCTCTCTCTCTCTCTCTCTCTCTCTCTCTCTCTCTCCTGGGTAGATAAAAGCAGGTCTAGGTGGATGTAACGTCTGTGCAGTGGTCTATGTTCCCCAGCACCCCGAGGTGTGAGTCGCTGTACAGGATGTGATGCTTCTGCACAGAGGTGGTAGCTGTCGTGAATTATGATTGAGCAGCAGCCAGCTATGGGGAAGAATTTTGTATTAGTGAAGCGTCATGTATTTCTTTCATTGATGTGCTGTGGTCATACATACGGTATATATTTCACCTAGTCCATAGCCATATTTGTCACAATTTTGTAAAGCACGATTTTAACAAAAAATGTCCCAAAATAACATGTTCGATTCTTTGCAAGATAAAGCACTTCAGGTTTAAATTACATATGAGTTTGCATTATTAAAAACGTCAGGTATGAATACTGTGAACACTGACCAAACACTTTATTTTGCTATCTCAGTCCAGAGTCCAAGACTCTGAACTAAGGAATGTAACATATTTATACTTTTGTCGTTCAAAAAAATGGAATGGTTCACTTCCCTGTCCCATTTACACTCAGCAAACACAGACAGACAGACAAACAGACAAACACAAACAAATACTGTAGGCAGCCGAAACGCACGACCACGCGACACGTGTTTACAGCAATGAAGCAGGTGTTTGACAAACGTCACGCAAGGAAATAAGCTCACTGGCAGTAATAGAACTAGCAGATGGGACACAAAGACAGAAGCCCCCAGAGATTGAACCAGTGCAACTGAGACAACCAGTGCCAGCCCAACTGTCTCTGACAGACGGGCGGGGAAGCATAATCAGACCTTACACCAAATCAACACCGGAGCCAGCTGCAATTCAAATCCCTTTATATAACCCAAATGCCATTTAGCCTGAAATAGAATGCCACCACACCCTCTGTCAAAAACTATTAAGGAAATAATCCTATCCACAGCTATTGGCTCTTATTTTTCCAACATGGTTCCCTGGCAAGATGAAATACTCGGTTGTACAGCGGCAGCTTTCTAACTTACTGGCTTACGGATTGTGTGTGTGTGTGTGTGTGTGTGTGTGTGTGTGTGTGTGTGTGTGTGTGTGTGTGTGTGTGTGTGTGTGTGTGTGTGTGTGTGTGTGTGTGTGTGTGTGTGTGTGTGTGTGTGTGTGTTTACATGTGTGTTTGTGTTTGAGGACAATTATTGCCAAAAAAAATAAATTGTGTGTGTTTGTGTGTGTGTGCGTGTGCGTGTGCATTTGTGTGTGTACTTTTGTGTGTTCATGTGTATGTGTGTGTGTTTGAGGCCTGTTGTTGGCATAAATGAAATTGTGGGATTTGTCAGCATCTTGTCAGTGGGAACGTTTTTGGGAAAACATTCCCAAACGCTGCCAAGAAGAGAAGAAAGCCCTTTGCCCTTTCTTCAACGCTCTAATAGAGGATACAGTACATTTAAAAGTAAAGAAAATGAACACTTGCACAATTCAATATATACAGTATGTAGACATGGAAGTTGTATGTACATAAAATATGTATAAATGTACAAAATATGTTCCTTTTATATGTTCGTGTAAGTTATGGTGTGATGCATCATGAAACTCTTAATTCCGTAATAAATGTTCAAGAATTAAAGTTGTGTAATGCATGGAGCTTAACACTCAGTTGTTCATCCGTCTCTAGCTATGGACATCACGTGGCAAAAAAACAAAAAAACAAACAAAAAAAGCTGCTCAGCACATTTGACAACAATTTAACCCTGCCAATGGATTTATACAAAAAACTCCTTGCAACTTAAATCCCATCCCATGACTTGGTCCATTGCTCTGGGGAACGGCCAACCCAAACCATATTATCACGCACGTGGAAAAAGAGCAAGACAGTGTTCAGGATAATGCCACTAGTCTCTTCATAGTCTGTTCCTAGGGGAGCTGGGATTGATATAGCATCCTTGGGGGGATGTGTCTGTGTAAAAGACCTTAGTAAATTGAATGAGGAATGATTGCAATCACAGCGATTCGGCATTACTGGCCTGCCTGGACTCTTGTAGGGACAGGGAAAGAGAGAGAAAGAGAGAAAGAAGAGTGTGTGTGTGTGTGTGTGTGTGTGTGCGTGCGTGCGTGCGTGCGTGCGTGCGTGCGTGCGTGCGTGCGTGCGTGCGTGCGTGTGTGTGTGTGTGTGTGTGTGGGTGGAGGTGGGGGGGGGGGTACTCCCCAATGGGTCTGTGTTGGGAGGATAGAGGGCTTGTCAGCAAAGTCATCTTCTAAGTGCTGGTCTGTGTGAGCATGCCGTAAATTGAACGGACGGATTTTGCCAACCACTGACGACTACCATACCTTATCTAGCATACTACAAGAAAGAGTAGCAGTGTCTGGAGAAATATGTACAAGCCCAGCAACAAGGGAGGGAGTGGGGTGTCATCGATGCAATCAAGAAATTTGATTTTATGTTGATTATTATATTTAGAACTATTGATATTTGGCGAATGTGATGATGTATTATGTTTAAAAGGCCAACCACCTTTTATGTAATTAAATTGGCATACTAGCTTATGTGAGAGTTTTCAAACAGGAGCATATCATTGAAGATGTGGGTCTGGTGCTAAAAATTGCACCAGCTCAAATCATTTTTGGTGCATTTCATCTTCTCTCTCTTTTAATCATATCACTATTCACTAAATGTGGTCTTTTCATTGTACTGGGTGCACCGGGTGCATTGTGGAAATAACAGCCAAAGAAAAACATTTGAATTCTGGCTTCCAAACTGTTGTGCTAATAAAACGGCTGTGAATCAAACTTGTAGTTGAACTTAAAGTGTGGGCACGAGGGAGGGAGAGTAAGTGAGTGAATGAGTGACAGACAGACAGACGCACAGACAGACAGAGATGAAGGCACCGAATGTGAACGAGGAACTCGTCTCCTGCATCACTGTTGAAGAGAGACTGAGAGAAATCAAACATGAAAGTGATTTCTAAAACACCTGCACAGTCTTTTGGCTGTTGAAATGGATGAAGTGTAAATGAATAAGTTCTCATTATCAGCATGACTGTCAGATCTGCTGCATTGTGTCTGGACACTGCAAAATAGTCAGATAACACTCAAATGATGTAACAGACCCTTCTGGACACTTCTATTTCCATTTTATTGAACAGTGTTGGATATTGTACCGTACCTATTAGAAGGCGTTAAAACAAAGTATAGCAAAACCCTTTTGTGATATTAATCTTTAAGAAGAATGCTCTCTTGGTGGTTGCAAATTAATCTTGCCAAGAAGAACATGCCTTGTGCGTGTGATTCATATACACGAAGCAGCAGATGCTGCTTGAATATGTTGAACTCGACCGAGCAGAGGGCATGAATGGGAAGGAGCATAAATAAACAAGATAAAAAAAATGCTAAGGTGGTGTATGTCTCCTACTATGAGACGCAGGCAGGGACTTGTAAAGAGCTGGGCTATTATAAATCCATCACGCAACTGATAACCTAGAAACTAAAATTACATTGTCTACAAAATTACACTTTCTGCAGCTACGTTAAGTCTGACTTGGTCTTTGCACCACCGCGTACACAATCTCAATGGAAGGGGTGTGTTTTGTGTTGCGATACAGGCTAGGAAAAAAAACCTTATCTGATCCAGGAGTGCGTTTCTCGACAGCGTTGTTACTAACTGCATTAGCAACTTACTTGGTTGCCATGCAATTTCCCATTGGCAACCTACTAAGTTGCTAACTGGATAGCAACAATGTTTTCGAGAAACAGGTTCCAGGGTCCTATACTACAAAGCTGGTTCACGATAAGTTAAGGTTAAGAGGTAAATCATGTAATAGAAGAGTCTGGAGTCCTCGTTTTCTTAAAGGTACACTCTCAGAAATAAAGGTACAGAACTCTTCGCTGTGGCGGTATCCTCAAGGGGAGTACCATTGCGTCGCTTGATTAGTACCCCAAAAAAGAGGTGCGTTCAGTTATTTCCAATGTCGACCAATGTGCATCTGTCACCTGTTTTTTGAGGTACCACCCAAGCGACGCAATGGTACTCCCCTACTGCCACAGCGACGAGTTCTGTACCTTTATTTCTGAGAGTGTAGGCCTATACTGTGTAAGATTTGTAGTTGCTTATTTCCAGAATTCATTCACTAATGTTACCTTTTTCATTAATGCTTACCACCACCATCAAATTCTAAATATTCATTATGACTGTAAAAGGTGCACTTTTCATACATGAATAGGAGGATCTTCTCCATGGTCTGCCATTTTGAATTTCCAGAAATAGCCATTTTTAGCTGCAAAAATTACTGTACTTGGGCCATACTAGAAAATATCAGTTTATTACTTAGTAAACTTTCACGAAAAGATCAAATTTGGCAATAGGCAGCCCAGTTCCAATGAGCAGCATAGTTGCAGTACCTTTTTTCACCATATCCTGCACAGTGTACCTTTAAGAAAAGCTCTTGTATTAGATGATTTACCTTAACTTAACCTTAACTTATCCTGAACCAGCTTTGTAGTATTAGGCCCCTGGTCCCTGACAAGTGAAAACAAGACAAACAGGGCTGTTTTTATGGTCAGTAGAGCCTGGGAAGAATGGCTAATGAGCTTCATTTTTAAGGGTGGCATTGATTCGTTCAAGTGGTGCCAGCTCTGTTGTTGGCACCGAACAAAAAACGAAGCGGTTTGTTTACCAGCTCATTGTTGTGTTGTTGTGTTTTGGTGCGCACGTCCCTCATTATCATTCTCATCAGCCGTCTTGTGTTTCGGCATAAACCCAGATAAACAAATAGAGCATTATCGTGCCTAATCACGACTTGTCATCATTCCTCCTACTTGATGGATGAATAATAGTAGCCTGATGATCATTATTTTAATTCAAGGAAAAGCTGAAATATTTTGATTATTTTATGGTTGTGTACCTGTAGGTATTGTACTGCCTGAGGAGCGGCCTCCCTTCTCCCATCCCTGGCTATGTCATCTTTAAAGATTTATATGGTGAACAGAATACTGTGAGAGCCATGAATGTCAGCTGCTGTAGACCTGAGAAATCAGTCATTTTAACCATTAAAAAAATGTACTCGCCTGTCAACATGGGTCCAGCAACATAACTGATTATTTCCCATTACTTCAAATCCTCTTTTTCACCTTTACAATGGGACATAAAGTGTGTGTGTGTGTGTGTGTGTGTGTGTGTGTGTGTGTGTGTGTGTGTGTGTGTGTGTGTGTGTGTGTGTGTGTGTGTGTGTGTGTGTGTGTGTGTGTGTGTGTGTGTGTGTGTGTGTGTGCTTGTGTGTGTGTGTGTGTGTGTGTACGCAGGCGTGCATGTGTGCAGCGTGCGTGCATGCATAGGTGGAGTGTGCATGTGCGTGCTTTTGTGTGTGCTTGCGTGTGTGTGTGCGTGTAAGCATGCGTGCCTGCTTATGCGTGCATACGTGCGTTCATGCGTACGTGTGTGCATGCGTGTGTGCGTGCGTGCGTCTGCATGCTCACATTTGGAGGAGATGAAATGGTGTGCGCATGTTGCTGCCGAGAGATAGCTCATTCTGCTGGCAATGCCTTATTGCACTTCTCAAATGTGATGTAGTGAGGTGCTGAGTTTGCAGCCAAAGTAGACCCATAGAGAAGCTTCCCTTTCGCAACCTTGCTCTCCTGACATCAGCATGTTGCGCAACACTGTATGGATAACATCATTGTCTTCCCCTCTTGAGATGCACCCCCACACACCGTGTGGAAGACAAAGTGCTTCAATGTTTCCGTATTATTGCAGTTTGTCCATATTAAGGTCTACCTCACTGCATGTGGTATTCTGCAAAGCTATCAATAGAGGGAGGGAGAGAGAGAGAGAGAGAGAGAGAGAGAGAGAGAGAGAGAGAGAGAGAGAGAGAGAGTTTTCACTGTTTTTTTTTGTTTTTTTGTTTTACATTAGTTGGCTATTGAACTCAAAGTTACTGAGTAGATTGAACTTCTAGTAGCAGAACACAGTGTCCTTGTTTTTCTAGGTCTAGTAATCGAGAGCTCTACATTTATGAGCATTTATTATATATTACTCTTACATTTTATTACTTATTTACTATGGCTTATTACATGTCACTTTTGGAGATATGTGACTGCTGGATGAAGATGAAGCCCCCCATATGTTGCATCTAATATTACAGTAATGTTCAGATTGTGATGCACACCACGGCCCACATTGTGTTAGCACACGTTTACTGCATCCCAATCACTTCTCCTTTTCTTTTTTCCCCTTGCTTTGTTCACCATAGGCCCGTAGTAGCAATTAATTTGCAGTTCTGATTAATTCCGCCTTTGGTCTGTCTCAGGAAATAAAAGCAAAAAAAAAGGGATGATTTCTATATTTTTCCTTTCTTTTAAAGGCACTTGAGAGTTTTTACCAAAGTCCATATTAAAAATACAAACACAGCTAGCCTCTTTAAACATGTCTACAATGTGTGTACTTTTTCTAGATTTACTGTAAAATGGCTGACTGTTCTCATTCATTCTCAATACTGGAAGTGCAGGGTAAGACATAGCCACATTCTAGTCTCTCTCTGAGGTTACTGTACAGGTATATTCTGTAGGCTATATTTGTCGCTCAATCATCCCTAAGTGTGTGTGTGTGTATGTGTGTGTGTGTGTGTGTGTGTGTGTGTGTGTGTGTGTGTGTGTGTGTGTGTGTGTGTGTGTGTGTGTGTGTGTGTGTGTGTGCGCGCGTGTGCGTGTGCGTGCGCGCGCGCGTGTGTGTGTGTATGTGTGTGTATTTGGGCATGATTGGGAATGCCAATCTTGAGAGAGAGAGAGAGAGAGAGAGAGAGAGAGAGAGAGAGAGAGAGAGAGAGAGAGAGAGAGAGAGAGAGAGAGAGAGAGAGAGAGAGAGTATGCGTGTACCTATTACAGACACACCAACCCACAAGAGAAGGCTACTGGCACATGTTTCCCTCCCCCTCCATTCTCCAAGCCTCATTCCACTCTAGCAGTTATAGCAGGGGACACATCAGGCCAGCATCATGCACGCCTAACAGGTGCTGCGGGGTCTGTCAACTACAATGAGAGCAATGACATGTAAATTGTCAGCAAACAAACACCTTCAAACATATTGTGTCCATGTGAATGTTAAGTTAATATGAGTTACAAGGAAAAAAATCCCTTCATAGAAAACAAACTGGGATTTTTTTTTAAGATATAAGTTATTCATTTATTTTCATACTGGCAGGTAGTTGCAGCGTTTTTTGAAGGTGACCTGATAGTTTGAATTTTAAATGAATGATGTGGCTACTACCCTACCGTAAGCAAGATACACTTTATGTGCTTCAATTTGGCATTTTCAGTTGGGAGCATCCCAATGTGGGTCTGAGCAGCATTTCAGATAGGAAAGTTATCAACCAAACACCAGTATTTATTTTTCTCACTGGCAGAGATAACTGAGAGAGCAAAAATACTGAAACGCTGGAAGTTGAACGCTTTTTCAGTCAAAAAAATCTGTGAGCAACTTAAACTTAAATATAAACTGATAAACTGTGCAGTTGTACTGTGACTGACACGGTTGGGGGGAAAAAACAGTAGCCTAAGTAAATTATTTATCTATTACGTACAAATGAAGCTAATCAGCGGTGGTGTGCGCGACAAAACGAAAAGCCGTGATTTATAGGGACTCAACTGCTCGTGTGGTCTGCTGCCATTCATTGGGGCCCCATGCAATCATAGAGGAGCTTTGTTCAGAAACACGAGGTTCATTTTGTACACGGAAGCAGCCAAAGAGAACCATTTAGCAGATGTCTTTCATATAGTAATGCCTTCAAAATGGGATTTCTTCAGTCACAGACAGTCACATGGTTTGGAATGTAAATGGCTTTTGAGTGTTACTTCGCCAGTTGAAGCGAGCCGGCTTTTGTCGGTCCAATATTAAATAAATGCAAGTCAAACAGAGGGGCCAGTGAATTAATGGTGGGTGAAAAATGGGGGGAGGATGAGAGAAATTGCCAAATGGTTATTACAAACATGATGTGAAATAAAATATTTCCCCTCCCGCTGCCAGCGAATAAGGATCTATATATAGGGAAACACTATTGAGGGAATATGATTGTGATTCAAAGTCTGTAGGTTTCCTCCTCCTCTTCCCCCATCTGCAAACTATCACAGTGCATTTACAACCTGTCACAGGGGTAAGCCTTGGCAGGCAGGAGGGGTGACTTGTAATATCTTTTCCAATATTCTTTTGTCAAGTGCTGTGTTGTCTTTAAATTGTTCCACACTTGCATGCCCCTTATTGAATTTGTCCTGCTGTATTGAAAACTCAAGGCTATTCAGATGCTATTGGTGCGCTATCACTTTTTCACCGCCTCATTGATATTTTTTACCCTTATTTTTCATGTGAACCCACCCACACATCCACCGTGACAAGAAGGAAATGCACGCTGGCTATTGAGCAAATGCCCACGTCTTCACTACATACAGTAATAATATTGTGACAGGGTGCAGACATTGCACTTACTGTACAGGGGCATGCATGGATTCAGTTGGTCTGAGCTGGTCTGAGGGCTTATGCACCACTACAATATGTAAAGCATTCAAAATGTAACGGGGAGACTGTGGCCTGAAGGATTAAGAGTTAGTCATATGATTAAAAGGGTCACCGGTTCAATTCCCGTCTTAATAGGAAGAAAGTGGTTGGAGGGGTTAGAAACCAGAGATCTTATTCTGTACTCTCATCCATGGCTGAAGTGTCCCTGAGCGAGGCACATTGCCCCAGGCTATTGTAACTAATTCCCATATTTGTCAGTCTGCATAAGAGTGTCATCTAAATGCTGAGCTATAATATATTGCATGCCGACAACGTGGTGGTGCGAGATTGGCCACTAAACAAAACACAGCACGCATCATCTGAAAACTAGACCCTAAAGGCGTTGGAGCTGTGACACCGACACCCAGGGGACGTACTCATATTACATTTCCGTGCAATCAAAATAGGTCTTTTGGCTTACGCCTTTGCCCACATGCTTAAACTTAATCAAATATGATATTAATTTAATAGCTAACTTACTTCCGTGACTATGCTTGGATTGCTATGATTGCTATTGCTTGGATTGCTATGCTACTGAAACATAACTATCTAATTTGATATCATATCATACCTTATCATAGTATAGCTTCTTGATGACATAAAAGTCTGTTAAATATTTGCGATTGGGTGGCTACCCATCATGATTAATATTTTCCTGGGTTCACAGTGTTAAATGGTTGGGATGTCGGACCAAAATACTGGCAAATTATCTTCAAGTGCATTCGTGAGACCCCCACAGAGATCTTTCCACTAGAAGTCTAATGGAACTGCAAATTCATTTCTGCCATGGCAAACGTACAGCATATGAATACCAACAATGTCTATAGCAAGGGGTGTCAAAATAGGTCAGAGTCACCAGGGCCCCACATACCAGGGGCCCCCATAGGGAGTCAGATTTTTTTTTCATATTATCCTCTTCGTCCCAACTGGGACATAAGGCAGCAATCATACACTGCCACTGAACTCTGTCTCATACCCAGGGCAGTCCCATTTTCATATTAACATCATATAAAAGGCCCTACCATGGCCTAATGGTACTAGGGCACTGTGTTACTACGCCAGCGACCCGGGTTCGATTCCCGCTTGGGTCATTTGCCAATCCTTCCCTCTCTCCCCACTCGTTTCCTGTCCCTCTCTCACTATCCTATCACAAATAAGGTCATAACAAGCTCTAGAAATATATTAAAAATAGAAATATATATATAAGAAATATATATAAAGAAATATACAAAAAAACATCTTCTAATAAATGGGAAGGTATATTGGATCTGGGTTCATAGGGCTGAGGCCAAAATGTGGTGCTATGCACCTGTCTATAGCAAAAAAATAAGTCAAGCAAAGCGGATGCCATAAACAGATAACAACAACAACAGGGACCAATAAGTGTTGTGAGCAAACCCCAATGTTAAGGATCAAGAGGGATTAGGTGGTATGGTTCTGTGGGTCCGTAAGGATTTGGACTAACTCCTTTTGCTTTATTTAAAGATCTCTGTAAGTCATCAGTAAGGAATGGCAATCTGGAAAGGGACACGAGTATAGCATGCAGTGACTTCATTTGCCAGTATTTCTATCAACCTTGGTGGGAAACTGGACCATGTTTCTCACCAAACATTGTTGCAAACCTGTTAGCAACTACCCCGGTAAGTAGGTCGCGAACGGGTAATTGCTAA
The DNA here is from genome assembly GCF_034702125.1 of Engraulis encrasicolus. NCBI lineage: Eukaryota > Metazoa > Chordata > Actinopteri > Clupeiformes > Engraulidae > Engraulis > Engraulis encrasicolus. The sequence goes on along the minus strand of NC_085862.1, from coordinate 29,965,388 downwards.
TCAACCAAGTAAGTTGCTAACACTGTTAAGAAACACACCTCTGATTTGCATTTTGATGGGTATGCACACAGCAGGTCTGTTGACATTCTTGGTAAAAAATGAGTAAAGTGTAGTTATAAAACACATTTTTTAGATATTCTCCTGTGGGTTAGCATTTTTGACATCCCTTTGTGATGTGAAGAAAATAATGTTGTTACATTGATGTAGTGGTCTCTGGTAATGGTTTGTTATTAATGACTATTGTGATTAGATCCGTTTTATCACCCAATGCAGACATACCTTGTTTACTTTGCAATGATGGCTAGCCTCAGCATGTAGAATATAACAGTAGCCAGTGGCGTAGGAGCAAATTTTGGGCCCTTTGTACAATCAACTCCAATGGACGCCCCCAGACATACAGTATATTGTATCTTCATAAATCGGACTGTGTGTGGGCCCCCTATATAGGCCTACATGGGGCCCTGGTGACTCAATCACATTTTAACCCCCTGAATGAACCCCCTTCCAGTAGCCTAGCTATTAAGCAACTGCCAGAGAGTACATTTCTGAATTGAAAAGTAAAACAAAAAGTGGTGGGTTGAAAATATGTGCTACAGATTCTCCCTGGCAGCCAGTCTGTCTCAGGAGTCCAACAATCTCAGTGTAGGCTATGCGGCAGGTACTGTATGTAGGTGGCCGCTGTACCACTGTGTGGGAGCTGCAGTCCTCCTAACGAACGGAGAGGTGCATTCAAAGGAGAAACTCATTCCCTTTATTGCGGGTGAGTGGGCTCTGGACATGGGAGAATTTCCACAGTCGGATGTGCAGCTGCATACCGTAGCAGCACCAGGAACCAGGTCTGGACTGGGATGAAAAATCAGGCCGGGCATTTTCAGCCAAGACCAGTCCACCAGGCATTGCCAGAGACAATGCAGCCTGTAACAATATTTTTTAGTCATCTGATATCAGTTATCTTGACTGCAACCGCCAAACTTAATATTTAAATCTGACTCTGAGAGGTTTGCTGTAGCTGCATGATGACTGATACCGTTACATACAGGGGAGGCCCAGGCCAAAATCATCAATTGTTCACCGGGAAAATGCCCTGTATGCACTATGGCCAATCCAGCCCCGCCAGGAGCTCTGGAGGTACAGTAAGCATGAAGTCCATAACCTCCACAGTTGCTGCTGTGCAGGGCAGGTAGACGTCATGTTTACTTGAGCAATGAAGGTGTCTTTGTCCTGTTGATGACCCAAGAAACTCACAAAAAACATGTGTGTGTGACAAAGCCATGCATAGCCTACTAAAACATGGGAAGGGAAAGTCAAATGATATTATCCGTATTTTACCATGCTGTTTACAGAAGAGCTACGGGAGTTGTGTGGCTGTTCTATAAAATGCCTCACTGCTGAATGTGTAAATCGATAAACACACATTTAATGTTTATTGGGAAGATAGTACAACGATGCCTTAGAGATAAACCTGTTACTGCTTACTTTATTATCCCAACTGCTGAGTTGGCTCAGTCATTGTAAACCTGAAGTCATTCAGCAATCTGTTTTTAATCAGGTTTACAGCAGTACACCCCTTGTATTTATTTAATTTTCAAGTATAGGCTTTATTATGAGGAAATAATGACATTTTTGTTTCCTTTTTTTGGGGGGGAGGGGGGTATTGCCTTTATTTGACAGGGAAGTGAAGGTAGTGACAGGAAGTGAGTGGGCAGAGAGAGATGGGGAAGGGTCGGCAAAGGACCCAGGCCGGGAGTCGAACCCGAGTTGGCCGCATAGCAAACGAGTGCCCTACTATTTGCGCCACGGTAGGGCCTACATTTGTGTTTCCTAGTCATGGCCTCACTCCCCCACCAAAGAGATGGCAATAACTAAAGCAGACCACATGGGCTCGGGCACGTGTGTGCATTATAGTAGTTGGCACATCTGTTGTTTATTCATCAGCTGTAGTTAATGGTGCTGAATTTAGTGGTGGGAATTGGTATGCACTGACCCTTAAGAACCCCAATTTTCCAAACTTCAAAGCAATTCATGAATCTCGAGTTCCTTCACGCATGTGACCTAACTGACGAGCAAACATTCCCAGCGGTGCTCAAGCCAACATTCAGACACGTTCCAAGGTTACATTAATAAAGGACTTGGCTTGGCAGCATGTTTTTTAATAAAAAAAGATATGGACATTCAACAATAATGTGCACTGTAAAAGTACAGAAAAAAATACTGTCTGATTGAAAGATTGTTTTTATTTTATTTTGTGGATGTGTTCATCATACAGTGTAGCATGTACTGCATCCTTAGTGCTGCTAAAACAACTATTGGGAAGATTTGATTGGATTTGCAAACTTTCCCTACTCTATTAATTGGCTTGTTATGTGGTTCAGACTCTAGTTTTTATATGAATATATTTCATGATTCTGCATTCAACACAGATATGCAATTGAAAAGTAAATTATTTTGGATTGGACCCTGATAAGGCTAAACCTTTTTTTTATTTTTAAAAAAGACAAAGAAAAAGAACATTGTTAACTTGACGATACGACATATGTGGTCTGGCACTTCAGGCAGGATGTTGCGGATTTGTTTTAAATTATTGCTTATCTTGTTCTTAATTATGGAGTGTGCAGCTGTTACAAAAACAGTTAACAGAAATGTATCAGAACGGAGACAACTAACATATGGGCTCTTTCCCCCATTTGACAGTTTGATGTTTGCAATATCTGGAGAGGCAATGAGGGGTGAGGTGGTGGGCTGGTGGGCTGTTGGGGCTGTTGGGTAGTTGGGTGGTGGGGGGAAGAAGAGGACAAATTGAACACACTGCTCCAAGGAACGCGGAACATAAGGACAGGAGAAAAGGAGTGTGGGAAATGGAATGGAAATTCAACACTGCTTATCATACTTATTTCCCGGGGAGTGAGGCAGCCTCCTAGTGGGCCACCAGACTACTCTGCCGGGGACATTATTCTCCAGGAAGACAATCACAGGCTCTCTCTTACACGCCCCATCCATCCTTTTATTGTCCCCTTGAACACTCATCCACACCACTAATACTCCGCATTCACACACACCTTTTCAAACAACAAGCAGGCGACCTGCTGCTATAAAAGCTGATCTCCGCGAGGCCCTCGGCTCACCTGTGGTGGTATAAAGCCAATCCGACCTGTAACCAGAGGACATCGACGACGGGTAGTTGAGGGCGGATAGTTGGGGGCGCGGTGGGATCTGCTATCGAGTGCCACAGTGTGCGCGTGTGAAGAGGCAAATACCATGACATCTCTCTAATGAGGAAGACCTTCAGTCCAAATGCTAACGCTGCACGGTAGGCGTACAGTACACGCCTTTTTGCTGTTTGTACTTGAGCATCAATGCCATGCAGAATGAAAAACACTTTGTTATTAATTAAAATATAGCCTTTATTGCTAGTCCACTCATCAATCCTTTGGAATTTGTAGCCTCTCAGTGCATATGGGGTCGCCGGCGGACGTATTCGCTATTTGCTGAAAATACTCAACTACAACATTTCTATGACATTACAAAGAGCCTGAAGTAACAGATTAAGACATAGCCAGTTCAATTTTTGTGACAGTAAGGTTATAACATAAGCTCTGCGCTAAGGGGTTAAACCTCTCTGCAAACTGTACACCAGTGTTAATTTTGTCAGGGTTTTTTTTATTTAGTCGTAGTCTTAGTCACAATGACGAAAATCAATTTTAGTCTTAGTCATATTTTAGTCATTGCCTTCCCAATTTAGTCTTAGTCTTTGTCTAAATGACGAAAATCAATTTTAGTCTTAGTCAATTTTTAGTCATTTTAGTCATTTTAGTCAACACTGTACATAATAGAACACACTGCTTCTCTTTTTAACATAATCATTGACTGTACAGAATAAACCTTCTCCGCACACTGCTTCTCTTTTCAACATATATCACACTGTGCAGAATGAAACTTCTTCACACACTGGTTCTCTTTTTCTCCATTTTATTTAACACCAGTGTTAATTTCGTCAGCTTTTTAAAATTTAGTCTTAGTCTTAGTCACAATGACAAAAATCAATTTTAGTCTTAGTCATATTTTAGTCATTGCCTTCCCAATTTAGTCTTAGTCTTAGTCTAAATGACGAAAATCAAAAAAGGGCTTTGACGAAATATTTTAGTCATAGTCAAGGTTGACGAAATTAACACTGCTGTACACAGACTCCATGTCCTAGTCAATGAAATGATAGCAAGATGTATGTTATATCACACTGATGTAAAACTAAGCAACAAAAGCATAGTGAACATACTGTATGTGAATATACACATCCAGATTGATAGGGCTGCAGTGCCAACATTGTTGTGCTTGGTCAAATGTTTGGGTCAGGTGTCAATGGTGGGAACTGAAGTGTGGCAAGTAGGGGCAGAAGCTTTTGGTGACTTACGTCGATGCACAGCAGTGTACTGTCTCTTAGCCCAGGGGTTCCCAAACTTAACCATGACAAGGGCCCCCATACCAGTTTCAGACAAGGCCCCCCTTACATGGGGCATGCCATACTATTTTTTTCTGTGCACCCCCAACCATAGCGTAGACCTGTAAGTCAATGCACCACTGGGATATATAAAATTAACTAATGGGAATATTGTTTAGCTTTTTTTTGGTTTATTTTTTTGTACATTAATTATTTGATTTATTCAATCGTTTATTTTGTTTTGCTATACTTTTCCTACCAACGTTCCGCGGCCCCCTAGCATACCCTCACAGCCCTCCCGGGGTCCCTGGACCCCACTTTGAAAACCACTGTCTTAGCCAATCAATTCATTCATTCAGGCATCGGCTGAGACTCTTTGCCATATCTTCAGGCACGCGTGTTCCCACTGCAACCAGTGAGCCATTCCATTACAGCCTGGGAGTTATACAGTACCTGCAGTGACTCAGCATCAAGCTCCTGAATGTCATCTTCAGCTGGTCGATAATTCATGACAGAACAGAAGATCCCACCCCAATGAAAAGACAGGGATCATGCGGCCTGGCTCCTTTAAAGTATCAACATAGTATTATCCTGCACTCCTACACACTCCTATACCACAGAGAGACTGTGAGTGTCAAGTAGACAGGGATGTCAAGGGTCCTTATAGGTGGAATGATGGGTATGGTGCATGAAAGACTACTGCAAGGTTGTCAGAAGGTTTCAGAATATAAAACTACAGAGAACTTGTTAGACACTAATACCGTGTTTTTCGACATTGAGGTCGGGGATCCTATGCGGGGTCCCCTGGAATTCAAATGGGGTCACCTGAAATGTGACTGAAATGTGACATGTGAGTGAAATGTGAGTGAAAAAAAGAATACTAATAAAAATATCTAATCATAACATATATAACTATAATATTCTGACTGAAACACCACATACAATCATAGACTTAAATAAATAATAACTATCGGTTTAATAGCATATTTGCTCGTTTGTGGTGGGGGTTTGTCGCAAAAAACATATATGGGTTCCACAGAAATGTCAATGTCAAAATGAGATCCCAGGTCCAAAAAGGTTGGGAATCACTGCACTAATACAGTACTTCATGAGTGACTCAAAAGACACGTGTTCAGCAAAATCAATCATTTGTTAGGTGTGTACGAATGTTTTGTTCTTTGGCAATTACAGGGGGTTTTTGCTTTTATTTTTGACAGGATCAATCAATTTTAAGTAGGTATACTGAAATCCCTGAAATTTTGAAGTGGGTATACTGCATATACCTGCATTCTACGTAGACTACACCACTGGTCGCCGGCGAAGTAACCCAGTGCACTACCCTTAGGCCACGGCAGGTCCACATTTTTTTTTTTTAATTGATATAATCGTAGGCCTACTGTAAGAAGTGTCCAGTAGACCAGTAACACATGTCTTGTGAGTCACTAGTACAGGCAGTAACTAGGCATGTAGTAATAGAGGGTAACATGTGAAACATGATCTGAAGTACCCACTCCCATTTCTCTGGTGTAACATTGAAATGCTGATTTTCCTATTTTTTGTAGATTGCAGCAAAAATGTTGCGTTTCTATTTTTTAAATGATAACATCAAATAATACACAAATTATGAGGTTTCATATAATTGCCTCCTTATATATAAATGGGTAGATGACGGATAGGCAGCAAAAAACATTTTTTTCACAAAACATTGTTTATGAGGGAAAAAAGTATATGTCTACGTAGTGCAGCAATTAATCTTTCAAAAAATCCAAGTGGTCACAATGTTGGTCTATTCATTGATTATTTATTTACGTTGATAAAGCAATTTGCTGAAAATATGTCCTTTGGTGTGACGTTAAGAAATAAATATATTAAGTAATGTAGAAATGGCTTGATGGAGTTGTATGAACATTGTTACACTCTTCATATTTATTGCATTTTTTTAAAGTCTTAATTTAACGAGAAATTACCATTTAAGTATTTTTTTCCCATTAGATGTGAGATTATTAGAAACCTTCGAGGAAAAACAGGGATATCTTTCTTTTAAATGTTCAAAATTGTCCGAATTTATACTAACTTTTCAGGGACGATAATTTGTTCTTCCCTAATGCAATATTCAGTGTTTATCAAACATATTGTTTAGCTCAAACAAATATTTGAGCGTTTAAAACATGTCACACCGTAGGACATTCATGTCACGCTAAAGGACAGAAATGCAAAACTGAGCCAGAAACAAATATATCAACATGATTATTTTGTCTTTTGATCATAATATAATGTTGTAGTCAATATGGACCTACACTTTACACTTATAAGTCTTTGAATCGTCGATTATCAGCCTATCGTAACTCTTAATGACAGCCATGCGGTCATTAAATGTAACCTGCAGAGCTCATAAGACTCATACTGAAGTGTGACCTTGGCATGACCATCACACTTTTGTAGGTATGCTATGACTGTCACACCATTGAACCTGTAGTGTATAGTGGCCAGTGCCTGTTTGGTATCTCAAGCTGGACAGCACATTTATGCTGTATATTGAGCTCTCCACAGCATACTTTATTCATCTATACTCCTCTATATACTCTCTCACTGATCTTTCCTTCACTGTTACCGTTATATTTTATGGTTTCAAAGCACAATTAATGACATTTTATATCATTTGACAGTATCTAAAATTAACAGCAAATATTCATCAACAATGCATCAAAGTATAAATTCCAAAGGCCAATAAAGGAATAAGTAATTTGAATACACAATATTTATCTAGTCAAACAACAAAACAAAACAAAATATGTACTACCAGTTGTTTTAAAAGCTATTTCTCAAATATCTAGTCCATTGGTGTGACCTGTTTGTCCTTTGGTGTGATACTCCAAAGTGTCACACCATAGGACTTTTACCATCACACCATAGGACTTTTACCATCACACCATAGGACTTTCGAGCTTTTGAGTTAATTTAAAGCCATGTCGTTGCCAACTGAAATACAATTTCACCTTTAGTAAGATGCATTTTCATACATCTACATAAGAAAAAAATATGAAAAATATACACTATTGTCAAAATGTATTTTATGGCTGTCACACCAAAGGACTACAAAACTAATACATCTTGTGGTAGCAAAACATAATTGATTGACTGAAGAACTCTGAGAGAAAAATCTAAAATCCACCCTTGCCATTGGCTTCTTAAGGGTCTAAAGTCACAATTTATGTACCGCTGGAGCTTCAACAATAGATAATTATCCACAGAATTAACCAAAAATATGATGTCACACCACAGGACATTGTTTTCTGCGACAAAGTTTCATAAGTCCATACGGTCTCAGAAAAACAGGAAAAAAATTAAGCATTGCCACTTGCTAAAATAGACACCTTGAAAAACATGCCAGGGTTGTTTAGACAAATGACTGAGCTTTGATTATTTATTTAAAAATGTTTTAATATGGAGAACCAGGCTTGCCTCAGTCACACCATAGGACAAATGTGACATTTGACTCAAAATTAAGTATACTTATTTAAGCTCTGTATTTATTACACATTACTTTTTCACAACAACGACATTAGTTTAATCATTTAAAGCATTGACAATTTTGAAAGCATGAATTTACTTAATTTTAAGAGCCTGCGACAGCAAAATTTACACGTCACGTCATCTACCCAAATACTTAAGTGACATACAAAGCAGACATAGACCTACTAATAATAAAGAAAGGCGACAATAGTGCTGAATTTGTCAGAATTATAAATGGGAGGGTGGTAAACTCAAAACTCCCCTGGGAAGCAAAAACTGCTAACTCCCTTTGATGAGTTGAGAAGCAAATGATGGGACTCGATAGAACGAGCCAGGATTCCCATCTGTGCAAAGAGCAAGGTGAGCCTATAATGAAGTGTGATGAGAATATGGGATGGAGAAAGAATGAGATGATAGGCTTGGTGTGTGTGTGATGAGACTGTGAGAGAGTGATAGTGTGATGTGACTTAGAGAGAGAAAAGGAGTGAGAGGAAGTGAATTGGAGTTGAGAGAGAGAGAGGGAGAGAGAGAGAGAGAGAGAGAGACAGAGAGAGAGAGAGAGAGAGAGAGAGAGAGACAGAGAGAGAGAGAGAGAGAGAGAGAGAGAGATGGTGCCTGGTGTAGTTTGATACATGTGCAGCAAGTCACAGTCAATTAGTTGTGTCTCACAGAATGAGTGGCTCTTAGGATGTTATGGTTTATTGAAGTAATATGTTTAGTCATCATTAGAGTGGAGTGGACACCGAGAAAAATAAAAATGAACAAAACTATACAAACTATAAGTACAAACTATTCAACTACACAAACTACACAAATGTATGACATCTGCGCCGCTTAAAGCTAGCATCAGGAGACCCAAACACATCACGAAAGGTAGGATAACACTAACCATATCTCCTTAAAGTGACAATAATTTTACGCAAATAACTTAATTTGTCCTTATTCCTGTACTAACTTCTTGGAGGAATGTCCTTAACATCAACTTTTAATATTGCCCTACTGTGTCACTCTAATTCACTGCCGAACATGTTTGTGTACTTTTCTCTGTCTCAACAGGTGGCATTGAAAAGTATACTTCTTATTCAGGGCAAAGTGTCTCAATCCAGGTAATTGCATAGCTGTTGAGGCCCAATCATTTTCGTCATTTGTATTTTTTTCTTCGCTAGGTTCTCAGAGAACTTTTCTTTGTTTGGTCTAGACATTAGTGGCATTCTGTCAACTTGCTGTGTGGAACAAGGAGGCAAGCTGGACCTCGCATGGCCATTATAAGAACAGGGAGCAAGAACATGCTTTCATTACCTGAATTCATCTCTTTACATGTCTGAATGCATGGTGATGGTGATGGTGATGTTTCTTTGCTGACTTCAGTCCATTTTCTTTCTGTGTACTTAGCATCCTGGGTGCATGTACTTTGTTTTTTTTATCAAACAGACGACTTAAAAAGTTTCAGGTCTGTCTAATGCTGACATTGCCTTAGCCCCTTAGCGAGTTAGCCCCTCCAATTACACTAGTCTCTCTACATTTTGATGTGATAAAATGCATAATCAAGTACCAGTCTATCAGAAAATCAAATAAAAGGGTAGGAAAAAGATTAAATACCAAATGTGTAGCTTCTCAAGAGTACAGTACATCCCTGATGATCAAGTGTGCATCCCTTCTTGTGTTTATCGTCATGCAGGTTTACCTTTGTTTCTTTGTTTATCCACTTCTTGTTACACTTGCCTCGCACATAGGACATAGGAAAGGATGGCAACTAGCAGAGTTCGGCAGTAGAATGTTAGTAAACCTCCCTCTCGAGGCCTTATGCTGAGCTATCCGCTTAGGCCAAGCTCAGTGGTTGCAGTGACTGGGAGGTCACAAGTTCGAGTACCGCGTGGCAAACTAGCACAGACGTGCACTGTCACACATAATATCCAATGGCATCAACAGGGAACGAGAGAAGTGCTACCGCTGATGCTGCAGCATAATTGCATTATCATTCGTCGCTTTGTGTTAACACTTGGAACACCTGCATCACAGAATTTCATTTGCCATATGGTGTGCTGTTTATCACCACCCACTTCTAAACAAACGCGTTTCCCCACTTGTCAGTCAATAGTTTCAGAATTGCAAATGATGATCAAAGTGAAAGGGTTGTGTTTGTATCTGACATATGCTAATAAGTGAGTGAGTCCCTCTGGCTACCTCTGGCTTTTTGACCTCACCATAGCCTGTCATGTCCTGGGGAGATCGTGTTGATCTTTACTCTTTTTATTATCATATGTAATTTAGCCCTAAACCCTCTGTGAAGTGTGACAGGATCTCGTTTATTACTGAAATGCTTTATATTGATTTGGAATATTGGAAAATTGATTTTAGAGGAAGTCCATGTATTTGCTATTTACTGTAGTGTGCATTGACTAAGTTGTCCTAAAACACATGCATAATCCATGAATCAATTATTTGTTTTTAATGTCACTGAGCATATAATCTTTCACGCATAAAGTAAATAAAAAACAACAACTCCATGTCCCCAAGGGCTGTGGCTATGGGGTGATGTTGGTCAATAGGTCAGTGGCCTAACCAGAGACATATTTAAACCAGAACCATTCGTTACATTTTCTCATACTCATTTGTAATAGCCCTAGATTGATCACTGGATCTAAATAATTTCTAACTTAAAAAAAAAAACCCTAACCACTTTTGCCCTTCAAATATCACACACCGTTACCAATACAGAAGTGTATATGGTTCAAACATTTACAGTAGGTATGTTGCAATCTAGGTACCTATATTATTGCTGTGTGTGTGTGTGTGTGTGTGTGTGTGTGTGTGTGTGTGTGTGTGTGTGTGTGTGTGTGTGTGTGTGTGTGTGTGTGTGTGTGTGTGTGTGTGTGTGTGTGTGTGTGTGTGTGTGTGTGTGTGTGTGTGCGTGCGTGCGTGCGTGCGTGTGTGCGTGCGTATGTATTTCTATACGTGTGTCCATGTTTGGTGGGTGGGGGGAGGGGAGATGTGTATGGTGGTGGTGGTGGTGGTGGTGTGGTGATTGTGCTTGAGGCAGGTGAGGCTAAGCCCAGCTCAAATTGTCTCAGTACTGTAACAACACCCTCTGGGTCTAACCTGTATAGTGGGCCATGAAACTGGCTAGCCATGGGAGCAAATAACAAACACTTTATTATAGCCACTGTTGCTGAGGTAATACCCTCAACAGTTTCATTGGGATGGCCTCCATTGCATTGGTGTTTGTGAAATAATTTGTCAGGTTTGTAGATTTTCTTCTACTTTTAAATAAGAAGTAGACCTTTGTTAAGTACGTTTTTGTATATAAATTTCAAGCACACACACGCATGTATGCACCCAAACACCGACACGTACGCACACGTGTAAACACATAAACTCACTATGCTTAGGCTTTGAAATGACCCCAAAAACATAAATATAGAACAAAATATTTGCCAACTGTTTTTAGGTGCTGGAGTGGTTAGGTTTTTTTTTTTTTTAAAAGGCGCAACACAGGGGGTGCATGTTAAAAGGGCATATTGTTTTAATGAATATTGTTTGCCTCTACTTCATTCTGTCCTTATTAGGTCCAGAGGCTCAGAAGATGTATGTTGTTAATGTAGCTACAGCGAACGGTTTGCTTGCTCATGGGTAGGAAGAGGATAATATTTATACACGGACTCCCCTGAGGTTGTTGCATGGTGCTGGCTCTGAGTTTCCTCAGCATCAAATGAGAAGATACAACATGTGCGTTTTTGAAAATATTTTTTTGTTGTTTGACGAAACACCCATCTGCCCCCATTACACGTTCAGTCTGAAAAGTCATTCCCCTTTTTTCCCCCAGACTCTGGTCCAGGCCAATTTACTGAGGACAATGTCCGATTTTTTAGCGGCACACTTGCACACAATAAATTGAATGAGAAGAACCCCCATTTCCCTGCCTCTCTCGAAACAAAAGAACTTGCTGGTAGCTTTTGGCAAGGTTAACTCTGCTGAAAAATTACTTCAGGAGAAAAAGGTGGGCTTTCATTTTGCTCACCCAGACCGAGAAGTAGGTCTCAGAGTCTAGCCATTCAGCCCCAGACTGCCATGAGTATGGACAGTTTGAAGGGATGCACACAGTGGAGTGAGAAGCCTCTGCAATATAAAAAATATAGTCTTAATTCAACATGTGAGGAGTCAATTTAACGTCTTTTAATCCAGAGCGTATGCGGTACCAGAGTACAGGTAGGTGTTGAATTAGCACTTCAGTTTTTATGGCGTATGTGACTAATTTAGCAGGGCTGCACTCGGATGAAAATCCAGTCCGGGCATTTTAAGCCAAGACCGGTCCACCGGTCCTGTGACAACATTTTAGTCATCTACTGTACTGTGAGCGATTTTGACCACAAGAGCCAAAATTAATATTTAAATCTGACTTGGACTGATACCATTAGATACAGTAAAGGGGAAGGCCAGGCCAAAATCATCAACAGTCCACCGGGCAAATGTCCTGTATGCCCCATGGCCAGTCCAACCATGCCCATTAGTCATCTTTTATTCATTCAGAGGACATGATGGAATGTAGTTGTGTACGCACATACTGTACAGTACAGTACGACACGCCGCCTGACATCGCACAGGGAACTAAACCTGTCTGAGAAGTTATGACACACACACACAGTCATGCAGGGGTGTCATTCAGGAGGGTTAAGTGTGACTGAGTCACCAGGGCCCCATGTATATAGGGGGCCCACACACAGTCTGATTTATGAAGATATATGGCTGGGGGGTGGGGGTACATATGGGCCCAAAATGTGCTGCTACACCCCTGCACACGGGCCAGTGTCTGCAGAGTAAGGGTGACTGGCTGTGATGTGTGGAACTACAGTGAGTCCAATATGTATTTGATCCCTTTCTGATTTTGCCGGTTTGCCCACTAATAAAGACATGATCAGTCTATAAATGTATGATAATATGTATTCAAACATGGAGAGACAGAATATCAAAAAGAAATTCCAGAAAATAACTTAAAATAATATATTTTAATTTATTTGTATTTAATTTAGGCAAATAAGTATTTGACCCCTCTAGCTAAAGAAGATAAAGTGCTTTGTGGCAAAGCCCTAGTTGTCTAGCACTGAGGTCAGATGCTTCTTTTAGTTGATGACAATGTTTGTGCATATAGTAGAAAATATTTTTGCCCATTTTTCTTTGCACATTATCTCTAAAACATTAATAGTTTGTGGCTGTAGCTTGGCAAATGGGAGGTCCAGTTCTCTCCATAGAATTACGATAGGGTTAATATTTGGAGACTGTCTAGGCCACTTCACGACTTTAATATGCTTCTTATTGAGCCACTCCTTCGTTGCTTTGACTGTATGCTGTGTATTATTGTCATGTTGGGAGATCCAAAAATGCCCCACCCTTCAGTGTAGTGGTGGAGGGAAGGACGTTTGCGCTCAGGATTGCACATTACATGTCTCCCTCCATCCATTCGTTGACGATGTGAAGTTGTCCTGTGCCTTGGCCACACACACACCCTCAAACCATAATGATACCACTTTCATGCATGATGGTGAGGAGGGTGTTCTTGGGATCATAGACAGTAGTACTCTTTCTCAAAACACATTGAATTGTGATAATGCCAAACATCTTGATTTTGGTTTCATCTGACTACAGCACCTCCTTATCATATCCTAAATCAGTCTGATGTCCGTGTTGGCAAACCTCAAGTGGGACTGCACAGGTTCCTTCTGAAGTAAAGGTACCATGTGTGCACTACAGGAATTTAAACCTCTATGGCATTAAGTGCTACCAGTAGTTTTCTCAGTGTTTTTGGTCAGTAGCTTTGATATCATTGCCTAGTTCATACCGTATAGCTCTAGGGTGATTTCTTTCTGTTCTCATGATTATCAAATCCCTACAAAAGGTCAAATCTTGTATAGAACCCCAGACAGGCTGATGGATAGTCATTTTGTATTCCTCACATTTCGGAAGAAATGCATCAACAGCTGGGTCATTAATACCCAGTCTCTTTCTTGTGGCTTTGCAGCCCATTTAATCTTTGTTCAGGTCTAAAATCGTGTCCCTGATATCATTTGACCACTCTTTGGTCTTTCCCATGCTGGTGAGGTTGGCGTGTGACTGATTCACTCATACTATGGACTGATTCTGCTGATTCAATGTGTCTTTTATGCATGTTAGAATGTACAGGTGTCTTTAATTCAGATGACAAGTTGATCGGAAGTGCCCATCTGGTCTGTGGGCCCGGAACTGTAATCAGTTGGCAGGGGATCAAATACTTATTTTGCTCGATGAAATGGAAATAAATTAATATATATTCTCTTCAGTTAATTTTTGGATTTTCTTTTTGATATTCAGTCTCTCCATATTAGAATACATATTATCATAACATTTATTGACTGATCATGTCTTTGTTAGTAGGCAAACCAACAAAATCAGCAAGGGATCAAATACATATTGGACTCACTGTATTTGGGGAATGGGCCATTCTCAACAGCAGTCAGTGAAGTGATGGAAATTTGCATTTGCATCCCTCTTTTTGGCTGACTCACTTTTTTCTGTCTCTGCCTCTATCTCTCTCTTTCTTTCCCACACAATCAAACACAGACACACACAGACACAGACACACGCACACGCACACGCACGCACATGCACGCGCACACACACACACACGCACACACGCACGCACGCACGCACGCACGCACGCACGCACACACACCACACACACACACACACACACACACACACACACACACACACACACACACACACACACACACACACACACACAAAGCCAATGGCCATTGTGACTGTCTGTTTTCATGTTTTAGAGAGAAAATTCGGAATTCACTGGGTATTTCAGGGCAGTGCATTTAATGACTTTAACTGAGCAGACCAGAAGGTTGAATTCTGATTAACTAAAACAAATGGTAACACTTTATAATAATGTCTGCTAAGTTAAGACTTAAATAATTAACTAATGATGATCAAAACATTAACAAATGTTTTTATTATTAGCTAAGTTTTGTTAACGTTTTTTTTTTTATCTACAAATAGTATATTCAAGATTTTACATACCTTATAACAAAGTATTTTATTCATTTACAAGCAATTTGTAAATGTTTGATCAATATAAAATACTAACATAACATTTCCTAGTCATTTACAAACATTTGTTAACATTTCCTAGTCATTTACAAACATTTGTTCATGTTTTGTTCATCATTAGTTAATTATTTACTAAGTGTTATCAATGCTTTATAAGCGGACATTATTATAAACTTGGGAACTTAGGAAACTCAACACAATTAAAAAAAAACAAAAAACCTTAAAAACAGAGAAAAAAAACCAAAACGCATTAATACTCTACAACAAACTTTCGAGTTTCAGTTTCAAGATTTATTGAATCAGGTAGGGGAAAAAAACAGAAGAAATGCAACAAAAATTATCACATGTTGCACATGCAATAAAATATAAATATACAATATAATAAATACAATATAAACATTATTTATTCAAATGTATTCCTCTGATACTTGATCAGTACACACACCACTGAAGCAAACAGAGTATTTACACAGATTATAGGATAAACCAACACAGATTTGTTCAAACTGGGATTTAGTAATTGAATCCTCCCTGGTGTGTAAAATCAACAAAGAGCAGAGGTGTTGGCATGGCATTCAGGCCAAACAGCAAGAAAACAAATGACAGCCCTGCCCTCCGGAAGCGAACATAGGCTATCAGATTTGACATTTTCTACGCCGGCTGATGACAAACACGACACACTCATCAGACATTTAGATCTAATTTCTTACATTCCCCACGTTCAGCGCATAGACAGGAGACATATACTGTATGTTATGGTTGTTCTATTTTGACCCGTTGACCTTGACCTCTGTAAATGGAGTACTAAAAAAATGGACCCGAAACACAGTACACATCATTAGCTACGCACTGTATTATCCAGCAGTGCGGAAATGCATAATGTCAACATGATCACTGTCTTTAAATTCACAGCACAGTGGGTGAATGCCTACTAATTACCAGTTCACAGGCAGTCTCTAAACAATTGCTCTAAACATTTACAGGTACGATGTTAATGTGTAATGTGATGTTTATGCAAACTAGAGGCAGCTACATTGTTTTTGCCAATCCATGTCACACACGAAAGCTCTTTAGACAACACATTCACTCAGGTGTTGTTTGTGGCATAGGGTGGGAATTTGAAAAATACATCTGCGAAATTGATGCAACTACTCAGTTGTCTTATATGCAATATCCACTACCGTCTGCTATTTCCACGACATACATAAATGAATTACATTTCTTATATTTTGACGAAGGCATGGGTTTTTGTACCCTTTGCAGGTTATGTTTAAATAAGTAATTTCCCCTCACACAAATTCTAAAAAGCAGCTTTTTGGTTAAGATGAACTCCCATAATTAAAACCCCCTCTCTGTCAAATGGTGCAGAAAATTGCCTCATTGAAACATTTTACCTTAATGCTTGTTTGCCTGAGATTGCAGCCGTTTGAATTGTTGGTTCGGGATATTTAATCAACTAGAAATTACGTTCACGCATCACTTGTCACATTAGTGAGGGGGCCTGTGTGTCATTCAAAAACACCTGCTATAGATTAAACATGGACTTGGGAATATAGGATGTACTGCGCATGTATATCTGGCAGACCTCAGAGGCTGTCTCTTTTGTCTTTCAGTAATCAAGGGGATCAACCTTTGATGCTCTATTCACGTCAGGGGTGTTGATCAGGGGGGTAAAGTGTGACTGAGTCACCAGGGCCCCATGCATATAGGGGGCCCACACATAGTCAGATTTATGAAGACATATGGCTAGGGGGGTCCATTGGAGCTAATTGTACATAGGGCCCAAAATTTGCTGCTACCCCCCTGATTCACGTTAAGGGTCTATCATACAGGAAGTGTGTAATGCAGAGACGTCTCAGCCCCTCTGCAGCTATACTGTAGCTAACCTATGATTCATGTTGAGATTTACGTTTCTTGGTAGATGTGTTTTTCAGGTGAGTCCAAGTGCAATATTGAAATGGCATGTCATCAACAAAAATAGTTTGTGAGAGTTTTGCAGGGAAACCATGAAACACCTATATTTCAGATGTTGTTGACCAAAGAGCTACAGCTACATCCATAGCTGTGATCTGTCCAGGATCACTGAGTGTGTTGCAGTCTGTACTTTTTTAAAATTGAGCCAAACAGACGTCCGACTGAAGCTTGAATAAAGTTATCTGGAGTTCCAGTGTAAAATTGAAGCCATGTTTGTTGAATTTCCCAACTTTTTATGTTTTTGCTCTGTGATCTGTGATTCTCTCACGTCCATTTCCTTCATTTGTTCATAGGCCTACATGTTGAGCACCTTTTCTGCTTTTTTCAGTTGTCAAGCAAGTCCTTGACTTAAAGGGGAACAAGGTAGCATTACATAGTTTGCACGGTGCCCGTGGCATACCTGTCTCAAAACCTACACCTTCATGAAAAAATGCTGTTTAAATGAGCTCGCTGTGAGAATGTTTTTCATCACAGAATGCCAGCAGTTGATACAAATCTGAATATGGTGTAAAACTATTTTTTGTAAGAAAAGTGTTTCCCACCGTACTTGTAGCGGACCGCTCTGTCCAAAGTTACATGTGGGGTTCTCAGCGGACGGACCGTCAAAGTGGTCGCGAGAATCATCGTTCACTTACTAAGGACTCAAACTCAAACTCAAAGAAGCATCAGTCGGGACAGTGATTAATTAAACTTTTAATTCTACATAGAGCCTCTGTAGCCTCTTACTGCAGGGGTCGCCGGCGACCCTATTCACTTGCTGAAAATGCTTAGCTACATCATAACAACATTGACATTACAGAGAGACATAGTGCTGCGCTAAGGGGTTAAAGACCATCCATACAGGGATTTTGTAAGAGAACTTCTACGAAATAAGTAACATGCCAGCAAAAAACACATTTTGGCACATGCATTGTATTGTGCATTTGTATTTTTAACAACACAGAAGATATATCTGTGCACTTAGGAAGACAGAGTGCCAGTGGGAGGAGAAATTTAAACCTTCTTCCTCACAGCAAACTTTATTTGAACCATTACTCAGGAGAGCGTGTAGCCTTTGAGGTCACGAGATAATCTATGCAAAGTCATCAGTGTCTGAATTCAACATCTGCTGGAGAGGGGGGAAAAATGAACCAGCACAGATGTGAGATTAGTCTGTCATGCTTTGATGAAACAAACACAAAATAATATTATAGGCTGCTATGCATATCTAGGCCTAAACAGTGCTTCAAGACTACTGCGGACATTGTTTCAAAAGTCAAAACTTCTAACTTGTATCCAGATGTTATCAAAGATTTTGGGATGACATTTTTTTTTTTCACCATTTATTTGAATGGTCTGAGATAAGGTCATTAATGTGTCCTGTGGGTGCTGTGTCGGAGATTCTAAAAAAATGTGAATGATCAGACCATCTGCTCTGAAGGCCAATAAAAATACAGGGGTGCATTCACAAGTGTTAATTAGTGGGACGAGGGCCATAAAGACATGAGAAGCATGCGAGCATGTGAACAGGGCCGGATTACCGTACAGGCAAGAAATGGCTGCAGCCCGGGGGGCCCCACCTGCCGATTGGAGAAACAGGGGGATAAATCCATTGTAGAATTGTGACAAGATCTACAACTAGTCTGCTGTTGAAAAGAGAAAAGGGAATGCTTCACTGGGTCATCATGACATGCATGTAGCCACTGTTTAATAAAGGCTTTTTAACTTTAGTAAGGAGTACCTCAAAGATTGTTTTTATCTTTTCATAGTCTGCTGTTGAGTCAGAGTTTTCGATCTTTGTCTTCTGCGGGGGCCTACTACAGCAACCTATAGCCCAGGGGCCCAATGCAGTCTTAATCTGGCCCTGCATGTGAGCAGAGGCGCATCTTGCCACCAGGCAAGGCAGGCAGCCGCTTGGGGCCCTCAAGCCCCTAGATAGTGAATAAGAGCCCACACTTTACCACTGTAGTGGCGATTTTGGTTCAAATGTTCATTCTTTTGAATTTTTGCTTGGGGCCCCATCTGATCCTAGAATCGCCTCTGCATGTAACGGTAGGGACACATAGGAGGCGAAGCAAGCGAAGCCAAGAGAGGCGAAATCCAACCGTCATCAGGTCGTCGCGGCGAATCAAATGGAATGGAACAGTTATGTTGTTGATTTGATTGGGCCGCGGCAGGCGAATTCGCTCCTCATTTGCATAACATTAAACTTTCTTTAATAATTTCGCGTCGCTTCGCTCCTGCTCGCTTCCTTTCGCTTGCCATCGCATGCCTTCGCCTCTCTCATAGGAATGAATGGCAAAGTTCGCAAATTCGCGTGTATGTGTCCCTACCGTGAGGGTTGGTGCAGATGTTGCTACGGATGTAATCCCTGTCCTGCTCTCATACTCATATTACATCCTCATGCTCAGACATCTTTTGTGTCTGTTCATAATTATGGATACAGACACACTGCATAAAATATCAATAAGTGAAAATGATCCAGACAACAGACACAGTCCCAGACTGATATATTACTGCTAATGATAGCCATATCAATTCTTCTCTGTCTACATTCTTATTGACTTATGTCCTCCATTTCTGAGCACCTCGGCTCCGTTGGAGAAAAAGATCCGCTTTGAATAATGTTCAAAACATTATTTGATCTACAGCATAGTTTCAGCTGGCAAAACATCAGTTTATGTGTTGAAGGCCTGGTCTAACCGTGTGCGACATTGTTTAGACCAGAAGGTGAATCATTCAGATTAATGACAGATCCATTCATTAGTATTAGTTCTTAAAAGCAAAATTCTGTATTCCAATGAACATTTCAATAATCAATTCAATTATATTTCTGTTCTCTCCATCACAGTGACAATGTGCTACATGCCGACAACAGTATTCTTGGGCGGGCACTGAGGCACATACATACATTATTTGGATGTGTGACTCTCCAGGAAAAAGAGCCAAGTCTGACAGACAGGAGAAGTGCCAAATCTGTCCAGCAGACGAGGACAGGCAATGGACACTGACTGTCTTAGGAGAATTGCAGAATTGCATGGATGAAGCCTGCCTGGCAAATGCCACCACGACTGAAGTAATTGATTGCCTCACTTACAAGTAATTAGCTTCACAATTTACATGACAGAAGTGGGATAGCATGTCTAGTCCTCATATGTAATAACATCACAGACCACTGTCATTATAATCATCATCACCACCATCATCAACAACAGCATCACCATCATCATGTCTAATTGCATGCTGGATTTGGATCACACAGGGATTCCCATGCTATGCATCCTCCCCATAGAGAGACACATCTGAAAAAATAATGATGACTTCACATAATGCTCAAACGATGACAGTGTAATCACTCAGAGCAACATTGTTTCATGTGGGAGCTCTTGAATGATGATGTACCTCCTACTGTGAACATGACGTGATGTCTGGGAGACATGTCAAGACAGCACAGGGAAGAATACGGTAAGACTGAAAGTGGTGGAGACATGCAGACAGTTCATTAGGAAATGTTGTTTTGCCTGTGTTGAATACCAGGGCTGGACTGGGGGAGAAATAGGGCCCGGGCACTTTTGGCTTGAAAGGGTCCCTCATAATTAGCGGCTGAGAACTGAATCACCGGTGGGCCCTGCACCCTGGTGGGCCCTGCACCCTGGTGGGCCCCAATTTTCAGAAATGTAAAAAATAAAATAAAATAAAAAACGAAGAAAGGGGCCCACCAGGGTCAGGGCCCACAGGGAATTGCCCGGTATGCCAGATGGCCAGTCCAGCCCTGTTGGATACTGAGGGACCTCCTTTAGAGACTGTGAGAACAAACTGCTTCAAAACTCATAGCAATTACTATTGAATTCTTCAGAATGTCTTTTCAGGGTTCTTCAACTTGAAAGATTTATTGAAAGATTTATTGAAATCTTTCAAAACCTCTTCTCATGACTTGAGTGGCTACAGCACCAGCAAGTTCTTGAAAACTGAAAACTGGCCTTGGATCGAATGTTAGAGTCTTCATCATCCCCATTGGTGTTCTTTTCATTCAGAGTCAAATGTACAGTAAGTTCACACACACAGTCAGCACCATGAATATCATATCTCCTCAAACACTTTCCAGAATCTCACAGACATAACGCACAGTAGCATACACAAAGACGAGACGGATAAAGAAGACAGCACGAGCACAAACAGACAACATAAACTCAACTGCATGCAAAGGGTCCGTGGGCCGTGGCTGTCATATAGGTGGAATGACAGTGGACAAAACCTTTCTTGACGCATGGTTGGATTGGCCATAAGGCAGACAGGGCATTTGCCTGGCAACCTATTGATGATTTTGGCCTGGTCTTCCCCTCATTGTAGTGGTATCAATGCTCGTGCTCTCATAGCTGACCTCAGATTTAACATTCAGGGTCAGATTTAAATATTCATTTTGGCTGTTGTGGTCAAAATAGCTTGTAATAGATGACTAAAAATGTTTTCACAAGCTTCATTGTCTATCTCAATGCCTGGCCAACCGATTTTGGCAGAAAATGCCCGGCCAGATTTTTTTTGTACCAGGCCAGCCTTGTGCTTTATTCTTGCCCAGGGTTATACTGTATATATCTGTGGTCAGATGGGTATAGTGAAAAGGATGGTCAAGACTATTACCTGCTGTATGTGTAAGGCGCATGGTAGCTGTGTACATTCCATCAAGCAGGTGAAAAATGTATGGTATTGTCCGCCCGCGAGATTGAAAGTTCTTTGTATGTAATGATGCGCCGGAGGGAAGTCCTTCACCCATCGACCTACAGTACCACTGCACCGGTTACCTTGAAAGCCAATATCATGCTTATCTCATGCTTGCGTTCAAGTCTTAATGTTTCATTTCTTTGTTTTTTATAAGACAAGGCGAGACCGTAAAAATAAAGCTTACTGTTGTCTGTACACAGTACTGTTTTCTCTTCTGCTTACCGGTATGTTTGCACACACAGACATTTTTCAGTAAACAATGACACGTTCGTTCATTAAACAATACAACAATGTTTGCAGAGGAGCAGAACGGTGTCAGTCAGTGTCATTTGAATTTTAGAAGACTACATTATTAATTTCTTGACGGTCTTGATGGAAGATATTGCTGTGCAACTGCATGTGCCACTTTTGCCTCCAAGTCATCAATTCACTTCAATGGACTAATAATCTATGCTACTACCATAACAGTCTTTAAAAAATGTTTTAAAACAAAATAAAATAAATACACTTACGTTTCCTATTGACGTGAGGAGGTGTGGAGCTATGAAGGTCTTCATGGTTTCATCTGTACGCTTAGCCCTATTTGACCAAAATGGCCAAGATATAGTAACTGATATCAGAAGCTAATGAAGCGTATCACCCAAAATCTATCTGCTGCCTGATGCCAAGAATGTGGTGACAGGATCAATAGTGGTGCGGGCGGCCATGGTTTTGGCACTGCTTGTTCGGGGGTCCTCACCTCAATCTGTCTGTCATTATCTGCCTTTGTAGAGCACAGCACACAGACACAAGTGTACTCACTATTATCGCTTTGTATGGACAGAGAGTCACCAAATGTTAGACTTGTCTCTATGTTGTAATTTGGTGCAATTGTATTCATTTGGTGGATTTCATGCATAAAACTGTTAACTATGGATGTGTCACAAAGACATTGAAATAGCATTGAATTCTTCTTAAAAATATACGTAAATACTGATGAAACAGCAATACTATATCTACACTACACATCAGAGAAAAGAGTCACCTTGCCTATAATCTGTGTTTATAATTGCCCATTGTTAGTTCATTTTCGTATGGGTGTTTCCAGTGACCTACGAAATACATGGCCACAACACTGTAGTTATTTCTAAACAAGAACAGTAGCAAAAATCAATTCTGGAAAGTTTCAGCATTTGGTTTGAATATGATCCATTTCCCCAGCTTTAGTGCAAAGTCCTGTTGCTGCATTTTATTTGAGAGTAAGCCGTTTGTGGAAGAATCAAATCAATGGACTGAGCCAAACGAAAACGATGTGCTCGCCTTAGTCAATTCTATTGATGATGAAGTTTTTCCAAGGTCAAGTTCTGACACAACTCTCTGCATAGTCTATAAATTCTGATAATCATGTGTTCACAGACCTACAAACGTAATGAGGAGTTATATTGTGTTGTAATCAATAAAGATCTTTGAGATGAGAAGTGTGTGAAGAATGGCTAGCAGCACACATTTCACTAGCGTAACGCAAGCACTTCCGCCCCCCCTGCAAGCTACCAAGAATGGACCCCGAACGAAAAAAGAGGGCCTCATATCATGTGGAGGGGGCCCGTTTCTTCAAGTCAAGGGCCCATGTGCCCCCCCCCGCCTCGTATGGGCCCCCGTGCCTCGCGGGGGCTGCAGGGGTATACTTTACGCCCCTGACACATTTGTTTTGCGAGGAAGCATGCTGCAAAGAGTGTCAATCTTGGCACAAACACAAATGGCAATCAATCAATGTTCAGCTGAGGAGGAGAGAAACCACATATATGAAAGAACTTTTTTTTCCTTTGATAAAAAAGAGGTTACTTTAGATAAACCTGCCAAGTTACAAAAATAAAGACGTATTGAATATGCATAAAACAAATCAACAGACCCCTTCAGTGCGCAGTGATGGCTGTATTTTTTTTTTTTCGTCGGCAAGCCTCCACTGAAAACTCCCTGAAGGAGGGCACATTTGAAATTGGGCCACAATCACTTCCATCATATCACTATATTAATGAAAAAAAATGTGGGCTGCAATCTAACTTCCTTTTAGAAAATATATTGGGGAACAAAATAGCAGTACAAGAAAATGAAATTCAACGTGCTGC
Organism: Engraulis encrasicolus; assembly: GCF_034702125.1. Taxonomy (NCBI): domain Eukaryota; kingdom Metazoa; phylum Chordata; class Actinopteri; order Clupeiformes; family Engraulidae; genus Engraulis; species Engraulis encrasicolus. The sequence goes on along the minus strand of NC_085862.1, from coordinate 29,941,574 downwards.
TTGATGTCAGTTTTCATTTTGCTGCCTTTTGACTTGAAAGGGGCCTCGGGGTGACAACTTTCAGTTTTGAGGCAGCTGTTATCTAATCCCGAATTGGGAAACAAGGCCATCTTGTGCCCATAGTAGTGAGCATGGATAATTGAGGATTGTGTGTAATTATTGATTCCCATTTCAAAATGGTTGCAGCGAGTAAGATAAATTAAATGATAAGGCATGGGGGCTGCTGGAAGACTGCTTTGGCATTGCTGCATTGCTGCTGACTAAGTCATAATGAATAAACATTTAATAGGAAGTGGTTGAAATCCACAATTTTCTCGCCTCCCATTTATTTAGCCCGCATGCTCATCTCTTTCTGTAATTACAATTAGGACTACAAGGAGCCCTTCAAAAAGGCCTGTTAGTAATTAAAAATAACCTACATCAGAGTTGCTGCATGAAGGCAATGACGTGTTTCAAAGTGATGAAAGCAAAAACTATTCTCTACACTCAACAAGTAAGATGCACATGAAACTGTCAGACAAAATGGTCAATGTGGGATGAATAAACAAGTTATTCAATTATATATTATTATAAACTATGTAAATTATCCCTTGTAGTAGGTTTTGCTGGGCAGGTGCAATACGCTTGGGCTTACAACCATATTGTATGATGACCAATTGTAATCAATAAAATGATGAAGTTAGTATAGTCATGGGTACGTGGCAGGGATGTCAAACTCAGGCCCAGGGGCAAAAATGAGTTTGACAACCCTGGGTTAGGGTGTCAGACGTGTAGCCCAAAGGATGGCGGTTTGACTGCTGACCTGCCAAATTGGTAGGGTGTAATTAACCAGTGCTCTCCCCATCCTCCTCCATGACTTTATAATTTTTTTAATAATAATTGTATTTGTATAGCACTGTTTCATACAAGGCATGTAACTCAAAGTGCTTAACAAATGGAAAAAAAAAAAAATTTTTAGAGATAGATTTAAAAGGAGAGGTATAGAGGAGAGGCAGAAAAAGCAGGAAGGCAGAGGAAGAAGAGATAGACAGAGAATGTAGAGTCATAAGGTCAACGTATGATAGGACCAGGATTCTTAGATGTGTAAGGTCCATAGTGGCTGGGCCTATCATAAGTCATAGATAGTCACACAGAGATTGGGCGCTCAGGTGCGGCCCCTGGTGGCATCAGGGGTGAGGAAAAACTCCCTTTCGCTTGATTCATAGTTTGTAAGGGGGAAAAAAAAGCTCAGTGAAGTCTGAGAAAAAAAAGACCCCCTATAGTCAGGAAGAAACCTCAGGCAGAGACCAGCGGCCACCTAGGGGAGCCCCCTGCCAGGGCTGGTTGCGAGTGGTAAGGGCGCTGCGGCAGCTGGGACACTATGACGCCTTGGCAGCTAGGAGTTGGCAAGGATGAAGAGGTGGGTCTTCAGCTGCTTCTTAAAGGAGTCGACGGAGGTGGTTGATCGAATCTCGATGGGGAGGGCGTTCCATCTCTTGGGCGCATAGCAGGCAAACGCGGCGTCGCCGATCTTCTTCTGCGGGGGGTGGGGGGTCCTTAGCAGCTTGGCATCAGTGGACCTGAGAGCTCGAGCAGGGGCATAAAAAGAGAGCATGTCTGAGATATAGCTAGGGGCAAGTCCATTTAATGCTTTAAATACTGTGAGCAGAATCTTAAAGTCGATTCTGTAAGAGACAGGTAACCAGTGCAGGTCTGCCAAGACAGGAGAGATGTGCTCTCTCATTCTGGTTCTTGTTAGGATTCTTGCCGCAGAATTTTGAATGAGTTGCAATTTGTCAATTAATTTTTTTGGGAGACCAGAGAAGAGAGCATTGCAGTAGTCTATCCTACTGGTGACAAAGGCATGAATAAGTTTCTCAGCGTCTTGTTGGGGGGCCAAGCCGCGCACTTTGTTAACATTTCTAAGATGGAAAAAAGCAGATTTTGTTATCTTGTTGATGTGAGGCTCAAAGCTCAAATCCGAGTCTATGACCACACCTAGGCTAGTAACCTTATCTTTAATGTGTATGCTTAGGTCACCTAGGCTTGAGTGGAGTTTTGCACGTTTTTCCTTAGGCCCAATGAGCAACACTTCAGTTTTATCCTCATTTAATTTTAGGAAGTTACTGTTCATCCAATCTGTGATGGCAGACATGCATTTAGTCAAGGCATGAATGGCAGTGGTTTGGCTAGGCTCGACAGAGATATATAGTTGAGTGTCATCGGCATAGCTATGAAAATCAACATTGTGCTCTCTGATGATGGAGCCCAGGGGCAACATATAGAGAGAGAAGAGGAGAGGGCCCAAGCAACTACCCTGAGCAACTCCAAAAGGCACATCATACTTGTTGGAGACGTGTTCTCCGATGGTGACAAAAAACTGCCTTCCTTTATACCCTGAACATGGTACTGTCCTACCACACTGCTCCTTTGTGGCGTGTTTGGGACTGCCCCCTTGCAAGGGTAAGGCATAAATGAAATTTCATTGTGTGCATTCTGTGCTGTGGAGTGCTGTGTCACAATGACCATGGGAGTTTCAGGTGGGCTTTCGTTTATGCTATAAAAGCAAGTCATATCTTAATGTCAACTAAATGAGGATATACTTGAAAAATTTGGTCCAAATGTGATAATACACATGATAATAAATCCCACTTCGAAGTTTAATAGGTCAGGAAAATGCCCAGTTGCAGGGTTATTACTAATCATGGTGTTGGCCCTGCAAATTATGACAAGATGCCAATTATACAATAGCCTAAAGCAAAATATGCCAATTATATTGTTTTAAAGTGAGAATGAGAATTCATCCAGAATTCGGAGTTCTATACTGTATACTGTATTTCAAACAAACAAACAAACACGGTTGAAAGTCACAATTGTCCTTTAGAGCTTTCATATCAACTTTTAGCACAACCTTGCCATCGTAATAACAGTATGTGTTGAAACTCACGCAGCGAAGCCTGTCTAATTTGAATGCAATCTGATAGGCTATGGGACAGTGCCCGACTCAGTTCAAGGCCACCAGCTGAGATTGAATATATGATGTGTATGTGTGAGCGCTATGTCCTGTATTAGAAACGAGTAAATGGTTATATTTCTGGGGAAATATTTTTCCATAAAATGTTAAGATGCTAGTGGCAAAACGATACATATGAAAGAGATTGCAAATGCAGTTAGAGCGCTACGTGAGTTATGTCATGGGGAGGTTAGCGTCCCCTTTGAGATCTAATAATAACATCTTAGTCAATCTCCTGAATAATAATAAAAAAATGATGACTTCCCATGTCATGCATATCCTCAGACGTTATATGATGTGGTTTATTGTGGTGTGCATGAAAAAAAAAACACTCTTTTCCCGGCTCACCTGTCTGCCGTGAGTCCGCCATCTTGATGAAAGGGCATCTGTCAGGAGATATGATTTTTATCGAAGCCGAGCAGGTGTATAAAGGCTGAGATAGAGGCAGAGGCAGAGGCAGAAGCAGAGGAGGCAGACTGCAGCAGTAATACCAGAGGTCCAGGCCAAACTGGCTCAACCAAGACAAATGGAGTGATCTTTTTTCTCATTTCCCACTGCTGCCCTTATCGCCCGTCTGAATCAAAGTGGGCCGGCGTGACACAGATTTTCTGAAAGAGTTGTGTCAGTTTGGGATTGGTAGGGCATACTGAAATTTGGGTGGAGTTGGAGCAATGTGGTCGAAGAAATATACTGTGTACACAGCGTACTTGAGGGGAATCATTGTGCAGACAATGAGGTGCATCTTAAAAAAACATAACAAAACAAAAAACAGTAGCAGCAATAATCAATAACAGTTTTAAGATTGTAGTGGCAATGTGGTGAAGTGAGTAGAAACAGTGAACGTACTTGTGAGTAATGTGCCATCATCGGGACAAAGAATCACGTATTATGAAAACTTCACCACGTTGTTAATGTGGTGCTTTCCTCCTTACCTGGTTTATTCATTTCACAACAGTGTGAGTAATTGCATTATGATCTCATTACAAAGTCAACTCTACATTGTTAATCTTGTGAGAAAATTCAGACAGAAAGCAGATAGAATGGAAACCGAAAAAGGCACAGATATATTGTCTGTGTAAACAATGCTTTCATTTTTTTCCCCTCAGTGAAATGATAGGCCTACATAGAGATCTATTTTGAAGGAGGGATTTTATTTGAAGCAATTACTTACCACCCCCAGGAAGAGCAACAAAATGAATGTTTTTTTGTACTTTACTTTGGAAAGTTTGTAAAATGATTTTTTTGTTTTTGTTTAAATCATGAGTTGGCCATTAGAGTTATTCCTCTATGTCTCCCTACATTTCCCATTTCCTTCATAGGGTTTGTATTTTTTCCGATGGGAGTATGCACACACACCCAGTGGTGTAGTCTACGTAGAATGCAGGTATACACAGTACCCACCTCAAAATTGCAGGAATTTCAGTATTCCCACTTAAAATGGATCGATCCATTATTTAGAATAGCACAAATATATACAGTATCCCACCTCAAAAACTGCTCAACTATACAGTCCCCACTACAAAAAAGTAGACTACATCACTGCACACACCTACACCTAACATGCTTAACAAGACACCCCTTTTGGGTTACTCATGTAATCCAACCAACTAGCCAACCAATGTCCAGTCTCAGCTGCTCACAAACAATCTGCATTTTACTGCCCTCTCACAACACAGCACTAAAGACTTTGCCACACCAATATTCAATTACAGCCTGCACCTGCCACCCACATTACCCTGGTCACGTCTCATTCCCACCTGTATTTAAACCTGGGCTCTCGTACTACACGCTTGTATGAACGCCTGTTTATGCCTTGTCTTTTCAATTTGTTGTCCCATTTAGTTGCACATCATTATGAATATAATGAATACTATACCATATAGCCCCGTCCAGCAGTATAAGCAACCTTTAATTTTATTTACAAAATGTGTAATATCTCCAGAAATACATGGAAATATTCTCATTCGTGTGCGCTTTTGGATGCATGCTTTGGGTTTTTGTCTTGCTGGAGTGCACATGGTCTTCACCTAAAACCTTGTTCTTGCATAGGGTTTAATTATTAGGGCTAAATTATGATACATGTGATACTTGTTATATATGTGATACGGTCAATGCCCTATTTTGTGTAGTGTTTGGCATATGGTGCTTGATGAAACAAGTACCCGAGACTGTTCCAAATTGGCCAGGATGTTAGATCTGGTATTTTTTTCACAATCTGCATCAACCTTTACAGGCTTTTATTATAAATGATCCCCTTACTTCCACATTAAAGCATGCTCTTTACAATTCAATGTTTGGCAGGTTGACCATATTATTTGTTTTCTGGAGATATTTCCCATTATCTACTAAAACTTCAAGGGTGCTGGGCAGCGCTGTCGGAGTTAATTATATACAGTGACTGTGTCAGATGTTGGTTACCACATGCATTCAAGCTTTAGAACCAGTGCTCCCCATTTGCTCTGTCCTAATTCCCTAACCCTGACCAAAACTTCAATTTTCCAGTTAGAATTTCTTTTCTTTCTAGATTAAATGAACTTGCATGAGTGACTTCTTTCCCTTTCATTGGATTACGCCGATGGTGGGGCGTTTGGTTAAAAGTGGGGTTTGGAATGTCGAGAGAAAATTATGGGATTTCTTCAATAATCTTGAACAAGATGTGGTGTGTATGACTATCAAAGGATCCTTTTGACTGATCACAGAATTATTTATCATGGACAAATTTAAGAAATGAGTAACCCTGATTCCTTGCCTCCCATCTTTTGTATTAATTTTAATTAAATAATTTACCCATTGATGTATCCAAATATTTTACCGTAAGTAGCTGTCTTGTTTGAGATAAATGAGTTGAATGAATGGACGCGATATTACAGAAGACATTGGATATGGAACCATGTCAAAGCTAAAAGACAGGGGGAAACCAATGAATATCATATCCATATGGATGAACGTATCCATAAATCTGGGCCATTCATAAAAGAACCATATATCTGACGACCTTAATGAGAATCCTTGCACACTGCTGTCTTCAAATGTCATAAGAGCGTAGGTCCTCTCGTATAAGATCCTCTGTGGCATTGGAAGATCACAGAATATCTTTGAGAAGAGCTTCTGTGGTCATGTAAAGGACATGCTTTGGAGATGAGCTATTCCAAGGAATATGGTCACACTGTGGCTCCAGCAATGGCTCCAGTACTTTTCCAGTGCATGTTGATGTGCCTTTGAAGTCCCAAGAGGGATTACAGTCAAAACATGTTTACTAGATATTAAGAGCACTCACTGCAAATGAATATAGCAGTCGTCCCCCCCCATTTTTGTGGTAGTTTCACACCCTTCCAAAGTTCAAGAATGTGGATAAATATGAAGTGAGATTAAACTTCTAGCTACAAAAACCTTTTTTTCCTTTATTTAAAAATAGGGATGGAGCTGGATGACCACCTAAAATGCTGCACTTAGACTCCACCCTGAGAATAAAGACTTCATTTAAAAATGTTGCTTGGTAAATGTGAAAAAGACGACTAATGCATTTCGGCGGTATACTTAAGTATGCAAAGCCTTTAATAGATGTTTCATTGAAATGGACCTTATCGCCTGGACCAGAGAGGTTAAACTGTAAGATGTTCATACAGTAAATCCAAATTCTTTGACATCTGGCCGACTAGCTTGTGAACTGCCCAGACGCTCTGAAGCAAAGCAGAGCTCCATCTTTTATGGTGTTTAGCCATGCAAAACCCACACAGCCTTTCTTTGGCCAACATATTTGGACTGCTTAGCAAATCATTTATTATTATTATAATTTACAGATATACTGAATTTACCGATTCATCAATTTCCCCATGGGGATCAATAAAGCACCCCATACTGTGCTGTACTGTAGTGTACTGTGATGTTTTGCTTTCCTTTATCTCACAAAATATGAAGGGGATATACACTCATATCAGTCCATAGATATATTTGCTGAAGGTGATGGATTTTTTTTTTTTTGGACCATGTGGAAAGAAACACAGTTGATCTTTTCTGTGGTCCTACAGTAGATCAATGAGACTGAGGAAGGCTTACTTGGGGTTCAGGTACAGTGCTCCTATCTCCTATGGCCATGAGCTGACCTCTGACATCTGCCAACACTGTCAGGTACGAAACAAGGATGGAAGAGTGCTACAGTAGCTATTATATCAGTCCATGGCATTTTTGGGAGGTTCACGTTGCTATATGGTGGTTGGCTGCTGCACTGCAGATAAAAGTACATTGTCTAACCGTGCCGTTCCCAAACTTTTCCCCCTGCGCACCCTCTTGTGCATTTCAATGTGGTTCGCACACCCCTAAGCGAATATTTTGGTGTGCTGATGGCCATGCAAGTATGGATTCACTGCGCATTCACCGCAAAATAGGCACAGTCGTTTAGGGGAATCCTCTTCTCCGATAGACCTGACATTTTTTTCTGCTTTGTTGCACTCGCTACATGAAGTAGGAGTTAAACTACACTTCACATGGACCCTTCCAGCATACAATTCACCATACAATTGCAAACTGCTTAAAGGAGCATTCCTGCCAATTTGAATATGCTGTTGTATTGCTCACGCTACCATTGACTTGACCCTTTCCAAGATGTGTAATTTTCAGCTATATGCTCATGGACAGCTTTCTGGCTGCTGTGATGACCATTCATATTGATACTGTCAAATCACGCTCAATTCTAATGAGGGCAGCTTTTGTTTGTTTACATTTTCAAAAAAATGTTAACCTAGGCCTGCTCCAAATATTTTCCCAAAAGGTATCGCTGTTTGCTAGTTGTCTGCTGATGTTGCATAACCTTTTGGATGTTTTTGGGAATAAATAAAAATGTTTTTTTGAAATGTAAACAAACACCTGCCCCCATTACAATGACCAGGACCCCTGAAAAGGCTGAAGAAAAAAAAATCTCAGGTACTGACAAGTACAGGGTAGTGTGAGCATTACAACTGCATGTTGAAATCGGCTGGAGTTATCCTTTAACCCTATCCAGACCGGGGGTGGGGCTAAAAGTGCCCGCACCAACTTTGATGTCGTATAACTCCTGAATGACTAAAGTTATGACTACGAAACTTTGTGACTTTTCCTAAAATGAAGTTGGCTACAGTGTGATACCAAAAGATTAGGTTTATCATTTTTGTTGTTGCCATGGCAACGGTTTTCTGACAGGTACGTCTGACCAAAAATCACTGATCTAAGTCTCATCATCATCTGTTTTCATATTTTTTTACATTTTCATTAGCATCAGACACCCATGTGAACATCTGAAGTGGTCTGAAGCACATAATAACCAATATTGATGTGCATTACCCAAGTTAGATGGAAAATACGTTAAGGTGACATTTTGGGCAATAAAATCAGGAAATGACGTCATAATGATGTCATAATATCCAATAATGACACCAAACTGATGTCATTCGTAGATCTTTGGCTGAAGATCATCCCCTCCAAGTTTGGTGGTCATACGCCATTCGGTTCCTAAGTTATGAGGGGGGGGTCAAAAGAGCCCCCCCCCCGGTCCCAGGAATGCCAAAAAAGCCCGGTCTGGATAGGGTTAATGTTCATTAATGCTGGATAAAAACACATACCCACCATTGCTCTATTCAGCCTGCGTACTCCTTTATGGCAGGCTGCACACCCCCAGGGGTGCACGCACCCCACTTTGGGAAACCCTGGTCTAACGTGTTAGCCTAAAGCAAATGAGTCGTTACAAAGGCCTGAGTTTTTTTTTCTTTTAATGACTGAGGTGACCCATGCAAAAATAATTTCACTCTGCAGAGGCTTGACATTTTAGAGGACAGTCACCCTGAAGTCAGTCACTGAATTTTCAAATGGACCTGTCTGATACGAGCGATAATGAAAGGGGGAAAAGCAACAAATTAAAACTCACTGAATGGCTGACTGACTGAATTACTGACCGAACCAACCAACCAATCAATCAATCAATCAATCAACCAATCAATCAATCAATCAATCAATCAATCAATCAATCAATCAATCAATCAATCAATCAATCAATCAACACTTGATTGGTGTGATTAGTACTGTGCAGTAATTTCAGCACTGATTCAGCAGTTCTGACAGTCAGTAGTGCAATTTTCAGCTATATGCTCATGGACAGCTTTCTGGCTGCTGTGATGACCATTCATATTGATACTGTCAAATCACACTCAAATTGATCATCTCATTTAAAACTCTCTGTCCACATGAAATATTGGCACTCATCACTCAAAATGTTTCTCCATTGTCATCACTGCAATTAGGGGTCAATAGTACAGAAGATATGTACAGTGAGATTTAAAGACTGCTGTTATAATGATGGCTTGAGATGGAAATCAGCTGTCCGAAGACCAATACAAATTTCACTGCATTCTCTAGTCTCTCCCATTCACAATGTTTAGATTGTAAATAATGATGGCGTGAAAGGCAGCGTATACTTGGAGTGCATGCGGAAGGGGCTGGGGGGTGAGGGTGCTGCAAGAAGTTCTGCCACATATTTGCTCCAGATAATTTACTCAAACATCAGAGGTAGATTAGCCTGATAAACCAGACTAAATGTGGATGTCTAATTTAGTCTGGCCTCGATGCATAATACATCCGAAGATTGTTGATGAGAACAACCTTCCCTCAAAAGCCTGCCCGCTTTGATTCAAAACACATCTTTGCGTTGTAATTGGTTTGCCAGATTCATGGCATTCTGGCTTCATTGAATCATTATGCGAGGCCAGACCCACCCGTAGACAAAACATTTTGCCGTCCAGCGGGTGGCGCTGGTTCACCAGGCTAGAGGTAGATAATTAGTTAAATCCCCTTTTGTTTAATAGCAAACACAGAAAATAATATAGCCTACTGCATGGCAGCACTTTTCTTCTCTACTTTTGCATTTCTGTCTTGGGACTTGCATGCGGGCACAAGAAGTCCCTCAGGATGGGTTGGATATTTTAATAGACACATGACTCTCGGACGAAATTGAACATACAGAATTTGTAGTCAGGGACAATTCTTGTCAATTTGGTGCCCTTGGCGAGTGCCTTTTTGTACATTTAGAAATTGGCATCTTTAAACATAGCATTGTACATTTGATCGAGAACAGCTGATTTACCACCTGCATATACAGTATACTGAGTGCCCTTAAATAATACGAGTAAATGTAATGTTTTATTTCACTTGACACTCTCATCCTGTCAGATTTCCGGCGTTACTTGGGTGTTACTATGGTGCCCCCATGACATTTGGTGCCCTAGGCAATGTCTTGTCTGCCTATGCCTATCGCCGGCCCTGTTTGCAGTCTATAGGCAGCTCTCATTAGAATGACACAGGCCCTGCTCATCAAAATCTCATCAAAAACTCTGAGTCCTGAGAGGAAGTGCCCAAACTCAAAGCATCTTCACGACTCGTCATTCTTCACAAGCCTCTCATAAAGGCACCTAGACTGTCCGACAGAAGAGAAGAAACGCAAATCATACAAAATAAACTTGCAGAGTATGGGGTTTCCGGCACGTCTGTAAGGCAGGCCAGCAAGTAGTTGTCAAGCAGAAAGCATACGCAGACATGCACACACACGCATGCACACACACACGCATGCACGTATACACACACATACACACACACACACATTTGCATATCACACACATGTACTGTACATGCACACATGTGTGCGCACACACACACACACACACACACACACACACATACACACACACACACATACATACACACACACACACACACACACACACACACACACACACACACACACACACACACACACACACACACACACACACACACACACACACACACACACACACACACACACTCCTGCAGCCACTATACTGCTCCTGCTCTCCTCATTAGGATAGCTGTTAGGCAGCCTTTGAATGCCAAGAAGCTGGTGTGAAGGGAGCCTGGCTCTCTCTCTGTTGAGCTTCCCTGAGCTCTAGGTGCCAAAGTTTGATTCCCTGCCTAAGACCTAAGAGACTTCCAGAGCAGTGTGGTGACAGAGGGAGCAAGCACCAGGGAAGCCAAGCACACTGACATGACACGCTGCAGCGCACACTGCTCGCTCTCTCTCCCGAGCAAGCCACCATTACCTCTGACAGAGGACTTCACTTCTCATTTTGAAATGATAATATCTGTGTACATTGAAGTCCCCTGTTTGAACGGGTGACGAGTGTTGAGGGAAAGTGTTATAGACTTTTGGGTTGCTGCGTTTTCTGTTTTTGCTACTTTGAAAATAAGTTAGTGAATGTGCTGCATTGGTACATTGGGGACTAGCATTTAGATTTAGTGCATTTAGAGTTTACCCGGATAAACTAAATCTACATTTAATCTACATTCATTTTCGAGAAAAGACTACAAGCTACTTACAATAAAAACTCAATGTATTTCTTAAGTTGGATATTTTTTTTAAGATGTTGTAGCAAATATTGGTGTGTGTGGGTCGAGATCAGTGCTTTGCCCTAAGGTCGTTGTCTGGGCTTTGAAGTAGTCAGAATCAACACAACCTATCATGTTAGTTACAGTTGCTGCCGTCAAAGAGATGAAATGGTTTTGGCAATTCTGTGCTCTGTTAGGCCATCATGCTTTCCTTTCATTCTTATGTGGTGAAATAGCTTATTGATACAATCTAAAAAATGATGTAGTTTTACAAATTCTGCCCTACAAAGGCAAAGTAACTACATATTTTGCCAAAATTGAGTTTAGACTGAAAATGGTCTTTCTTACGCCTCCTTCATCTTGTGTTTTTTTCCTATGTCAAATTTGCAGTAACTACAGTATCCAAACTAATACCAAGGCTTTGAAGGCATTTTGCCTCAGTTTCATTGTTGGTGTAGTTACACTTTACCTTTGTATGGAAGAATTGTAAGGAGTAATGCAATAGAACAGACCTTCAAGACCTTCAAGATAACCTTTGACAACTAGTCATTAAAGCTCCATTTTACACCGATTACGATCTATGACACAGAATAACTATTTCTTACACTTAGAACTTTTCATATGATGTAATGTTTCAACACAGAGTTTTCACTTTCCACGAACCATTCACAGGTTTAAAAAACAACCAAGTGTTCATTTGAAGAACCATTTATTTTTTGAAGAGTTGTTCTGTTGGATCGAAAATGAAGTGGAATATTTTCCAGGTCATGATGCCATGGATTTAGTTTCTTGCAAGGAAAGCACTGTATCATGACTTCATGTTGAAAAAAAAAACCAACTTGAGCTGAATATTTGTAGACCAATATATCGCACATGTTCTTTGTAAAATCAGCATAGCGAGTGTTCCATGCATTTGAAATGACTATTGTACTCTGCCGCTTTATCAGTGACACCCACATATGCCTCCAGTTTTAATTTTCTGATAACAACAAAACATTAACTGCCACACAATACCACACAACCAAAAACGGATCGTAATGCCGTGAAATTTTAAAAAGTTATTTGCTGGTTACAAGGGCTTCTGTACGAAACAGGAAATGGTTAAGGAGCGTGTCGAACGGTCTGAGGATCAACTCAACACGATGCTGATGAAACGTGTAAGCAGATTTTCTATGGAAACTCGGCTCAAAAAGGAGCCTGTGTGTGTAATCTTGTTTAACTTTGTAAATCCACCTGGCCTTGGAGGGCTGCACGTGGCATTTCTGTTGGCTGCCGGCTGGCGCACCTTATCACTCTCTATGCAGGCTGTCCCAACAGCCAAGAAGCTGAATCCGGCCAGATTATCCCCAGACCAAGGGGTTAAGTGAGAAGACTTCAAAGATCCCAATCACTCCTTTGGCTCCATGGAGAGAGAGAGAAGGGCCTTCGGTAGGTACGTACACTATGGGCCTCTGTAATCCAGAGCGAATGAACGATCATAATTTAGATAACACCAAGAATCTGTCTGTCTTGAGATTGATGGGGTGCTATGGGATATGGTTGATAGAAGGTTAAGAAAGGCCATCAATGCAGCTAAACGTACATAAAATAACACACTGCTGATTTCATTACCAGCATATTCTTCCTTTCCGTTTATGAGGAATACACTGCCGAGGTGGAGGAGGATTTATTTCATTAAGTAATCACACCATCAATTAGAAATTGTTCGTCCAAGAAAGAGTAGCCTACTAAATCTTGCTGGAAGTTCCACACGTATAAATTATGCCCTCATATATCTCTCAGGGTCTTTATCACTCTCTTTGTGGATTACCTGTTTAAGTGTAGAGATGAAAATTGGATCAAAGATGGGAGTATATACCGCCATGCATTAGGTTGTCATCGCAGAGATGCTGAGGTGTGAGGGGATAGTGGGACTGATTATCCAGTGCCTCAGTGGCAGTAGAGGGCCTAACAAGCCTGATGAATGAGTAATATGGAGAGGCAGGGGCACCAGAGAGACTACTTATGCATAGACACAAGAGTTACACGCCACATGCTGCTCATATGCAGTTCTAGAATGGGGGGCAGGGTGAGCCCACAGCCTCAGGAGAATGGCTCCTGTGTCCCTGTTGTGGTTCCTGGGCTAAACAGCCAATGGATTGACCATGAATTTTGTAATGAAAATAAATGAAAATTGAAATATGAAATAAAATAATAAAATAGAATCTGTTTTGCCATTAAAGCCAGGCAATCGATTGTCGTGCAAAATTTTCTCGTCGTGTGTGACATTCTAAAGATAGAATTTTGCCGGCTCAAAGAGTCGCCGATCACAAATCGTAGATATCAAACATTGTTCGATATTTACGACTCGAAATAGAACTTCGGGCATTGTCTCTGAGTTTCCGATCGGGCGTAAGATTGACAGTTGCTATTCTCTTTATGTGTGCGCCGCAACCCGACGTCAAAATCGGACACAACATCGGGAGCACAATTTTGGTTTACAGCACCACTGGGCTTGTGACAATTACTCTGTGTAGTCCGTACCATCTGAGGCACGCTGTAATAGTCATTGAAAAAGGTTGATTACCATAGTACTTCTCTACTATGATATAAGGACCTTCAGTAATGCACTAAGACTCGGTCCTTCCCATTCAACAACAAATTCATAACTGTGTTTTAACTGGTTAAAAAAAGTTTTAATCTGTTCATCTGTATGGAGGTTGTTAATACACAGATTGGATGCTGTTGCTGATTAGAACTGTCATCTTCAATTTAAGATGCCAGCTGTTCAAAAGTAGTTTTAATTTGAACTCTGTTGAGTGATGGACATCTGTCCCTGAGCGCCTAATGCTTGGCTATGAGTGACGTTCACATCTGGAGACAGTAAAGATGTGAAGTTGTTGTACTGTGGAGGAAGCTATGGAGCGATAAAATGTTTCATGATGTGCTTATTTTATTCTTTGCTTAATAAGGAACTCTGGAAGTGGCACTCAGCTACACACCAACTGGTAGCGGCACATAAATGTGCTATAACGGAGAACTAATAAATTCTTTCTCAGTAACATTTCTCTTTTTGACACTGAAAAAATAGATAAAACAAACGCAGAAGCAGCACATCTCTCTTATACGCGGACAATGCTCGGTCAGTTTTATTGTGAATAATTCTGCATGTTTTTAATCGTTAGTGAGCATACTGTCAGGGAGGGAGAGAATAATGAAGATGAAGTTCAGCAGGAATGGAGTGGGATTTTAAATTAAGCCACTAACTCCGCTACATGAAGGTGGCAAAGAACATTAATTATGACAGTATAAAAATGCTCCAAAGCCTCTTTAAAATACTTTATCTCCACAATTAGACGGTGTTTACCCTTTCAGTATTCTGAATATCTACTCCTTATTTGGTGCCCAGCAGTATGTTTAGGCTGGAAAACTCAAAACGCTGCAAGGGTCAACTAAGTTATTAAAGAACACTCCCGCATAACTTCCCATATCACTGTAGTAAACATTACTTGCTTTTCACTGTGGCACCAATGTCATTCATAGCAAATCTGCTTTTGGTTCTGCTTTTACATAAGCCCAACCGTTATGCACGCCTGTCAATGTTTACTTGAAATCTCCATACCAAATAATGAACCCCAGCTTGCAGCTCGGCATCCCCATACAGTGGGATTACAGTGGCATGATAGAACCTCTAAAGCCCTTTAAGTAATTGCTTTACCAAGGACCTGCACAGTACAATTTTGCAGTGTTATTTCAGCACTATCCTAAGCATACGTACAGTATGTAGGCCCATTCGATAAACAAACAGTGGTGTTAGATCCAACTATATGAGTGTTCAATTATCACTGTGACATTAATCAGTACAGTTTTGAGGTATGAATTCAACATTTCACCACAGAGCTGAATTTCACACCATTCCAGAGTATGCATGGGCCCATGTGATGTAGTGTTGTATTAGTATTTCCCAACTTAGGCTACTGTTTGGAAATGTTAAAATCACCCAAGTTCAGCACGGTGCTGCACTTTAAATATTTGCAATATTCTATGTGAAAAGATATACTGTGGAGGCAATATTAATCTACAGTATGTTGGTGTAACTTGTGCGGTTTTAGTAATATATGTTCATGGCAGGTTTGAACAATGAGTGTGAAAATGAGTGTAACAGAACAGCCTTGATTCATGCTATCCATTTGGTTGCTGTAGTTGTTGTTGTTTGTTGGGGGCATCCTGTTTTCTACGGTTTGCTGGGAGCTGTTCTCAATTTCCAAACCAAAGGCAGTTGAATTTCGGCTCAATAATCAGCTCACACGATGTTCAGTTTTTATTCCGATGACATACATATAGGCCAACATATCTCACATTCTGTAAAACCTTCTTTAAGCTTCTGTGAAGTTGTGGCAGATAAATACACTTAATGTAGGCCCACCGCCCATATATTGGAAAATGAAGAGAGGAGAATGCATGATACATTAGTACACTCTGTATAGCCCACATCAAAAAGGGCCTAGAAAGAGAGACAGTGTTCTCTTCCCAAGAATATTTATTTAATGGATTCATGCAAAGGACTTGAGGTCTAATTAATGTATGGGTACATGTGAAGGATGAATGGCAATACAGCAATTGTACAATCTCTGGAAATGTAGAGATCATCTTCTGAGCATGTGCACTGTCACCCTTATAGAATAATTCAACCTATTTAATTGTGGAAAAATGAGAGTACAAAGATATGAAACAGCTGCTAGATTATATCGCAATTAATTTTGGTGTTGAGAAAAAACTGAAACATAAATCATAGAAACGTAGACGTATGTTTCAGAGAACTGAATGCAAATATATCCATGGGCAGTTATTTACAACTTACGGTGAAAATGACATAGATTTGACGTGATGTCTTTGAAGTGTGCGGGGTGTGAATTGTGGTGGCCCTAAAGCACTACGCTCTTCTGAGCAATTTTCTGAACAATTGGTTTCCGTGCTCCTAATTTCCGCTGTCTTAAAAACTTTGTGCGCCCCCGCACATTAGACTAAAAGCAAAGCCATGTCGCTCCCAGTCGGGATTGGTAACCCCATCCATGTAAATTGAATAATTTGACCTCTGGGTTGACGCTGCACTATGCCGCTGCGTTTGACTTTTGAACCCCGCAGCAATAACTTCCAAGTGGCATTCCAAAGGTGACCTCGGCGCGCATTCACATGCATATGCAGGCACTTTTGTCAGAACAATCTATTAATGATATGCGGCCCTTGAATCCTTAATCTTAGCCCGGAGATAAAAAATTTCCACCAGTGGGACATGTTTATGATACCATGAGCAGGGCCTGACTGGCTCCCAATGCAAATGCACAGCATGTCTCATTGCATTGAATTAGCTTCCCTGTCATGTTGGCGAAAACAACTTGTGGCTTTAAGTGACAGAGCAGATTTCGATCACACGGACGCAGCGTCCCCCCGTGTTGATTCAAATACATGGGAATGAGCCTCTGACTGTTTACGGTGTCTTTTTCTAACACATCTAAACACTGCACTAGCTCTTGCCTGTTTGTATTTAAAACGCAGTGACAAGAGCCAGTGAGATCACAAAGTCATAAACACAGAGAGACAGACAGAGAGAAAAAGCAGAGGGTAAGAGAGAAAGATTGAGAGAGAGAGAGAGAGAGAGAGAGAGAGAGAGAGAGAGAGAGAGAGAGAGAGAGAGAGAGAGAAAGACACGAGAGAGGAGCCCAGTCTTGCGGAAAATCAACTGTATGCTTCGTGGTGCCGCTACGATATAACCTCGTTTTTCGTGGTTGGGCAACGCACGCTGTCGTAGAGAGTGTGTGAGAGAGAGAGGGCGAGAGAGAGCGAGTGAGAGAGAGAGACCACCCGAGCACCCGACCCTAACCCTAACCCTAACCCAGACCACCCTAACCCTAACCCTAACCCTAACCCTTAACCTAACCCTAACCTTAAAGGGATGTGCCACTATTTTCGGGCTTAATACAGTCAAAATCGTTGGCCAGGGTTTATAAAGGTGGTAAAGTGTCTTATTTTTCATGTAAGCCGTTGTCTTTCTTTAAGACAAGTTAAAAGAGGGAGCATCTCGCTAAGCTAGTGAAAGTCAATGGATCCGTGTAGCATGCTACAATGCTTCACGGATCCATTGACTTTCACTAGCTTAACGACATATTCCCTCTTTTAACTTGTCTTAAAGCAAGACAACGCTTAACATGAAAAATAAGACACTTTACCACCTTTATAAACCCCAGCCAACGATTTTAACTGTATTAAGCCCCAACATAGTGGCATACCCCTTTAACCCTAACCTTAACCCTAAACTTAACCCTAAATCACTTGTTTGAAATGTTTGATTACCGTCGTTTCCAGTTAGCCTTCACTCACGCTTGATTGCTGACATCCGTCCGCATGATTCTTCCCCCCAGAACCAAACTATCCAAATTGTCAATTCCCCCTTTTGTCATCCAACCACGAGAAACAGGGCTATTCCTAACGGCACCGAGAGGCTGAAAGTTGACTTTTTCTGTTTTTCTCGTAAATACTTCACAAATGGCCCGAGATACGGTTGGAGAGAGACAGAGAGAGAGACTGTGTGTGAGAGAGAGAGAGAGAGAGAGAGAGAGAGAGAGAGAGAGAGAGAGAGAGAGAGAGAGATCACACACACACACACACACAGATACACTGACTGTGTATCCTTTAAGGGCATAAATACAAAATTAATTTACCATGTGGCTCTCACAGCCGCCACTTTAGCCACTCACAACACCTGGTCGCCTCCCTCCCCTGTTGTCAAGCAACATCAACTATTATGACACGCCGGTGCAGAGACATCTGCCAGTAATTTAAAAGTAAATATGAAAATCTGAATTGGAAGTGATCACCAAGTGAGTGTGAGTGCCGCGTGCGGTAATGACGTTACAGCTCCTTAACCCTACTTACGCAGAGGACTGTCACCCAACGCAGTCGCCGTCGATCATTCTGATGAAATTTGTTTGTACAGTATTTATCCTTATATGTCATCTATACACACAGCCCCCCCCCCTCCCCCATTTCCAACCCCTGAAGTAAGTTATTGTATTTCAGCAGGCACCGTCTCATATGCAGGGGGCTCCTGCAGAAACTCATTCTACACAAAGGTCACGGAACATTAAGCCCAGCACTGGCAGTAAGCACAAGACATTATCACTGTGCAGGGGGCTGGAATTCAGAAAAGAACAAAAGAAAGAGAGAGAAAAATCATTTGGAAATCCAGTAGCTGTCTCTCATCCCCCCCCCCCCCCCCTCTCTCTCTCTCTCTCTCCCTCTCTTTCATTCTCTCACTCTTCTGGATAGGGGAGGGTGATGGGCAGGGAGGGAGATGGGGGGATGGAGCTGGAGGTGTGGGGAACTGGGGGGTGAGGCCTGGGTGGGGCGTAGTCACCAAGCGTATGGGGCTCTTCCCCATGAGGGAGAGTGTGTGGTGAGATTATGCGCTGAGCTTCCAGCAGACCTGTGTGAAGTGAAGCTGAACAATCCCCCAGCCCTCTATACTACACGCAGCCCGTACCTCCCCAAACAGAGCTGACACGACCCCCCCCCCCCCCCCAACCCAGCGCCACCACCCCCTCACTGTGCGCCTGTATCCCAGCCAGCTAAAAAAAATACCAGAAATCTTTCAATCCTCCCCTATTCTCCCTCTCCCTCACCTGCCTGGCATTAGCCTTTTCCCCACAACCTTAATCGTCTCCTTTTCTATGGCATTAAAATGAAGAAGAATAAGGGGGTGCAAAAAAAGAAAAGTTGGATTGCCTGTGAATTTGAGTGAATTTCTATTCCTCACATGAAGCAGTGCTTGTCTCCGTCAGCCGATTCAGCTGTAGGAATAATGAGAGGCGCCACGACTCCTCAGTCAGCCTTCTATCCAGCTTTTGTTCTCGGGCGAGTTTGCTTTTGTTGTGTTGAAAGAAGGCATGAAAGAAGGAAGAGCCCATGCCTCAGCCTGCCTAGGGCACAGTACACTTTACAGTGTTAATTCAACACTTAAGGGGGTAGAAACACCACCACGAGTGTTAAATCTGTGTTCTGTGTAATTAACACTGCTGTATTTACTGTGGTAACTCAGACACATGTAGGTGTTCATGTCTCACAGACAATGCATTAGTTCACAAGGAGCTGCACTTAATGGATCAAAAATGGGACTGGGGAAAAAAAACTAAAGTGTTGCCTTTCAGAAACATTTTCTGAAGGCGATCAGACTGCTATCATCATCTACCATACAGCATAAATGCTCGATGCATCAGATTGATATCTATACAGATGACCTCAAAGCAAGCGTCCTCTTGAGTGCATAAAACGCAAGTCAACTCTTGAAACATTGCCTCCCACACATATTCATTTACTGCTGAGTGAAATAAAAAAAAATGTGATATAGAGGGCTTATCAAATGATTTTTGCATCGAATGATTGTTTTTTACTTTTATTGGCCTATTGTTTATGCATACTGTACCATCAAGATCAGGCTTTCACGGTGTGCTGTTGCAGTGGAAATGAATAAAACACTTCGAATGAGAATGCAAAGCCGCTACATATCAAACTAAATGAATGTTGATGGAGGAATTCGTGCCACTTACGTACACACACACACACACACACACACACACGCACGCACGCACGCACAGATACCCACACATGGCCAGATGCATGCACGCACGCACAGACACAAACACACACGCTTTGATTTGTTTTGTACCTACACTCTCCCCTCTGATACAGCAGCAGTCACTACTGTGTATGCACCACCCTGCCTTGCCTTGCCTCCATTCCTTTCCTGCTTCCCTGTCTGCTTCTTTGTCCTCATCCCTGGCTGCTGCTGCTGCCTGCAGAGAGAGAGAGAGAGAGAGAGAGAGAGAGAGAAACAGGAAAAAAGAGACCAGAGACAGTGACAGAGAAAGAAGCAGAAAGATAGAGCCTAATAGACGCGAAAGCTCATGATTGCCACCTTTTAAACATACAAATCAATTAAAATGACTGAGTCGCTTCGGAATAATGAAGAGAATGGTGTTGTCTAGCCCCCGAAATGAGATGCCTTTAAAAGTGGGTTTCAGCTTGGCAATTATAAGTTTAATTACAACAGATCCAGATCGCAATCAGCCGTAGCAGTAATGATGCTAGTGTTGGTGTCTCCAAAAAAAGATCTGTCCAAGGTTGTGGATCTTCCTATAGCAGTGCCCCTCAGTAATGGAACTTCAACTGAAAATGTAATTACTGTATCTCCACATTTTTTGTGGGTCATGTGCCAATTTCAGCCTTGTAAAAAGGCCGGTAACACTTTATTCACTATTGCAGTGGACCTACCACATTAGGGACAGTATAATAACCATTACAGGTAATAGCATGTAATAACATGTACCGTTATGTTCATTGCATAATGTATTTTTGTGTACCTCATACCTGTGAACTTTGAGCTTCACAACATCGGGATAATTCCTAGATTTTACGCCAAAAGGGACATTTTCAATAGGTCACATCCTGATTGTCAACGGGGCGACAGCGACAAGCCAGCCGGTGGTTTCTACTCTGCCTTTAACACTGAGTCTGCGACCAAGACCAGTTGACCAGTGCTACATTTGGTAACACTTTACTTGACGCCGGCATCATGCGTATGACATAACAGTTTCATAATAGTGTCATGAACGAGTCATAAACATAATGCCAATGTCAAACGTTTTATGGCTAAAGGTTTACATTGTTCGGCCTGTCTTTGTCATAATCGAATTTCACTTAAAGATAAAGTCATACAATGTTTATGACATTGACATAATGTTTATGACACATTCATGACAGCATTATGATAATGTTATGACACCGTTATGTCATACGTATGACGCCGGCGTCAAGTAGTGTTACCCTGCATTCTTCCAGGGAGGTAATTGGCTGCACTGAGGCCCAGGCAGGCACCCTATTCTGGAGCATGTGGCATAGGCCCGGGCATTCATAGCCAAGATGGTCTACCAGACATTGAAAGAGACAATAAAGCCTTCGGCCAGGGCAAAATCATTAACAGTCCACCGGGCAAATGCTCTGTATGCCATATGGCCAATCCAGCCATGCGCTCCAGCACATAGGGTGCCTTGGACCTCCCTGGAAGAATTCAGCACTTTGACAAAGAATTATAAACACCACTTCTTATGTAGGCCTAATTACAACATGTAGGTGCACGCAATTTAACACATTCACTCCCACATTCATTCTTTCTTTTTTTCTTTCTTTCTTTTCAATGTATGGTGCTTAAATGAATGTACAGATTTGTGTAGAACTTTTGTGTGATTTTATTGTTGGACCCCAGGAAGAATAGCTGGGTCTGCACCCAGCTAATGGGGATCCTAATAAACTAAACTAAACTAAGCACTCCCAAGTCATGGAAAAAGAAGTTTTTGCCTCCCATGCACTGGCTCCCAAAACGTAAAATTACGTTTTTACATTTTTTTTTTCAATGGATTCTGAATCTACACATTCTAATGCACATTCTGTGTGATTTTCGTAATAATGTGATGAACAGAACTGACATAGATCATGAAAACACCTACAAAGTCAAAACTCCTACAAAGTCAGGATCTGGATATTTCATCATCTGTGCATTTTATTACACACAGTATTTGAGTTTTATTATAGCGAGTCAAACCACTTCCTGATCACGTCACGTCACGTCTCAAGTTACTTCCTGGAGAATCAAAACATGTACTGTCAGTGCC
>NC_085862.1:29911994-29914494 GCF_034702125.1 Engraulis encrasicolus | reverse complement strand
ACTCGGATCCCTGTTGATTTTCAAAATTATATCATATGCAGTGTTCCTTAGCCAACTTAAAATAGCATGTATGTAATTTAGTATATCCCCAAAACACGGAGCTACAATACTTTCAAGATGGCTGAATCCAAGATGGCTGAATTCTTTGTCCCATAACTTCTGACTGGGTGGATGGATTTTTCCCACATTTCTTTTAGCTTTGTTTTCTCAATAGTAGTTTGTTTTTAATTTAGGTATAGAGATATCAAAAATAAAACTGCTCATCTCTACCCCAAAAGGCAAGCCCGCTTCCAGCATTTTCTGTGAGAATGCAATCTAGTTATAATTGTGAGTACCTCATTCATTATATGACGTATTTCTAAAACCAGAAAAGACCTATGCGATAGGTTGAGCATATAGTTCTGGAAACAACCCTGTCCTAGCTTGAGAAAGAGAACAAATGTGTTGGATGTGGTTGCCTCTGTATGCTCATCATGCAGTTGCACAGTACACTGGAGGTGGGTCATTTGCTATAAGACAAGTATCTTTTTTATATATAAGCATGCAGCTTGCATCACAGTGCTAGCAGCATTCACTAATGATGAGGGTCCTCAGGTGATCTGTGTTTCTCGTGGCTGTTGCAGTATGTTATCAGGGCCATTGCTAATTGTCATATTTTACCCAACGTGCCCAGAAAAAAACACTATTATTTCTCTCGTTTGTAGAGAATTGAAATCAGTGAACTTTTCCAGATGGAGTTCGTGTGTTCCCCATATTGTTCTGACTGAAGCTATAATTACTAGGACTGTGTCACCTCTCTCAACCCGTTTTTAATGCCTCTAGATTAGTCAAGGATATCCAATTACATTAAAAAACCACAGGCTGCAGATAGCTGCAGAGGAGAGAAGTTGTTAGAGGTTCTTCCATGGAATTTTTTCTCCTCCCACTCTCTCTCTCTCTCTCTCTCTCTCTGTCTCTCTTTCTTTCCCTCTTTCCCTCCCTCTCTCTTGCCGTCAAACATATTGATGTAACTCAAGGTCTTATTAAATAAGACAAGTTCATTTGTTTTAGTCATTTAAACCCCAAAGGTCTCTAATGGCTAATGATTTATTGCAGGAAAGAATTCAGCATTCGGGCACTTTCAGACCTGTTCGCCCTCCCGTACTGTGAAGGTGCCACATTAGAAATTAATGTAAGAGGAAGTCACCGTTTTTTTGGCTGGAGAAATTAATCACGGTTGAGGCGAAGGATATTGGAGAGCCGCTCACACCGTGTGCCCATTCTGTACATCAGAGATGCAGATGTGCGGCAGTTTAAACCTCAAACCCAATGAAGGTAGGTGTCTTTTATTTTTAAAAAAGTTGTGTGTGGGAGGTTTTTTCCGGAGTTGATTACCATGACACTGAGCCTCACTGACTGAGACGTCCTCCAAGGAAAACTACATAAAAAAAGAAGACAGACCAAGCTGGCTTCCTGTACGAAGGCTGTGCTGCTGTAGTCAGACAAGAAACCCACACGCTGGTGTGACCTTCTGCTCGCTCTGTAGCTCAGGGCCGGTTCTAGTCAATTTGGTGCCCTAGGCAAGCACCCCTCTTTGCTTTTTGTGGAATTAGAAATTGGCATGTGTAAACATAGTGTCACACATCTGATAGAGCTCAGATGATCTGCTACCTACATGCTACCTACTGCTATCTACTGAGTACCAATTTATGATAATTGTCAATATAAAGCTTAATGCCTTATTTCGCTAAATGTTCTAATTCTGTGGGACTTGGCGTCCCCAAGACATTTGGTGCCCTATAGGCGACCGCCTGGTCTGCCTATGCCTAGCGCCGGCCCTGCGGTGGCTAGCTGTGCTCTTCTGTGTCTGCAGCCTTGCCTGCTTGCCGAGCTCTGACGCCAGCCAGCGCAAAAGAAGCTCATCATCGCTGCGATGATGCATAACATGCAAGGTCAAGGCTGTGTTATAGTCACCCAGACCCCATCATCCCACCTCCTGCCCCCTTATTATGTTAAAGCTGCGAGCCGAGTCCAGTCAAGTCTCGGCTCCCCGATGGCTTGCTCCTGTAGAGGAGAGGTGTGTGTGTGTGTGTGTGTGTGTGTGTGTGTGTGTGTGTGTGTGTGTGTGTGTGTGTGTGTGTGTGTGTGTGTGTGTGTGTGTGTGTGTGTGTGGGCCACATTTTAACCCAGCTCCTGAGAGTGGCTAAAGAGGGACATTGTGTGTGTGTGTGTGTGTGTGTGTGTGTGTGTGTGTGTGTGTGTGTGTGTGTGTGTGTGTGTGTGTGTGTGTGTGTGTGTGTGTGTGTGTGTGTGTGTGTGTGTGTGTGTGTGTGTGTGTGTGTGTGTTCGAGTGTGGGGGGTGAACTGGGTTCTCCAGTATCAATGATGTTATGGCTGCAGGGCCCTCATGGAGCGAGGGCAGCGTGACTGCGGTGGGCCGCTGTTGCTTGTAGTCACTGCACAACTGCCTACAACTGTACTGTACTACAACGACACACATATTTCATAAGGGTGTCATGTA
>NC_085862.1:29791994-29906994 GCF_034702125.1 Engraulis encrasicolus | reverse complement strand
AGAATTTGGTGGGGGTGGTAAGTATTCATGAAAAACGGTAACATCAGTGAATGGGTAGCATGAATTCTGGAAATAAACAACTAAACATTTTGCAGAGTGCATCTTTAAGGTGCTGCGTGTGACTGAAACGTGTTGATCCTAGCCTAATGATTTAAAGTCTCATCTGTTTACATTTGACAAGACTTATGTTCATCTTGGCCATTGTACTGTACAAGTAATTAAGGTGAGTATGTAATGGAAACTGATATTGGAGTATGTGAGGGGTACTCTGACCTGTAATGGGGAAATTATTCATAAAAGATTCATAAACCATCCACAGGCATATCAGCAGCAGCGGTAGAAAAAAAAACACTGAAGGTTTTTTTTTTTTAATCGTTTTCTTTTACAGTAAGAATCCTACTTTGCAGCTATGCTAAAACAGCACTGATAGGTTTTAATTTAGACAGTATGCTGATAATCTTAACATCACACAGAAATCCTGCGCTCACTTACCAACTTTTGAATGCGTGGGGGTTGCCAGATGGCTAAACTTGGTTCCGATTTGACATGTGTAGCTTCATCATATGTGACGCCCTGCTGTGTCCCTGAAAAGAAATGTACCACAACCCAACCCAACATTCTGTTCCTGTTACAGCAGTCTGTATACAAGGCTGGACTGGGGCACAAACTCACAGTTGGTCTATCCCAACTCACAGAATGTCTTTTTGCACAATTACCTTTTTACATTTTTTACATTTTTTACATATTACTTTTTCACATTCTTTATCTTTACTATTTTTATTTTTATTTTCCCCTCCCTGACTATTCCTTTGTTATTTGTGTCTTAAAATGTCCATGTGGGCATTTGTTTATTTGTATATTTATGTAAGCTACTGGATACCTGAATTTCCCCCTGGGGATTAATAAACTTACTCTACTCTACTCTACTCTAAAATCGGGCCGGGCATGTTCAGTCAAGACCAGTCCTCTAGGCATTGAGGGAGACAATGAAGCATGTGACTAACATTTTTAGTAATTTAATTAATGAGCTACATTGATTGCAACATCCAAAATGCTACACTGTACAGCATATGTCTGACCATTTTGGAGAGGTCTGCTCTAGTGGCATAAGGACTGTTTCAGGCCAAAAATCAACAACATTCTACCGGGCAAATGCCCTGTGTGCCCTATGGCCAATCCAGCCATGTCTGTGTAGCACACACTGAGCCTTCTCAGACATTTTGCACATTATTGAAACATTTGCTATTTTTTGCTCACGCGTGAACAGCGTGTGCTGCAGTCAGCCACCTGCGTATTCCCTTGTGATGATGGGAACAAAACCCAGAGCGGACTCTTTTTTCGCCCAAGTGTCTCCAAAGACTTTTTGCAGGAAGCGACACCTCTCATGAAGGCCATGTGACTGAGAGAACCTGCTGTTCTACAACATCCTCAGTACACACTGTTTCAAAAAAAAAAAAAAAATGTGCCAATGCATCCATTCCATATACAGTACTTTATGTAAAAAGGTCATGTGCAAACATGCATTCTGTGATCAAAGTTTATTTTTATACTGGTAATTGCAGTGCTCTTAAAGGGTTTCTCACTGTAGCTCTGTCCAGAGCTGCTGACAGCTATTAGGGCCCAGGACCAAGTCATCTGAAAGGGCCCCTTACCCAATACATACAATTTAATGGGGACCCAATTCTGGGCCCCGTCGGCGGGCTTGGCTCCGTCTGTTTGTCATTCCGTCCAGCTGAGCCTGTCTCCTGTGTCTCACTCCTTCACGTCAGTCATGCCTCAGCTGGCCGCTAAACATGCTGCATAAATTGCTTATACCCCACTGAGCTGTTGTTCTACTACTGTGAAATTATTGGGCATATACCGTAGGTACCGGTATGTGTATGCCACGCACCTGCCATGTTTTATTCTCTTTCTATTCGCTTTCCAAGGCTGACATAATAATCATCCTGTGAAGATTCTTGTCAAAGTGAGGGGTCTCTTTTGGAACTCGACCGCAGATTGAGGACCCGAGGGGATGTATAGTAGTTCTGACGTTTTATTGTGAATGTAGGTTACACACACACACGCGCACGCACGCACGCACGCACGCACGCACGCACGCACGCACGCACACACACACACACACACACAAATGCACACACACAAATGCACACACACGCATGCGCCCGCACACACACTACACACACACACACACACACACACACACACACACACACACACACACACACACACACACACACACACACACACACACACACACACACACACACACACACACACACACACACATGCGCCCCAGTGGCTTTTGATTTCAGGTGGTAGTGGTGCGTACAACGCGGCTGAATTTAGAATGACCCCAATTGTCAGATCTTAAGAGTCACATCCACCAGACTTTCCCCAGTGCTGAATGTCCCGAGTGATGTTGGCTGGGGTGATGAAGAGAGGGTGCTCCTTAAGTTTGAGAACAATCAGCAACTTTCTGTGGTTATTAAAATAAAATAAAACTAAATTCGGTTTGTACCTCAAAAAGCGAATGCTCCTCCTCATATATCGTAGTGTTCTTCAATAGCTTAAAGTAAACAAATTGCATTTCAAAGTGATATCAATTATAGAGTATTCCCCAGAAAATATAAAGCTTTGTGATGAATTTGAATTAAGTCGAAACTACAGAGGGTAAAACGGGGGGACTGCATTTGAGTGGAATACGCATAGTATTGGTTCGTAGGGAGATTAGATTAGAGTCAGTTTTACTACTAAGAGGAGTTTCTGAGAAGACAAAAAACGATTTTTTGAGTATACAGATGATACTGTTTTTGCAAGATATGGATGGCCACATTGAACGTTTGTATGCTTAATCTATAGGCCATATTGTGTTTTGTGTGTCTTTAATGTGCGTTTCCATGTGGATTGTTGAGAAGTGTCATGCAAGACAAGTTTCTGTGCAAACAGACGATAAAATGTTATCTTATCTCATCTCTTAATGTGTATAGCCTATATTTCACAAAAACACAAAACAGTATGCTAATGACTGGTATACACAGAACACTGAAATAAGTAAACAACATTTATAATGACTTAATTCACCAATTGTGTTTTTACCAAAGAGAACGGGATACGCTGCAATTAGTCAGACAGAAATAGATTCTCCCATTTATTTTAGTCCTTATTTACTGATTTGCCTTTGGTCCTGCTTTGGGAAGGAATTACTCTGAGGAATTCTGAAGTCCCAGGCGTCTCTCGCCATTTGCATGTTATATGTGTAACTGTCACCAAATATACAGAAGAGTGACAGGCGGATCAATTATCTTCCATTTTGTTTTGAATCATTACTTGAAAAAACTCCAGCGCACTGACTATTTCGCTGTTTTTCTTTAAACCCTAGCGCAGAGCTCAGGGCTGGACTGGTCATCTAGCATTCACCGGTGGGCCCCGCACTCCTTTGGGCCCCTATGTTAAGAAATATAAAAAATAAAAAATAAAAAATAAAATATCTTTTTTACATTTCGGAAAATAGGGGCCCATCAGGGTGTGGCGCCCACTGGTGAGTCAGTTCTGTGCCGCTTATTATGGGCGGCCCCTTTAAGTCAAAAGTGCCCGGGCCCTATTTCTCCCCCAGTCCAGACCTGGCGGAGCCTATGTTATAACCTTATTGTCACCAAAATTGTAATGGCTATGTCTTACGTAATCTGTTACTTAAGGCTCTTGGTACTGTCATGGCAACGTTGTTATGATGTAACTGAGTATTTTCAGCAAATAGTGAATAGGCCTGCCCATCTGCAGTAAGAGGCTACTAAACAACTTTTCGGTCCTAGACCTTCATCGTGCAATAAATGTCAGTGTGCGGGAGTTTTTTCCAGTTGTCTGCAGAGTGACCCATGGGCCATCTCCGACGCACCTGCGGGAGTTTTTTCAAGTTGTCTGCTGAGTGACCCATGGGCCATCTCCGACGCACTTGCCAGCTGAGGAGTGTGAACAAATATCCAACTTTAACGGTATGAATCATTACACAATGTTTTCTCTCCTATCCTGTTTCACAGAAGATGATGTAATCTTAGACAGTTAAGGTTGTTTAACAGTGTTGAACACAAAAATACCCTAAATTTGCACGGCTTGTTTGGGCATGTCAATCAAGAGTTAACTGCCCCCTTCTAGATGAACATACATCAACTTTTCGGAGTATATAGTATCTTAATGAAGAAGGCGCAATTAAGTTATTAATTTTAGTCAAGGCATCTTATCGGTACATCTGATTGGTTTACTGAACCCAAGAGTGTATTTATCAAAAGTGAAGTGATAAGTCTGATATGATAAATGCAAGACCATTTTAAGGCTACAAAAACACAGAGAAAATAAGCAGATTGCATATGCAGCAACATGACGTTGTTGTCATCAACATCTTCTATAAGATCTACAGTATAAATTACTGCTTCAGTTACTTAGTTTCACAGGGGACTAGAGAGATTACACGGTGGGATACTCCATATCCTCGTTTGGTATTCATCAGATGAGGCTGTTTACATCAGGCCGCATTTATTTTACTCTATTTCTGTCACTATTTATTATGTGGTAAATTGCACTATTTAACATACCTTGGAAGCAAACACCGTGGAGGAATAAGAAAACATACAATAAATGTTGTCCAAAATGATGAAATATCACATCATCCCATCTGAATAATAACAACTTTTTTCCCCCCACGAATCTGCTTTTGAAATATTGAGCAACCTCTCCCACAAAGTAAAGCAGGGGTGCAACGTTTGAAGTGTCTTGCCTTGGCAGCTCCGTGGCAAAATCCACACAGTGCACAGTACAGATTCATAAATAAATATCTAAATTCCTTAGTATGTAAGAGATATGAAAACGAGAAGATAGATATCATATTCTGTCATCACATTGGGAAAAAAAATAAAATTGTAAAACTAGGCTTATCCGCAATGTTTCAGACTTTGTCCGCAATGTTTCAGACGCCCCAATTCCCTTTACCCCCCATCCTCAGTCAAGGTTTCTGCCGATGACCTTGTTAACAATCATAGTAGAACATCATAGTTAGTTTAATCTAGCGTAAACCTTTCACATCACAAGACCCCCCCTACAGGCGGCTCTTTATTACACTTCTGAAGACCCAGAAGGTCGGCATGCCTAAGCAATTAATTATATATGCGATCAAAGTTAATAATAAACACAGCGTTGGGCACTGCAGGACGGAGCTGACCTCACCTTATGGTTCGTTCAAGGGCGCGGGAAACAGTCAACCTGTACCGCAGGAGATAGATGGGCCGTGGAGAGACCCTGTGATGCCAGGCAGGCGGGCGGGCGGGCACATATACTCGCTCTTTCAGTCTTTTCAAAAAGCATCAACATGAAAAAGGATTCAGATTAAAAAAATACCTGTTGTGTGAAGTGTGTAATGGTGCGACTAGCCACTGATCTAATTTTGAAAAGCCTAGGTCACAGAGGATGGATTCTAAATGAGCAAATAAAACTGCAGTGTTAATCTAGGGGTCTGGTTGTGAAAAGAAACAGAGGTTGGCTGCCCTCTGGTCAGAGACATCCCTGAAAGTTCTGATGAAAATAAGAGCATACTGTAAATATTCTGTGAATGGTCTTTCAGCCATAATGCGCTAATTAGGGCGGGCAAGATACTTAACCTTAATTTGCTCCTGGTGGCAGCAGCGTGGTCCCCTGCGTGGCAGATACTGCCCCAGTCTGTGAGGCAGAATGTGAATGGGTGAATGTGGGGCTGGCATACAGTACAATGTAAAGCGCTTTGAGTGCTCGAAGGACGAAAGGTGCTATATCAATGCAGTCCATTTACCATTTACCAGTCCCTCCAGGATTTTGCACTGGGATTTTGTGATTTTTGCGGTCAAAATGCCTGATTTTGTGGCGGCATTTTCTCATTTTTTGCAAAGATTTTGCGGCATTTTCTCATTTTTTGCAA
Source organism: Engraulis encrasicolus (assembly GCF_034702125.1). Classification (NCBI taxonomy): domain Eukaryota; kingdom Metazoa; phylum Chordata; class Actinopteri; order Clupeiformes; family Engraulidae; genus Engraulis; species Engraulis encrasicolus. The sequence goes on along the minus strand of NC_085862.1, from coordinate 29,901,053 downwards.
AGATTTTGCATCCCTTTCTGGGTTTTTTTTGTAACTGAAAACCACAATCAGTCTAAGCAGGCTTAAGACAAAAGAGAGAGAAACACACTTCAGAAACACACTTCCTATATAGGCCTAATAGAATAATAAAATATTGTCAAAAGCTGTCAGAGCGTCTTATTAGCCAGTGCGTCCAATGTGTAAAAAAAAATCATGGCCGCGACACTCATAAATCTCTGTCGATATTTTAGAACGACTTCGGGGGAAAACGGGACAGCGCGTTATGAAAAAAATACTTGTGTATAGCCTAGGCCTAATGAAGAGCGTCGCGGGGTACAGTAGGCTGTGTGCAAGCCAAGACGCGTCTCTCTCTCTCCCTCTCTCTCTCTCGTGCTCGTATTGCAAGCTGTTGCATATTATTTGCTTGATGCAAAGTTGTGATGGCATACACGCTCTCGTTGACATGGTTGTGTGCATGGTTGCATGGATTCGCAAGACTTTATTGCAATAACACAGTGAAAGCGTGGAAGGGCCGTTCACTTCCTATCTCGGTGTCCTTGACTGAAACAAGTTGCAAAACTCCACACTTCCAAAACCTTTGCGATTGGCACTACAGTGATTGTTATCAGAAGGCTTGTGCCTACGCATAGACATAGACCCTTAAATTACAAACATTAGCGAACATTGAAAAAAGATCAGACAACGACCGTCGGGTAGCATGCTCATGAAAGCGACAGGGGAGAGTGGAGAAGTTCCGCAAACATGTAGCCTAACGTAAGATGTTTGCTACTGTGCGACAGTACCGCCACTAGGCCTATTTCATGACTGCATACACTTCTTCGTCATGGATAAATGGGCAACAATACTTTTCCCACCCAGGATTGCACTGAAAAGTAGGCTGTTAAAAAAAAGGTAATGAGTGTGCAGCACAGACGCCTGCGTGTGTGAGGGAGGGGAGGAGAGACGCGGAACAGCTGAGATGAGGGTCGCGACTTCCGAAATAGCAGGCAATTCTTTTTCAATGTTTCAGTGACATATTAACAAAAATGCTTCGTATTGGTTTTCGTCTCCGGTGGTATTGTAGTCCCATTTTTATTTTTTTGACGAAAATATAAATCAATAAACTCCACAGAATGTTGAAATTTTGCGGGGGAAATGCGGCTTTACAGGAATTACGCGGCATCGTGAAATTATGCGGAATATCATTGAATTTGCATGAATCCACGCGATCGCTGAATCGCGAAAAACTGGAGGGACTGATTTACATGTATCTATCCACTGAAGTTAGTGCATTATAGAACACAATACCTGAAATGCACATAATGTCCCTCTTTAGCCACTCTCAGGAGCTGGGTTAAAATGTGGCACACACACACACACACACACACACACACACACACACACACACACACACACACACACACACACACACACACACACACACACACACACACACACACACACACACACACACACCACCACCACCACCACCAGCAGACCACAGTATACCTCTCTTCTCTAAAGTGTACCTTTCTACATTTTATTTTTTGCTCTGTTGGTAAATATCTAGTCTGCCATTTTGCTATAATTTTACCGACACATTTTCATGTGTGTATGTATTTATGCTTGTATGTAAGTATGTGTATGCATATGTACAGTACAGTATAGTAGTGTATGTACAGGTACAGTATGTACAGTATGTATGTATGTATGTATGTATGTATGTATGTATGTATGTATGTATGTATGTATGTATGTATGTATGTATGTATGTATGTATGTGTGATGGAGTGACCATCACTAGGGTTGTGGGTGTGTTCTGACTAACATGCCAACGAGCCTGGCTCTTTGGTGTAGCGGTCAGAGCCCTGGTTTACTACCCCAGAAGGTCTGGGTTCGAGTCCCAGCTGGGCAACTCTACTCCCCTTCGCTACAAATGGTGTCAGAAGTGGGATGGCTACCGTGAAGCCATCGGAAGCGTACCCATTGTGTGTAAGCCGTAATTCCATGTGAGGGACCCCCAGGATTGGTGACCCCGGTGTGAGGGACCCCAGTGATGGGTGAAGCATTGATGACGGGGCACACTGGATGGGAGAAGCATGATGGGCAGTTGCGTGAGGTACACCATGAGTGTGTGAAGCGCACGGGTGCGCTTCCCGAAGGGGAAGGCAGTGTGATGGAGTGACCATCACTAGGGTTGTGGGTGTGTTCTGACTAACATGCCAACGAGCCTGGCTCTTTGGTGTAGCGGTCAGAGCCCCGGTTTACTACCCCAGAAGGTCTGGGTTCGATTCCCAGCTGGGCAACTCTACTCCCCTTCGCTACAGTATGTATGTATGTATGTATGTATGTATGTATGATTGTTTGTTCACTCTTTGTATTGTAGAGACACCAGTAAGACATTTGTTTTTTCCTTGTTAACTACAGAAACATTAATAGAGGAATCTGCCATTTAGTGAATGTCAGACATGTTTTCTAGTGTGTGGTCCATAAACAAGACAGAAAGTTAACAATAAAAATAAACAGCGTCCGTCCATCATCTGCAAGCACCGCATGACTACACAAAAGGCTTTTTCAATAGTCAACAGGATACAATGGTGCTATAGGACAGTCTAGTCTAGCCATCAAGGTTACATGCATCTTGAATGAGAAATGCGAACGGCGTACATGTTGTCTGTTCTCCACAGGGATCCTCAGCTGGGTATCTCTGCCTCTGTGAACGGTGTGTGCACACAGCGATAGGTAAATGGGGGGAGCTCCGGCAAGAGAAAATATTTGCAGTGTTACCCCAGTGAGGGGCACTGCGGAGATGTGTCTGTGCCGCTGCTGTTGCTGCGTTTCCCAAACAGAGCACAGACAGACCGCAGATCTGTCCTACTGTGCTCTCTAAGCCACAGCTCAGACGGTGTGCTGCCGCTCATCACTGTTTGTGGTACACAGAGCATTGTTTTGAACATTATACATTTTGAAAATGCTATGAACACACTGGTAGTGGATGAATATTTAACCATGATCTGCCTGTATGTCTGTGATGTTTGTGTCTGGTCGCTTCTTAGAGAGGAGAGTATTCTTTAAACTGCTTCATTTCAACAACATGTAATGAGAACATTCTATGCTTCCACAAAATAGATCACTGACCTATGGGTTTGCAATTTTAATTACAATTTTGATTTTTGATACAATATTTAAATGTAATCAGTCATATAGAACATACATTAAACTTTAGCTATATGTACCACAGCTTCATGTAATACATTACATTACACTTAGCTGACGGTTTTATCCAAAGTGAGCTAAAGTTTTTTTTTTTACAGGGTATTGGTTACAGTCCCTGGAGCAGTGTGGGGGTTAGGTGCCTTGCTCAAGCTCTCTGATCTTAAGACCACTTCCCTGACCATTAGGCCACGGCTGCCCTGCAAAACAAACTTGTTTACCTCATAATGAGAGGTGTGCTCTGTTTGTTGCATGTTTATGAGGACATGAGGTCCCCCTCCAATGATCCAGAGAATTTTTTATGACTCTCCTTCTCATCAGAACACAATCAATGGGTGTTTTCCATTCTTCCACGGTGGGACCAATTATTAATTATTACAGGATACTATTTGATGAAATCCGCTAAAAATGGGCATTACTTGTCCTAACAAGGACACTTCACTTTGAGAAATGCCCAATGAGTGAGTGGTTATTGAAGGTGACAGGTAACTGAAATGTGACTGATGCCTGAGGAAGGTCTGTCGACCGAAAGCTTGGTGAATTAAAGAACACAAAGATTATCTAAGTGTGCAGACATTTGTCTTTCATTTCTCACAGTTTTTGTGTTTATGTTTGGCACCTTTTAATTGTGAGTGCGGTGTAATCCAATTAAATGAAGATGAAAGGTGAAATGTCCTCACACTCGCAGTTGCTATAGCTTAGATCATTGACTGCAGTGGACTGAATGAAAGACTATTAGCTTTTAAAATTATTAGCTTTAAACTATGTGTTGGGTAGAATCATGAGCCGGTTAATCGTTCTGCTTACTTTTTGTTTCCTAAGACTTTGTGAGGAATGGAGGGTTCTGAATACAGCTGTATCAAATTACTCTGGACCCAGCCACAATGACAGAAAAACAACCGACCACCAACAGAAAAAATATGGCCTGCACATTCTTGTCCAGTGTTGGTGTCACACTGAGGAGCCATCATTTCACCCACTCAGCAGCAGTGAGTGAAATAGCCCTTAACCATCCTGGTGTAACAGGCGTCATCCGAGGAAGACACATCTTTTCACCTACCGAACAATAACAAGAAAAGATCAATGGTTGACAATGCCAACCACCTCAGGCTCCTTTTATTTCGAAATAGTTTTTTTTAGTTATGACTTTTTTCACTGAATTGTAGCTTCAAGTTAACCATTATCTTGTTGACAACAATTTCAAGCTGTGCTTCAACCTGTTGTCATGTAAGCCTCCTGTCACATAATCTTGTTATTCAGAAAATTGTTGTCTAGTTCTGTTTTGGCAGTATCCCATCTGGATCTTCGTTTTTAGCACTACTTGATTTTGTATAAACCTTATAAACATCTGTAGAATTAATAAACTATACTCTGTATAACTGTATGTTCATCATTCTATTTAATAACCTTTTCTCACCATTCCATTAAAGAGGGCTATTTAAAGCAGTGAACCAATTTCACCAGGCACTGTGTGTCAAGTATGGTCATATAACAGTCGTCTTTTGAAAGAGCAGTTTCCAATTTTTTTTTAAAGCTTTTTGAATGGCTTCTTTGAGTGCTACAGGTTGGCTGAATTGCATCGGTCCTCCAACAATATGCCGTTATTTGTTCAGCCACTGACCTAGCCTACTCAGCAAAAAGTGCTCTGCATCCTTGAGTTTTTGAAAAGTAGTTTGGGTGTCACTGTGCAGCATGATTTTGAAAGTGATTCGACTACGCTTTCCACAGTTTCACTGATCTGAACAACCAGAAACTTAACAGGTCAACTCAGTGGATCATGGTGATTACATGCATGCCTGCAAAGCTTATCACATTAATGTTGCCTGTGCTTGCAGGTGGTGACCACAATGAACATGAAGCAGAAGATAAAAAGTAAATTATGGGTGGTATATGTGTTACTGGGCTTGAAAGCGCTGAAAGCTGCAATCAGGGTTCATACACTTTTTCACCTATTTTTTTCCATGACTTTTCCATGACTTTTCCAAAACCTTTTACTAAATTTCCAGGACCAAAAAAAAAACAATGACCAATCGCCGGCGTGCAGGGTGGGGCATATTATATTTCATAGCCTATATTATAAATATGTAAATATATTCATACTATAGGCTATGTTTCACTACAGGCTGCTGCCATTATACTATATGTTGTATTACTGGTATATTAATTATATTATTCACTAATATTGTAAGCCTATTTATAGGCCTATTATTCACTTCTGGTATAGGCCTTGAGTAAGAAATGGAAATGAATAGGCCAATAGGAAATAAGGTCGTGAAATCATTATGAAGACAACTTTGTAGCCTATTTACATCAACATGCCCATGGAGGTAGATGCTCATCCTGCCCAAGTAATTTAGAAAACATTGAGTCTACCTCTACACCTGCCTAAGCACAACAGTCCAAAGCGCCTGTAAGAATGTTTGTTGTCATTTGTTGTGGTCGTTGATGGAGTCAAAAAAGGTGGAAAGAGTGCACTGCTCGTGGCAAAGTGTGACGCCCACTCAACGAGATGCGACAGTGAGCATCATTTTGTGTTGCTATCTGACTGATTTGAAATAAAGCCACAAAACTTTTCAAACTCTTTTGGCGCTGCCGCTTATATTTCAAAAGCGCCATGCCGACACTGACAATTGTTTGGCTCGCGGTCATCCACACATAGCCTACTGTACAGATTTCATTAACCAACTCAGTCGCAGGTGCACCTTAGCTTCTCAATATCAATATGTCGGGGCTTACCGAAAACATAAAAGGTTCACTTGGAGCTCTATCCGGCAAATTAGCGGTTTAAACATGTCTTAGGGTTGTATTCCTTTTGGCATTAACTTTAGTGGAACCGCTAAATATACCGCTAAAACCATGGGCGCAGATAGCTTTTAAAAACTGGGGGGGACATTTTCACAACAAACCGTCTGTCGGGGGGGTGAGTTGGTGTATTAGGCTATTATAATACCCCGATTATAATACACTGAATATCGTTTTTTTTATTGTTAGTCGCCTATTCATCTTCCGCTAAATAATTGTATTTGCTTTAGTAGCCTAGGTCTACTACATTAAAAAAATAAATCTTGATTAAAAAATTAAAACATCACAAATGTTTAAACCGCTCCAGCTTCTACTCAGAATGTGCACGAGTCTCCCACCAAGACCCCGCCCCAGTGCGCGCTTCTAAACACCTCATCAGCAAGTCAAACTTTAAACAGGAGAACTGTCAACAAATTTCACGTTGTATTAATGTAGGCCTACAGCAGGCTATGCAACACTGTGTGATTTATGGCTATAGAAATTTTAAGACGACCAGTCTCGCAGTGATTTTGCATGCAAACATAACTTGAGTCCAGGCGCGGTTTTGGGGCGTGTGATATTGATATTGGTAGGCTAAGCAAGAAACTGGGTAACCAAGTCAAACTAGGCTATATGGTCTCCTCCAGATTAGACATTTTTGATAAAAGCGACTTAAATGGTGATTCTTGAGCTCTTCAGACAACCTCTCTGCCACTAGGCTACTCGTCATTTTTCTACCACGCTGCGTGTCATATTGTATCCTTCAGTTCACTCCACCACTTAAAGCAATCCACACATTTGCGTTGTAATACCGCCGTTTAACAACAATCCACAGTAAATGCATCCAACAGAATGACACCTCCGCAATCATCATTCCAAAAATCCGTTAAAAAAGACATTAAGTCCGATGTTCACAGCCTAGGCCTAGACTACAAAACAACAGACCGACACGACAGCTACTTGCGTTGGCTTTGATTGACAGCTGGCATGGCATGGCCCTACAAAGCTGTCTTTTCACTCGAAAACAGGTCCACGACAGAGACAAAAAAACCCTTCTGAACAATTAACATCTGTTAACTTCAGCAACTACAAACAGCGTCACAGCGGATATGAACCCATAGTGACCTTACCTTAAAACGTTGTCTTGAAAGAAGCTAAATCCCAATTTTTAATCCATGCGTTCCACCACCATCGTTCATGTTCCACAGTTTTTGTAATCCACATCACAGTTAGCAAGAAAGGGACTGTCTTAGACATTAACTTTAATAACAAAAGCAACTGGTCTGAGCCACAAATATAATGTAGCCTAAATATGACGCCTGCTCTTCTCCACTTCCTGAATCTAGCCCTGTCAAAAGCCAATCACCGTGAGAAGCAAAAAGCTTATGGCGCTTCAAATCTGGGACTTCAGTGGCTGTTAGCCAATGAAAAAATAGATTTACTGCCATGAACTTCAATGCATTTGCTTAATTCTGCAATACCTCACCACACCATCGCAAGCATAGAGATTCTATGTCGCTACCTGGTGTCACTGTTGAGTCAGCTGACACAGTGAGCTGACAGAGCCGTTTATAGAGTGTAATGCCGTTTTTTGCCACATATGAAAGTGAATGGTCCAGGGAGGCGCTATTTCGCACATTGCAAAATGCAAAGGCAGAAATCAGATATTTTCTCCATAAAAGTGAGGGGGACGGGTCCACGTGAATGAAAATCTGGGTACGTCATGTCCCCACCGTCCCCCCCCCGCTATCTGCGCCCATGGCTAAAACGCTTATAATTGCTAACCTGTTAGTAGCTGGAGGGAACGCTGTATCTTGCCCTTCAGGTGGCTGACAAGTGGCGCACTTCACACATATCGGACACATCAAAATGTTCGTCCTCCTTTTGTTAGCCATTTGTTGATAATCTTTTGAAAGCCATGCGTTGTTGAAGTTACATTTCGCGGCAAGCCGTAACATTATTATTAGAAGTTTAGAACTCAGCTCTCTCACCACGCCTCGCATATCTAGCTCGTGCGTTATGAGAAGTACGGTTGCCAGATGTGACTGATTTCCAGCACCAAAAATGCATGAAAACCGCGTGGAGCCACTACAACCTGCCTTATTTGAAAAACACTCAATTTGGCAACAAAGGGTTATGCATGCGCAAACTGCGCAAGACAACATTTCTACGACAACTCATGGCTATTTAGAACTACATTTAGAACTATATTTTGCGCGGCATCAAGTTCATAAAGATAATTGATGAAACACTAGATAGATTTCCATGACTTTTCCAAAACTTTTGACCAAAAAAACGTTTTCCATAACTTTTCCAGGCCTGGAAATTTGATTTTTTAAATTCCATAACTTTTCCAGGTTTTTCATGACCGTACGAACCCTGTGCAATGAAATCCATCCAGTTTTTTTGAGTTTCACATCCACTCAGTGGATGTCCTAAAATGAATAATCTGACACCCCGCCCGTTTTTGCCATGGCCCCACCCACAGCAACAACGAAAAATCGCCGCAGGGTAACACCCCCTCTTGGGTCCACCCCTAGAACTGTCCCTGCAATCCACTGTGTAACATTCAAATTCTGTGGTATATCACTTATATTTTACACTGGTTTTCATACAAACAGGCAGAAGGTCTAAATTAAAATGTGAAGAATTTCATACTTTTCATACATTTCATATTTGTAGCTTTATATTGTAGATGTGATACTCAATTCCATTAACTTTACAGAACAAGTTGGTGGCATTCCAACAGTAAAGGACAAGGGATGACATGGCATTTGTGTAGCAAAGGTTAATGCATGTTCAAGGTGGTAAAGCAAATAAATGCAAATTAAGGCAGTTATGTCAAGGTGCCATCGCACCCACTACAAAAATATCAATCATTAAGTTGCAAATGATTCGTTCTGTGCCTAATGCCAAGTCCTTAGGTCTATAACCTTTGAATAACAGTAATATGCTGCTTTTGATAGTTGTTTCGGACATGTTAGGAGATGCAGTAGTGTGATGTAAAATCAAAATTGGAACATTAAAAGGACATGGCAAAAAGTATAGCAAGTGTTGTGACTGTTAGGGGTGTAAATCACAGTCTCCATGACGATACGATATGGTTTCGATTTCTTAAAGCAGGGATTCGATTAGTTTCGATACTTAAGAATTCCCTACGATACGATGCGACTCGATCAGATTTTTTCCCAATTTCTTTTCCACTTCAGTTATGTCATAGAGCTAGTGCATTGCACAGGGGGCCGGTGCTTCGATTATTTTCGATACTTAAGAATGCCCCACGATACAATGCGATTTGATTAAATTGCCGGCCTTAGGATCGATGCATCGATACATTTCTATTATTATTTACACCCCTAGTGACTGTCAATCCTCAGCCGGCATTCCAAAGTAGACTTGTTTAACCCTATCCAGACCGGGCTTTTTTGGCATTCCTGGGACCGGGGGGGGGGGGGCTCTTTTGACCCCCCCCTCATAACTTAGGAACCGAATGGCGTATGACCACCAAACTTGGAGGGGATGATCTTCAGCCAAAGATCTATGAATGACATCAGTTTGGTGTCATTATTGGATATTATGACGTCATTATGACATCATTTCCTGATTTTATTGCCCAAAATGTCACCTTAATGTATTTTCCATTTAACTTGGGTAATGCACATCAATTTTGGTTATTATGTGCATCAGACCACTTCAAATGTTCACAAGGGTGTCTGATGCTAATGAAAATGTAAAAAAATATGAAAAGTGATGATGATGAGGCTTAGATTAGTGATTTTTGGTCAGGCGTACCTGTCAGAAAACCGTTGCCATGGCAACAACACAAATGATAAACCTAATCTTTTGGTATCACATTGTAGCAAACTTCATTCTAGGAAAAGTCACAAAGTTTCGTAGTCATAGCTTTAGTCATTCAGGAGTTATACGACATCAAAGTTGGTGCGGGCACTTTTAGCCCCCCCCCCGGTCTGGATAGGGTTAATTTAACTCCCAATTCATTAGTTCACCATCAGAACTTTGGATTAATAATGTATGAATAAATATTCAGAGGAGAGCAACTGTTTATGTGGTGGACTGATCATTAAAAAAATGCTTCAAGGGGTCTGCGTGCGGACCACTGCACTCAAGAAGCTGAGATAGGTAGATTACACAGCGTATGGTGCAAGATCGCTGGCCATGGTGCTGAAGTACTGCCACCGCCAAGAAATGTCCACGCAATAGACATTCACGAGCTCGGGGGTGCAGGGCGCCACTGAGAGCTCAGGCAGTATCTGCGCCCGCAGATCTGTGCGAGGTCTGAGCTTACACCTGCCGGCCAATGATGGTCAGAGAGCAATGGAGTAAGGTGATCTGGAGAGGAAGCAAGGGCAGGATGCCTGATGAATCGACCAAACAGCAACGGGATGTGAACGGGGAGGTGGTGGGTGCGAGCGGGAAAGCAAATTTATGACTGTAGACAGGTGAGCAGAGAATAAATGCTGTGTAGTTAATTAAAGGGTGCTACAAATTTCAGTTTGCTGAAATTACACAGAATGATGGCTGAGCATAGAATGATATTCAGGTTGGTGAAAAGGCGCGCATATCTTTTCACCCTGAATTCCAATGAATAACGGTTGAGTGGAAAATAGAAGGCAGGTGGTAATTAGGGCATGTAAAGTTCCATTACGCTTCTCCCAAACTTTTGTTTTTAACAAAGCGTGCATCAGTCAATGCAGGGCCAAAGTGAGCCATCCTTCTCACTTCAAACCAGAAAAAAAACAGCAACTGAGGAAGAGAGGTGAATCATGCCTGTGAGAAGGACTCTGAGATGCATTTGTTCATGGCCTCGATCTCAGGCTGGGAGAGTGAATATAGACCGTCTCTGTCAGTAGATGTACCAGGTAGAGGGTCTATTGCACATTCATAGGGTCAGTGCGGCACTAGGGATGGGGCTCAGGACTTGATAAACACAGCTTTCAGATCCAGGTAATCCAGTTGGACTTTAGACAGGTCAGGGGACTCTTCTTGGGGTTCTGTGCAACTGGGCTCTGAATGAATTGTAGAAAACAGAATTGACTCCATCCATGGATCTTGTTCTTAGACCAGGCAATGACAGTATGTGCTTGGCCAGTCAGGGGTGATCCTGGATGACGGGAGCTTGAGGGCAATCAATTAGGCACAGGGTAATCAAGTCACTGTGGTTGCCAGGCAAGATGAGACTGGAGAGGTGGTGTGAAATCTCCCCCAGAGAGTCGTTAGGGGTGTTTGAGAGGGATGTATGAGTATGGCCAACATAGAGGCTAGGCTAGGAAATCGTCTACGAAGTGCTCCTCAGTCAATCAGCACCTGGAAGGTTTGATGTGCCAGCCCCGTTTAAAAACCAAGTGGAACAGGTTGCAAGGAATTGCATCAACCGGGGATCAACCAGGGTCACATTCACCAGCATGCCTCACTTTACTGGTGAGCATTGGCTTTTATTAGGAACAGGCAGCAGCAAGATGGCCCAAATGACCACGATATAGGAAGGAACTGGTCTCTACATCACTTGGTGCAAAAGGTGGAGGTGGTTCCAGATCTGCTGTAGATTCATGGGCAGTGTTAGTGCTGCCGGGTGCACTCTGAAACCTTGCGAAAAGTCCCCCTCTTGGCATTGACACAGCTGGTTATCGATGCAGATGCCACCGTCCACCAGGTCATCAAAGATGGCAGGTGGCTCTTGGGTTGTGATTTGGTCCTTTACCTCCTCTGATAGGCCATTGAAATTCTAAAGGGTGTACAAACGTATTCCTTCGACTAGGCCACCTTGGCTGGATCAGTTAGGGAGCTCGCAGGAAGGAGTTGGAAGACTAGATCACACTGGGTGAGGAATACTGTACAAGGCAAGAGCCAGATTCACCAGAGTACCGCTCTGGAGGGGGCAAACGTGGTTTGGGAGCGTGTAGGGTCGGCTGTGGGAGAGGGGCAGGTTCAGCTTGGATGGCAGGTGTAGGTTCAGATCTGGCAATCAGCGGGGTCCAGTTAGCTGTCTGAGAAAGGTGGATGTCCTGGATCTGGGTCCCCAGGTCAGCTAGGCTTGTTGCCATACTCATAAGTGCTCATAAATGTGCGTTAATCATGGGGGAAATCAAACCGAATGTCTCATTAACTTACATGCTACACATGCTAGCCTAAATGAACACAGTCCATGCTGCAGCCACGGCTGTTTGGCTATATTATTCAGTCCCTCCAGGATTTTGCACTGGGATTTTGTGATTTTTGCGGTCAAAATGCCTGATTTTGTGGCGGCATTTTCTCATTTTTTGCAAAGATTTTGCGGCATTTTCTCATTTTTTGCAAAGATTTTGCATCCCTTTCTGGGTTTTTTTGGTAACTGAAAACCACAATTAGTCTAAGCAGGCTTAAGACAAAAGAGAGAGAGATTCAGAAACACACTTCCTATATAATAGAATAATAAAATATTGTCAAAAGCTGTCAGAGCGTCTTAGGCCTATTAGCCAGTGCGTCCAATGTGTAAAATCATGGCCGCGACACTCATAAATCTCTTTCGATATTTTAGAACGACTTCGGGGGGAAACGGGACAGCGCGTTATGAAAAAAATAGTAGGCTACTTGTGGGTATAGCCTACCACTAGGCCTAATGAAGAGCGTCGCGGGGTACAGTAGCCAGGCTGTATGCAAGCGTTACAATGTCACCTGCTGGAAGACGTCTCTCTCTCTCTCTCTCTCTCTCTCTCTCTCTCGCGTGATTGCAAGCTGTTGCATATTATTTGCTTGATGCAAAGTTGTGATGGCATACACGCTCTCGTTGACATGGTTGTGTGCATGGTTGCATGGATTCGCAAGACACAGCAATAACACAGTGAAAGCGTGGAAGGGCCGTTCACTTCCTATCTCGGTGTCCTTGACTGAAACAAGTTGCAAAACCCCACACTTCCGAAACCTTTGCGATCGGCACTACAGTGATTGTTATCAGAAGGCTTGTGCCTACGCATAGACATAGACCCTTAAATTACAAACATTAGCGAACATTGAAAAAAGATCAGACAACGACCGTCGGGTAGCATGTTCATGAAAGCGACAGGGGAGAGTGGAGAAGTTCCGCAAACATGTAGCCTATGTTTACTGTGCGACAGTACCGCCACTATTTCATGACTGCATACACTTCTTCGTCATGGATAAATGGGCAACAATACTTTTTCCACCCAGGATTGCACTGAAAAGTAGGCTACTGCTGTTAAAAAAAGGTCATGAGTGTGCAGCACCGACGCCTGCGTGTATGTGTGAGGGAGGGGAGGAGAGACGCGGAACAGCTGAGATGAAGGTCGCGACTTCCGAAATAGCAGGCAATTCTTTTTCAATGTTTCAGTGACATATTAACAAAAATGCTTCGTATTGGTTTTCGTCTCCGGTGGTATTGTAGTCACATTTTTTTTTTTTTTTTTGACGAAAATATAAATCAATAAACTCCACAGAATGTTGAAATTTTGCGGGAAAAATGCGGCTTTACAGGAATTACGCGGCATCGTGAAATTATGCGGAATATCATTGAATTTGCATGAATCCACGCGATCGCTGAATCGCGAAAAACTGGAGGGACTGATTATTTGAACAGCCGGCAGTACAACACGTTTTCGGCATATTGAGCGTGGACAATTGAAGTTTTCAATGCATCGACGTCGAAGTACTCCAAATGTGTTACTAAGCCTTTCATTACAGTGTCATTTCTTTAGGTAGGAAATCGCCACCTTTCTTTTTGTGCAACAACTTTTGGATCGGTTAACTAGTTGTGCAGGGATGTTTAAATAGGGAACACATGGAACAATTTGGTCACTTCTAACTTAAGCAACAAATGCAGTCCGTCTGCAAAGCTGAGCCAAGCTAATGCTAACGAGTTTGGGCCGTGCACATTGCTAACTGGGGACGCGTCCGGAGACGAGCCAGGTCGGGAGGAGCTCATCTCAGGTCAGAGAAGAGCACACTTTATTATTAAATCACGGTGGACTGTTCCTTTAAGAAGACATACAATTCAACTAGCCAAATGTATAACATTCATTCTAAATATAGTATATTACACATATTGAACAAGTATAATTTTCTCCCATTCAATGTATTTGTCTTGGCCTACACTAGGCTATGCATTTCACTTCACAGCCCGGCTGCACGAGCATACACGTATGCCACTGACTGTAGGGATTGTATGGAAGGAAGCATTCAACATTACTTGCCTAAAGCACAAAACAATAAATCAGTGTCTCTCAATCTTTTTCTGCCGTTCCCCTCTTCACAGGAAAGGTATTTGTCCACACGCTCCCCCAGCAAAACGGTTGCAAAAATAAATAAATAAGTCAATGAAGAAATAAAACCTAATCATTTCAAATTAGGCCTACTGTTTATAATGCGTTAGAAAAGGGTGACGCTTTTGTTTTTCCTAGATTTCATATACAGCAATTATTTCCAATAGCACTCCTCATAGAGCACAGTCAAGGAGCACAGAGCTACTCAGCACAGACCCTCGCTCTTCCTGTCTTTGCTCCCTCGTGTGTTTTTACCTGACACTGACGTCATTCTTTTGAGGATAGTTGGCTTGTTGATGACAAACATGCAATTTTCTGCACTTGAGTCTGGTTCTTCGATGATGCCCACAGAACTTTCCTGTTGTATTGTCGAAACTGAACACATTTCAAAAGAGAGTGACAAGTCGTGTTTGAATTCTTCCCCTTCGCACTCACACCACGTTGACAGTGATAGACGTTGGATTAGAATTGGGAGGGGAGTGAAAGAGAGAAAGAGAGAGAGAGATATTTATTTTTGTTGTAAATTAAGAGTGGGCAGGGCTGGACTGGCCATCTGGCATAGCGGGCATTTCCCGGTGGGCTCTCCACCCACGTGGGCCCCTATTTTCAGAAAAGTTTTTAACATTTCTGAAAATATAGGGGCCCAGGAGGGTGCATGGCCCACCGGTGAGTCAGTTCTGTGCCGCTACTTATGTGGGGCCCCTTTAAGCCAAAAGTGCCCGGGCCCTATTTCTACCCAAGTCGGGCCCTATTTCTACCCAAGTCGAGCCCTGAGAGTGGGTGAGAAAATGACAATCAGATACACGTTTCAACCATCCAAACGGTATTGAGCAGGGCTGGACTGGGATCTGAAAAGGGCCCGGGCACTTTTTGACGCCTGAGGGCCCGACACCGATGCGGTGCCTATGTCATTAAAAAGCTCACACGAAAAAAAATGCTTCATCACTACTCACAATAACCTTCTTAGGGAGATGGTCGCAGTGTACCCTCATGTTCCCTTCATCCTGCATGTGAAGTTCTGAGTATGTTTGAGGGTAGGAGATAGAGAGGTGGACAACTAACTCTATTTTCCTGATTATTTTCCTGGCCAGTGAGTATTCATACCATTTCCCTTAAGCAAAAACTGAAAACATGTCCCAGACACAAACACCTTGTTAAGCAAAGCAATATTTCACTCTCACACACACACACACACACACACACACACACACACACACACACACACACACACACACACACACACACACACACACACACACACACACACACACACACAAATGGACACCATATACAATAATAATAAAATGTAAATGTTTCAGCTTCAAATTGCTCCAGTCCACAGATACTGTCAGTGAGCTTACTAAATGGCAACACACCACAACAAAACCAAGTGACCGCTCATTGCTTAGGCTTCCAACAGAGGTTGATGACGCCTGCGCCTACGCCTTGGAGCGTCCAAACCACGTCGCCTCAACCATGAAGATATTGAAACATCCATCCCAATGATTAAATGCTTTCCAGAACAAAACGTGTTTGCATGGATACAAAAGCCTATCCGTGAACACCACAGGAAAATTTAACTCATGAAGGCCCTGTAAAATATCAGACACACTCCAACAACAAAGTTAAGCTACCATGTTTCATAGCTATTACAATAAAGGGAGCGCGTTCACAAACAGCACGGAAAGACGGTTTCTTTATCTATGCAAAGAGGCAGCTCAGGATAATAGTCTTGATAATGACGTGACATGCCATTACAGAAGGAAAAGATAGCAAAAATACATTTAGTTTAAAACCATAGTTGCAAAAGACACGACAAGCAATAGACTAAAACAAGATATTTGTTGGATTTGAGAAAGTGAAAGTGGGGCTGCGCCGTTTAACACGTAATACAAGACGCAGTAGCACAGGTGGTTGTGACCAAGGAGAGTTAACAGACAGCTGACACGTAAAGACAGAAGATCTATCAGGCCTATGCTCGCGCAGCAATACAAAAAAGTTTAAGAAAATAAATCAATACATATTTGTGACTGATTTGAGCAAGTGGGGAGGGACGACATCTAGTTTCAGGCTACATGGGAAAAACGCAGAGGCGGTGTAGCTAATCTGCCTGGCCAGCCAGGGTAGGAATTGGGTAGAGGGCAGAGACTAGCTTCACTTCAACACAGCATCTCGTGACAGCTCAAGCCAAGGCAAATGGAAGATGTCTATGTGCTGGCGCAACATTAGGCTACAAGACAAGTGCATGGGCATTTATCAAATGGATACAAATATTCATGACTGATTTGATAAGGTCAGCATGACAATTTGGTCTCAGCTAATGATGGGGATAGGGAATTACGACACGCCGAAGCGGCGCATAGCTACAATGCATTGGCTAGCTGGGTGTGTTGAGGGGGGTGCTACCTCTCTCTCCCTGGGTCTCGTCTCGTATCCGTCTGTACCTCCCCTGCTCGAACCATCTCCAGAGCCCCGTCGCCTCTCCTCTGCCTCGTTCTGCACCACCTTGCACTCGTTGATGCACCGGTGGCCCCACTGTCCCAACCTGTGGTCGAGCTGTGTGATGCACCACCTCCCACGGCCACACGAGAGCTACCGGTCCAGAGCTCGAGCTGGTGGTGCTTTTAGCTTTGAACAATTCAGTGATTTAGCACATTTTGCTCAGTTTTCTTTTATTTAGTTTTTGCTTTCGCTTTTCCATGCGCTTTTCATAGCCAGTCCTTTCTTTCTCCATATAGCGTCCTGTATCCTCCGCTCCACCACCAGAGTTTTTATTAACCGAATAGCCACCATCCAAGTCAACGAAACTTCGGATGATGCTGCTGCTGACAGACACAGACTAGTTGGGTCGAGCGAGGGCCTGCAGGGAGGGGCGGGCCTTTGATAAACAGTGCATTTCATTGGACTAAGCCAATGTGCCTCAAGAGAAGCATCCAATGAGCACCGATGTGTCATTTTTTTACCGTCACAGACAAAAAAAATAATGTATATATTTTTTTATTATTATTTCGGGGCCTCGAGGGCCCGAAAGACGCGAGGGCCCACCGGGATTTGCCCGGTACGCCAGATGACCAGTCCAGCCCTGGTATTGAGTGTGTGTGCGGCAACCCCCCTCCCAAATACCTCTGCGCCATCCCCACTTTGAGAAACACTGCAATGGGGCACCTAAGTCACGCCCTTCTACTTCCGATCCATGGGGCTGGATCTCTCAAAAATTTTGAATGCGAGTTAATGGAGCGAGTCAAGCTAAATCCTCATCCCGTTTGGCATGTGCTCTGGATTTCACATATGATGACAGTGAATTTGAAAGGTTTGGATTTGCGTCGTAAGACCACTCATTTTCGGCACGCAAGAAACGTTATTTTAGCTTTAGTGCAAAACTGTGTTGGAGACTACACTTGCGCCTCGCATATCTGACGTGAACCGAGGCACAGCCAACCCTATCGCTGCACCGTGGGTTAAGTGGCTGCACGTCGGACATGCGACGTCTGTTGTGTAGTCCAAATAATTACATATTTTTGCACACACACAACTCAAAAATCGCTTGCCAAGTGAAGTCAACAAGCACACCATTGGTTGTTATTAATTCTGAGGCACAGCATATGTGTGATCGACGGGGAAATGCGAGGTGGGTCGGAAAATAGCTTTGTTCAGTCCATTACATCCCAGTCAAAAGTTTTTGCGTTGCCAGCCCCATAAGCCGCCCGGAAGGGGTGGAGACTTAGGTGCCCCATGATGACAAACTCTTAATTATGTAACATTAGAGGTTATGTGTCACAGCTGAAGTAGTTCAGAAATGTTTCTTGTGGGATTTGGGATTGCAAGGCAGTTTTTTGAAAATTGATGAAAAGGGTCTCATATAACAAGGTTCAGATTCCCTTAGCAGTCTGAGAATGCTGTCTGAAGATGGTCAATCACAAGAACAAACACACTAGGCTTGAGTACCTTCATTATTTGTTGAATTTGACATATTTGTAATGGGATGAAAGCCCCCTCTTCTCTCTAATGAAAAAAAGTAATTTGGGGCAGTTTTGAGCATTATTCATTATAGTACTCAAAGTGTTCCCCATTTTCCCATGTGGGACTTCATATCATATTTGTTTAGAAGATTAGTCTTATCTAATTACCTTCCGATCTTTCTCAGGATTACCCTTTAAAATCTAATTCTAAACTAGCTCAAGTGTATACTAGCACAATTGTACTGCAGAGGGTTATGTCTCCTTCTATAAAATGGCAATACATTTTTGATTTAATTAAATGTAATACAGTTCAGTTCAGATGTGTGGCCCTTGTTATGCAGAAGTACGATGGAGGTCCTCAAACATAATTGTTTTCACTCTATGGCTACAAAAAATGTATTACTCCTGGATAGTTTCACTTCTGTGACCCACAGCAGATTCAAATGGAGCACTATCATGAAGGACGAGGGAGATATTTGGCACAGGAGACAGGCACTTGTGCACACAAATGGTCTCGCTCTCTGGATGAGAGGATACTGGAAAAACTTTACTCACCCTGCGTCAGTAAAAAATGTTTAGGCACAAGGTGGATTCATCTAATTCATAATGCTACATTTTCACAAATCATTAACATTCATTTCTCTACGTAGTCTCTAGTGATTTACCTGCTGTTTGTCATCTGACTTCCTTGTGAACACTGATAAGTTGCATTTTAGTAAAACGGTCCACCAAAGAAGCATAAAGTGTACTTAAAAAATCATCAACTTCGAATCTCGCATGTTCCTGTATATGAGCAGTTTTTTCCCCCCCAAGGGATTTTTTGTAACTGTACTGAGACCATCTCCTGTTATGGTCTCAGCCCAGTTTGTTTTATAGGGTCTGGATACAATTGGCATATACTGAAAAAAGTTGAAACTGTCTCAATTTTTTTTTAAAGGACTAAAAAGGATCAAGTGGAGAAACCATCTGACAATGTTCCAGGTAAGAAGCACACAAGTAAAATTCACACATGATAAGTGATTCTTCCTGAAAGTAGGGTTAATATAAAGACAGGCATTAATGCATTGCCCTGAAGTTCTAAATCAAATATCTGATTCCATCACATTATTCACAAAAGAACTAGCATGTTCTGCCAATGGACAGTCCATGTTCCATTCTTCGGGGAAATATTCAGGAGTCCTCTCCTCAGACTGTAGTGTTTCAGAGACATCCTTGGTGTAAAGTACCTGTGTGCTCTAGCAGTATAGCGGAACAATTGCACACAGGGCCCCAGGGCAAGACACATATAGGGCCCCCTATACAGCTCGCCAAGCTCACTATAGGGCCCCCACCACCAATACGGGAGGGCCCTGGGCCCAGGGGCAAGTGCCCTGCTCGCCCTCTCTATAGCTCTGCCCCCTCCAGTATGAAGCCAATTATCAGCAGACTCAAGCCAGCTCTCTAACTCCGGAAACGAGTGGGGAAGTCAAACATGCTGAGTGACTGCACTACAGGGACAACCTTTAGGGTAAAAAAATCTTCATAGGTAGATAAATCCAACTGTGGACTAAATTAGGACTGGCTCCCACTCTCCCCCACAGAGCTGGCGATTTAGCAGTCACAAGCAGAAAAATATGGCATAGTCTGCCTCGTTTTCTTGAACAGAAGCTGTTAAGAGAATCCATTTATTTCAGTGTTCCATTGGTTCGGGCGACCTTACACGCTGCTATATCAATTCATTTAGATCAGTGCATATTTTTTAGGCCTACTCTTTTTTAATCTGTCATGATTAAATATTAAGTTAATCAATAACATCCAACATCTCTGGTGCTTTCAGGAACGTAATGTTTTTATTGATGTCTGCCCTGCTCCTTATGATGGCTCTGTCTGCCAACGCTGCTCTTTATCAATCACCTTCTCTCTCCTCTCCTCTCCTCTTACTGCTGGAGGGTTGGCTGAGAGATTCAGAGGTATATTTCTACAGTATCATTGGTCTGGTCCAGGCAGCTGCCATAAGCCAAAAGAGTTATCAGATGTCCTGCCCAAGGTTAGGATTTTCTTCTCTCTTTCTCTCTCTTTTTTCAAAAAAGTTAGCTTTAACTTTCATTTAGATTTTTGACTGCACTGACAGCAGTTTACATGCAACCTCGGACCAGACATTTTATTGTTGTCACTCTGTGTTATTACTATTGTAGGATATCTTAATAGATATGATACATAACATGTGCTAGCGATAGAGCTGTGCTCATGAATCGTGATAATATGAACACACTGACTTTAGTAGTCTTTAATGGCACAATGACTTTGGTCCTTTTAAGCACACTTGCCAGTTTATATTTCAACTTGATGACATGTAAAAAGTGTGTGACCACTAGGCTAATTGAATATTAAGAAATACCCTGAGGATACATTAAGTAGTAGAATTGAGAATACTGTAATACTATAGTTCACACACTTTTTTATTAATATTAATATTTGGCAGAGGTGGCCAGATTAAAAAATTGCTTGTCACGATGTATCCCAGCATTTAAACACAGGGAATTCCACTAATTGGCTCTGTCAGATCTTCTCTTCTGAGGAGCAGCTCTCCTAATAAGGATCAGCTGTGGCAGTGAATTACCTGGACCTGGAAACGCCTGACAGGACTTTTTACTTCCTGTCCGCGCCACCTGTGATCTCATGATCCTTTTTGTGCTGTCCTGGCAGTCCCAGTCCCAGTCAGGGCCGGTTCTAGGCAATTTGATGCCCTAGGCGAACAACAATCTTTCCTTTTTGTGGAATTTGTGGAATTGGCATCGGTAAACATGGTGTCATACATCTGAGCGAGCGCTGCTGATCTCAGTACCATGTATATATACTGAGTGTCGTTTAAATGTAAATTTTAATGCTTTATTTCTATAAATATAATGCTATATTTTATTTGTAATTCTGTAGGCCTCCGTGCCTCTCAGGACATTTGGTGCCCTCGGCCACCGCCTAGTCTGCCTATGCCTATAGCACCGCCCCTGGTCCCAGTCACGGCCCGCGCTAGGCTATTTAGGCTCTGGACCGCACTGGACTGTCAGCACTAGCTGCAGTAAGGTCAAAGAGTCCTACTGAGTCAGGTTAACAGCGACTTACGGCATCCATCACCTCAGCACTGCAGAAAGTGAATCGCAGTAGTCTGCCCTGGCCCCTGTGGAGATGTGTTTCTCTGGCTTATACTGTTAGCTTGTCTGATCAGATATAGACTGTATGGAGAGCCAGAAGCCCTTTTCCTTGGGGACTATATTATCGCTGTAGTGTGGTGTATGGGTTAGCCTATTGGTTGCCACCTCTGTCTGACAAAAAATGTGTACATTTCAAATTCAATTGATCTTTTTGTTTGTACGCAATGTCATCCTTCATTCAGTTTCCAGGAAAGTTTTTCTTCTTTTCGGGACAGATCATTAAAAACTGGGAAAATCAGGAAAAACTGTGACAGGTGATCATGTTTCACGTTCTGTACCATGTCTAAATGTTGTCATTGCTTACTCCACACTGAAGAGCAACATTTTAACAGAGAAACTGCTGTTGTTTTAACATCAACAAGGACATTCTTACAAATTCTTATGACAGATGACATTCATAGAGATTCATATACTGCACATAAAAGCACATGCTGCTACCTGCACTGTAGGTGTAAAGTTCAGAAAGAACATCCCTTAAAACTTGCTACTACCCCGGTAAAGTGATATTGATATCTACTAGTTATGGTATGGAAGTTGAATAAAAGCAGCAAAGTTTCACTGCAACAACAACTTCAATGTCACATCATGGTCAGTCAGGAGGACAGTGCGGCATGATTCATTCACAGCAGGAAGCAATGGAATGCAAATCAATACTCTCATTGACATTGCTATTGATTGCATTGTGAATGTCTGTTGTTCAAAACAAAGAGTTTTCAACACTTTCTGGCAGACAGTAAGCATAGTTCAGCATGTCAAAGAGCACAGACATCAAAAGGCAGACAGCCGTATGCTTCCAAGTGACTTTAAAAACTCGGTTGAACAACTTGGCGTCACTCAGCAGAGCAAGAGAAGATGCCATGTCGATACAGCTGAAGTTCAATCTCATGGCCTGTGACCGCGTCAAAGGCTTATACAGTCCTGGAAAAAAGGGTATCTGCGAGCTGTCTGAGGCAGTGTGTGTGATGACTGAAGGATTAAAAAGATAACCCAGACAGGATTATGTAACTAAAAATGCTGTCATCGTCAACAAAATATTCACTGTGTAGGCTGCTGCAAAGAACTAGAAAAATAAAATGTTTTAATGTATGGTAAAACTGGTTTGGTGACCCAAAACTCCGGAATAAGCCACAGAACCCTGCTTAGGTCAGGAGATTAGTCGGGGTGGGGGACCATACAGCCGCACTGCTGTTTTCAACACAAGATGGTACTCGTCGCTAAGGCAAGGGAAGGCAGTTCTCCACCATGATTGATGGCAACTTTGAAAAAGGAGGACACAAATTGTTTTTGGTCACAGCACCGTATTGACTTCTTGTATATCCTTGAAACACTTGGAGAAGTAACAGATGAGACGCAAAGACTGGCAACTTTCAGTTCCTTGATTTTTGGTTATAAAAACAATATGATCTTGGACTATAGGTGAAAGTTTGTGTAATACATACATACAGTATATGAATCAAGAGAATGTTCAAAAACTCACCTTTTTAAAGGTTTGTTGTTTAGAACTCCAAAATGAAATGTTGGACCTTGGGCTCAACATGGACCTTGACTGAAATGACAATATTTGTTGTTATTTAGCTTGCAAAACAACGTCGTCCGGTCTCTGTGCATGGAGATGTTGCTGCCAAACAGGGCCGGTGCTAGGCATAGGCAGATAGGGTAGTCGCCTAGGGCGCCAAATGTCTTGGGGCCACCATAAAGCCCAAAGGTCCCACAGAAATAGAAAGTTGAGCGAAATAACAAAGAAACCTTACATTGACAATGTTGTCAGTATATGTAGGTGGGTACTAGATAGATATGTGCTCAATAAGATATATGCGAATGTCTGAATGCACAAAAGGAAAGGGGGTGCTCGGCAAGGACACCAAATGGACTAGAACCAGCCCTGCTGCCAAATAAACTTCACATTTACTGCTGCACCTCTCCTTGAACTCTGTCCTGAAGCCACATAGTTATTCATGAAATTCAAAAGAATGAATTACAGGGCAAGACATGAGCATCCAGTTTGGTGAAGGGGCTAAGTGTTTTTACTTTGCACTGACACAAATGCCAAAGCGAAATCATGTGAAACACATAAGCAGATGTCTTAAATCAAATATGTGTTTTGCAATTCAGAGACCAATATCACTTTTGTATTCTGCTCGAAACTCGAACATGTGCTCTTGGTGCAGATGGGGTCGCCGGCAGGCCTATTCACTCTTTGCTGAAAATACTCGACTACATTGCTATGTCATTACAGAGAGCAGTGCTTGTACATCAAAAGCGACCAACGCAACCAGAGCGACAGAGTTAATTATTTCTCTATGGAGGGTCGGCAAATTGAGCAACTAAAGCAAATTGGGCGGGAGCACATGAGCACATTTTTGAGTGACAACAGCTTCCAAACAATCAGTGGTTGTAGAGGGATCCTCAGCTGCAGGCACAGGTAATGTTTGTATACAAGATGTTTGTATAGATGGCGGCTCTGATCCTAACATGCTTAGCACCCAACTCAAGCAAAGGAAAACAAAAACAAGTTAGACTATGCAGAGCACTGATTGAATTTAATTGCACATTACGTTGAAAAGGTGAAGGTGTCAAACATGGTGTGGCTACCATAGGCTTCATTGTGGAGTCTAAATAAACAGAAACTGAACTCTCAGAAACAGAACTCGCATTTTTCCCTTCTTTGGGGAAATAATAAACATGCCTTTTGTGGGCTGACTTTGTGGCATTTTACACACTCTCCATCAGCATTGTGTGAGATTCACCAAAGCATAACCCAGAATCGTTTTCAACTACCGTTAAAATCTACAACAGAGGGCAGGGGTTTTGGTGGAGCTGTGCAGTGATCCAATGTGAAAGCCAGAAACGGTGTCAGCAATGAAGAGGTGAGAGCAAGCCATTATTTGAATTACATTGTGGTGTGTGGAACAAGATCAGCTACAAGCAAGTCCTTCAAGGGTTTTTGCACGTAGCCATTACACAGCGACCTTGACATCAGCGTAAGAACAAACATTGTAAAGCGTCATTACCATAATTATGCACGGGTTGCATTACAGAAAAGTCCCGAGGTTAACAGAGCAGAACTGCCCTCCATATTGTAATCTTGAAGTAATCATCAACAACACACCAACATCACCCCAACATGTGATTAATTAACACATAGCGGAATGAATTAAACTGAAAAGATGTCGACACGAAATGTGAAAGAGTGAACGAAAAGGTTTTCATTTATGTTTTGGCCTTCACAAGGTGACAGTGCATGCTGTGAGGAGATTAAATATTTATTGAGGGATGTCATTACATTGTCATTACCATTTAGCTCAGATCATTAAACAACACGATACACTGATGATGAGACAATTACGGATGTTAAATAAAACAAGACGTCGAAAAGAGGAAGGGCTTTGATGTGTTTGCAAGCCTCTTCGTAGGTCACTGATCAAGAGATCTCTGAACAAACACTCAGCCACAAAATTGACACGCATGAAAGATAATTGCTGCTATTTCCACTAACTGTTCAAAATGGTATATCTCAATGAACACAACATTACGCAAACAGAATTAATTTGTGGCAAAATGTGTATTTTCCAGGCAGGCAAGGGTGGGGTTGGGTCATCCACAAGATGCGAACTCATTTCATGTCTTTGAGAAAACCTAATTATATTTTTTTGCCTTGTTCAAAGTTAGTTAACTTTCTTATCTTCCAAGTCATTCCTTTCGTAAAATGCAGTTCGGGCCACAATTGTACAGCACAAAGCAAGGAAGGCAATTGAGAGGGAAACTAATTAAGGAAGCAATTTAGACATGTTCTCGGGCTGTCTCTAGATCACTTCCACCTAGAGTTTGTATTTGTCATGAAGAAATTTGCTTCGACTACCACAGCCAATTTACACAAAAGACCAAAAGTAGCTTGTCGAACCACAGGTGTACGTGTCCATATGGGGAAGCTTGTTGTGTTTCTGGACATATATTTGCCTTAAACCTGTTTTATTATAGATCATGGATAACTGACTGAGAAACAGGTGGGCTGTAACAAGTTATGATGGTGGTGAAAACAAATTTCCCTTTGGAGACAATAAAGTATCTATCATCTGTATGTGTGTCTATCATCTGACTATTATTAATCTCCATCAGTACCTCATGATGAGTTTTTAAGAAATAAATCAAATTAAAAAAACAGTCCAACACACATACTCACATATGCACGCGCGCACACAAACACATACGTGCGCACACAACCACATACACATGCACACGCACGCACGCACGCACGCACACACACACACACACACACACACACACACACACACACACACACACACACACACACACACACACACACACACACACACACACACTTTTTTATGGTAGGGTAGATTTTCAGGAAGGCACCATGGCCTCTGCCGGCTGAGTTGTTCACCACTATTTCATTTTCACAGTTTTTTCACACTTTTCCATACCTGACACTAGCACTGACCATTATAGACAGGTCATCAGCTGGGAAAATTAGGCCTTTTGTCCTACCGCACTTTTCTCTGTGGATTACTGACCAGAAGCCCTATTGGAAGAAATTTAAACATGGGGCCACGTCAATTTTTGCTCAGAATTCAATATGGCCGCCATTTTCCAAAATTACTTGTTTTCATGCATTATTACATTGTACTATAAGGTGATATGCATGAACTACGAACTACTTTCAGCACTATTCTGTCCTAATTCCTTACATACATGTTTACAAAGGCTGACTAAACTAACAGAAATGAAAATAAAGTTGGTCACCTTGCAAAATCCAAAGGAAAGTGCTGAAAATAATGATTGAAATGCACATACAGAGTCTATGGCTGCGAAAATTAGGCCTATTGTCCTGTCAGGGTTTTCACAGTGGATTACAGACCAGAAGGCCAAAAGATTCACCAGCTGGTTGCCATCTCAAATGTGCCACAAAATTCAAAATGTTCTCTGTTTTTCAGAATGGCAGACTTTCATACATTTTTCTCAGTACTATAAGACCATAATTATCAATAAAGATAACCTATTTTCAGTGAAATCTCCTATCTACAGACGTGAGTACAAAGGTTGGCAACAGAAAGATGTACATTTCCTATAGACAATATCTTAAGGATTGTTGTCAGAAAATGATTGAATTACACATACAAAGTTGACTGCTGAAAAAAGGCTATTGATCTGCCAAACTTTTCACATCAGATTTCTGACCAAAAGTTTTTCATGCCTACATTTTTTTTGCATAAAGCAAGGGTGAGTGTGCGTGCGTGCGTGCGTGCGTGCGTGCGTGCGTGCGTGCGTGCGTGCGTGCGTGCGTGCGCGTATCCCCCGCTCATCTTTCCCCTGCTCTACAGTGTCTTTCCCCCACACACTATTCTGCCTCCTCCACCCCCTCACTCATCCCCCCCACACACACTATTCTGCCCCCAACCCCCTCACTCATCCTTCCCATGCTACTCTGCCCCTCCACCCCTCACTCATCCCCCACTATTCTGCCCCCCACGCTCAACCCCCTGACTCATCCTTCCTCCACCCCCCCACAAAATACTCGCCCACCCTCCACCCAATGTGAAAAGTTTGGCAGGTCAACCTGCAACCCCCACTCAACTTAACCCCCCCCCCCACCACACACACATTATTCTGCCCCCCGAACCCGCCACACACTATTCTGGCCCCCCCCCCCCACCTCCTAATTCAACCCCGACTCATTCCCCCCCAACCCCACTCTGCCCCCTTACCCCCACTCATCCCCTCATTCATCCCCCTGCTCCTCCACATCATTCGGTCCTCCCTACTCTGCCACCTTAGCCCCCCCCTACACACACACACCCTGTGTCTACTGTGTCTATGTCAGTGTATGTAAAGAAGCACACTGGCCACACACACTTGAGAAAAGCGCACTCAGGCACACGTACACACAAATACAAACGCACGCACACACACACACACACACACACACACACACACACACACACACACACACACACACACACACACACACACACACACACACACAAGCGCGCGCACACACACACACACACACACACACACACAGTTTGGCAGGACAATATGCCTTTTTTCAGCAGTCCACTGTGTTTGTGAAATTCAATCATTTGACAACATTCCTTTGGATATTTCAAAGTGGCAAGATACAGGGGGTGGACAAAATAACTGAGACACCTTTCATTTTAGTGTTGGAAGTTTAATGGCTCAAGTGGACCAGCCTGCTGGCAAATCTTCATTAATGGCACATTGCATTAGTAAAGTGAAGTGTGAAAGGGTAAGTTTTTCCAATGGGTAAAATTTTCCAATGCACACAACGTTATGGGTGACATGTCAGAGTTCAAAAAGGAGAAATTCTGTGTAACTGTTGCGTCTTTGACCGAGACAGCAAGTCTTTGTGATGTATCAAGAGCCAGTATCCAAGGTGATGTCTGCATACCACCAAGAAGGATGATCCACATCCAACAGGACGCAAGAGGAACTAAATGACACTTAAATGACAGGTGTCTCAGTTATTTTGTCCACCGCCTGTATATATATATTCATGCCTTTTTGTAGACAACCTTTATATTCACGTCTGTAAGGAGATAGGACAATTTAACTGAAAAATAGGTCATCTTTATTGGTAATTATGGCCTTACAGTATTGAGAAAAATGTGTGAAAGTCTGCCATTCTGGAAAACAGAGAACATTTTGAATTTTGGAGCAAATAGATGGCCCCAAGTTTTCATCTTTTTCAATAGGCCTTCTGGTCTGTAATTCACTGTGAAAACCCTGACAGGACAATAGGCCTAATTTTTGCAGCCATAGACTCTGTATGTGTATTTCAATCATTATTTTCAGCACTTTCCTTTGGATATTGCAAGGTGGCCAACTTTATTTTCATTTCTGTTAGTTTAGTCAACCTTTGTAAACATGTATGTAAGGAAATGGGACAGAATAGTGCTGAAAGTAGTTCGTCGTTCATGCATATCACCTTATAGTACAATGTAATAATGCATGAAAACAAGTCATTTTGGAAAATGGCGGCCATATTGAATTCTGAGCAAAAATTGACGTGGCCCCATGATTTAATTTCTTCCAATAGGGCTTCTGGTCAGTAATCCACAGAGAAAAGTGCGGTAGGACGAAAGGCCTAATTTTCCCAGCTGATGACCTGTGTATTACAATGACAGGGCATTAAACACCAATGCGCTGTCTCCCACTTACCAATTATTGTACATTAGAAAAGATATAAAAACATGATTACATTTGACAGCTGAATGGCTTACCAGGAAAAAGTGAGGGTGGCATGACACAGGGAGACAGAACCATTTGAAAACAACTGTCAGTCATCTCAAATAGGACATCAGCAGTCAGCACATCACAGTACAGGAATGGCCTGCCTCAGTCAAGAGCAGATGTGTTTGTGTTTGTCATTGTTTGTCTCAGGGGAAGAATGCCCTGGAGCTCTACACCTTGGTAATGTCTATGAGCCTTTATTTACACTTGTTTGAATCAGCTTTCACCGTGTGTGTGTGTCTGTGTGTGTGTGTGTGTGTGTGTGTGTGTGTGTGTGTGTGTGTGTGTGTGTGTGTGTGTGTGTGTGTGTGTGTGTGTGTGTGTGTGTGTGTGTGTGTGTGTGTGTGTGCGTGTGCGGGAGAGCGTCTCTCTCTCTCTCTCTCTCTCTCTCTCTCTCTCTCTCTCTCTCTCTCTCTCTCTCTCTCTCTCTCTCTCTCTTCTCCTCTGTCTGTCTCTGTGTGCGTGTGAGTTGACATGTAGAGCAAAAGAGAATCCCACAAGCGCATGTCAAAACTGTCAATACTAAAAAAGATAATTATAAGATATAAGTTTTCAAATGCAGACACACACACCACCAGCATGACAGTTTTGCACCGAGAAGCAGAATAACAAAAAATGACAGCATGTGGAAGCACAACACAGGCAAACGTCACCACATGTTGACACCAACAAATAACCACTTAGATGTCTCACAGATACACTCCACACTTCACAAAGTGTCATATATATGCCTTCTTTGAGCAACAATCAACCAAAGGGCAATGGGGTAATAATCTGAGGGATCTAATGTTTGATTTAAAAACATTCCACCTCAAAGAGCTAGCTACACAGCATTATAGTAGGCTATATCAAGCTGGGGGAAAGGAAGGCGATTTCCCATCACTAGCAGCAACATAGTGCGCAGTAAATCTAAAGCAAACTCAGGGAAATATTCTGTGTAAACATGGATTCAAGCATGTCGGTACTTACTGTAGAAATGACCTAATGGAGAATGGTCTGCCCCTACATTATAACCGAGACCGGATATGACAAAGGGGAAAACGGCATATCCAGGCTGTTTTGCCCTTTACACATATTTATTTTAAAGACCTTAGAGGTCTGGCAATGGAAGAGAGGTGAGGGAGAAGGTCAGATATTGCTCATGTAGCCAATTCTGGCAAGGCTTTCAACACAAACACCAACTTGTGTTTTGCCAAGAGCGAGGGAATATTTTAGAATTAAGAAGAATTCCAAATTCTGCTGGCTGCAATATTTAAAACAAGCTGCAAGGAACACAGAGCTACAGTCGTTGCAATGGTAACCATCCCTCATCTCTGTAGCAAAATAATTTATTTGTTATTTTTCGAATATGGGAACCAAGTCTTAGCAGTTTGGCTTTCCATTATTATCTCCAAAAAAGGAGTCAGTAAGTAAGTAAGGATGTCAAACAATGGCATCTTCCAGGCTCTATCATTATAAATGCACTTCCAAGTGGCTGTTTCTTCTTAACACATTTGTCATTAATCTGGCTGACTGGACAGTGTGAACTTGGATGCCGCTGTCTTGGTAAACAAAGCATTTGTATTGCGTCCAAGCTAATGAGCCAACATCTAGAAGCACTGTTAGCTGCATCAGCTAATGAGATGGTGTGGAGCTGCCCAGGCCAGTTTCAAGGTACTTCGGGGCCCTAGGCAACGGCAGACTTGGGGGCCCCTGTTTATTGGAAGGGCCCTCTCAAGAGAGATTTGATAGCAGTAGCATTGCAGTTTTCGGCCACTCCTATGTTTTGCCTCACTCACAAAGTTGTCATTGCTGTCATTTGAGTACATGTATAGCCAGTCATTGCCAGGGGCACTTGCCTGGTTTGCTTTCCTGGTTGTGACAGGCCTGGTGGGCTCCCCACTAGCTGTTGTTGTAGGCTGAAATATAAGCTACATGTAGCTTCAGTGCCACCAGAACATAATCTTTTCTTTGCAAAGTCTTCTTAATTGGCAGTTACTGTTATATCTTTTTGGTGGCACAGAAACACATTGAGGAAACGTATGCAACCAGTATGAGCCCTTAAAGTACCTTACATTTGTATGCCATATTGTAAATTTCACTTTCCCACTCATACAGGTACTATAGTTCACATAGGCCTATTATTCGGACTGTATAATATAGGTTTTATTCTCACGGAAGAATTGTTTTTGGTCTTAAATGCTGTTGGTAAGAAATTCCAGCACTCCTAGGAGTCTCAACCTTTTCAGTCACAGGAGCATCATACAATTATTTGTGTGAGGTTAGCACCAGTGAATCCATTTTAGAGGGAGATGTGCAAGATATGCAGACGTTTCACTGTTTCCAAAGAGTCAGAGAAAAACATTTGACTTTGGAGTCACTATGTCCCAAAACACATACTTCATTATCTTGGTGGTCAGTGAAAAAGCTGATGTCAGGTAATCGCTAGCAACAGGAACAGAGATACAATGTTTAACATACAGGTTCAGGGTGATGATTCTGTTTGCCTGTTACACATTATGAAGTCTACAGTATTATTGTGGCTTTTACACCTGTATTATTCAAACAGGTCAGAAAAAGACAAGTGGGGACAGACAGATGAGGAAGAAATGGGAAATGATCACGGGTCAGACTCAAACCCAAGTCCCCGGTGTAATGGTATGGCACTTTAGCCCATTTAACTTACTTTGAACATCTTTTAGGACCATTCATTGTACATATACAGTATATGGGTCATTCTACGATTCGTGTGCGCTTTTAGGTCCGTGGACTTTATTTACCAATTCCACTAACTATTAACTGAATCCAATGATGTTTTGGACATTAGCACACATTTATCTGTCATATAACAGCCAAGACATAACATTATTTCCCTCAGCAAGAATTAGTATTTAACACTGGTTTTGGGCATTTTCATGCCGTCCTGGTTTCCAAATGTCAGATTCAGTCTTCATGTTAGCATGTAAAGAAACTTGTTTTGCCCAAGACGATTGCAAAAGTTGATTCACAGTAATCATCACAATTTCACAAAACTGTCAGAAAGACCATTGTGCTTTCCATTATACATGAAATTTGCCATTTTGAGTGTGTCCACGAAAACTGTGTTAACCGTGTCACGGTCTGAAACCCCCTTCCTAAATCAGTAAGGGAGCGATTCTACGATTCCCCTACGCTTTTAGCAAAAGCAAAATGTCAATTATCAATATTTTTTTTCAACCAAATGACCTAGATGTTTACATAGTGTATATATTTAAGTTTCCAAACAAGTTTCTTTACATGCTAATTGGAAAACAGGACGGCATGAAAACGCCCAAAACCAGTATTAAATATTCATTCTTGCTGAGGGAAATAATGCCATGTCTACACTTTCTGTATTATATGAAAGATAAATGTGTACTAATGTCCAAAACATCATTGGATTCAGTTAATAGTTAGTGGAATTGGCATATAAAATCCATGGACTTAAAAGCGTCGTTGATTCGTAGAATCACTCAAGGGTTTGGTCTTAGGCCATATGAATATCATCACATGATGTCATATCCTCTTTGGCAGGATATGGGAAGACTTTTTGGTAAGTTTTGAGCTCCATTCTTCTTCATGTTCCCATAGCGGGAAAATTGCCTGTCAACTGTGTTATCAACATATTCATAAGAATCTGAATTAGAAATCACATGTAGAAAACACAGATAAAGCATACAAATACATTAATTGATTAACACGGTTGACTGTTTTGAAAGTGTTTTTGTGCTATTGATCCCTTATGTGTTGGAAAAATCCTATGAACAGACACTAGGGATTATCTCTGGAGAGGGAAGTCTTGTGTAAGGAGGGTGACTAAATTCAAATCAGACGTTACAGGGATTTATAATGAAAAATGTGTCACAGTGAATCAAAAAATCCTACTTATGAAGCTCAACAATCACATTTTCTATATCAGTTGCACAGATTAATGACAACATTATTGTTAAGGGACATAAGCACTTTCAAACGTATGTTGTTTCAACTCTGAAGTATTTTTATATATGTTTGAAATGACATAGTATTTGTCCATAACACTGTTGAGAAAATTATCAAGCAAATGTTCGCTTTCATAAGTTTATTTATCAAATGATGTAAGATTAAGCTTGGCAATTTGTTTGTTTGGAAACTTAAATGTATACACTATGCAAACATCTAGGTCATTTATTTGCACTGGAAACGTAGAATGACCCACATGTGAATTACTTGGCAGAAGACATGTACTGTATGTACTGTAACCACTGAGCTCTGGGATGTCTATCTGCACAGTTATAACTCTCTCAGGGGCCTACCTCCTCCCACTACACCCGGCTCTTGTTTAACCCTGTTGGGTACTATTTAATTGTTGCTCAGTACGTAGTTGGGATCACTGAGCACAAAGAGCACTGATGAAGGCAGAAATCTGAAACGTCTGCGCTACTCTGCTCTGAGCAAAATAATGAAAAAACTTCTTGTATTTGACCTTAGTGTCTTTTTCCTGTGTTCAACCTGCTCTCACCCATAACTTTAGCCAACTGAGACATAGTTCCCCCATGGAATCTATTATAATCATAATTGGAATTCAGGATAACTTAGTTGATTATTGTTTTTTGGTCTAGTTTTTATTCTATGCATGCCAGACTCTAATCTATAATGTCCACAGTGGAGTTAGCGTTGCATGTGTGTGTGTGTGCGTGTGCGTGTGTGTGTGTGTGTGTGTGTGTGTGTGTGTGGTCCATGAAATGCATGAACCCACATAAGGATAGTCTATTCATTTGGCCATAAATAATGTTTGTAACATTTTACAAATGTTTGTGTTTATTTGCAGTCATATCACATTTTTGGGTTCAACCCACGATCATTGAGTCGGAGGTTGTGATGCAACCATGACCATTAAGAGACAGCCTTGAGTCAGGAAAGACAGTGCAGTCCTTCTTTTCAACATTGTTACTTCTGCTTAGGAGGTTATGTTTTCGGTCACGTTGGTTTGTTTCTCTGTCTGTTTGTTTGTCTGTCTGTCAGCAGGATAACAAAAAAAAATCAGAAACAGATTTTGATGAAATGATTTTGATGAGGAGTTGTTGGAAATGATAAAAGGAACAAGTGATTATTTTTTTAAAGATTCTTCATCATTGCAGGATGAGCGAATTTTGAGATTCTAGTTTCTGACTCCACAAAAACAAGGCAGAAAGACTTGAAAAGTCTTTCAAGCCTAATGCTTGAAAATTAGGCTGTAACATAGTGAAATGTTCTATCAAACAAAGGAGGTCTGCACTCTCTGAGTGCAATTTTAGTTTTAGCTATTTTTCTTTTTTGTTTGTTGTTTGTTTCAATATTTAGACCAAGGCTCTGCATATAGTATGAGCCACGGTTTCACCATGTGTAAAATGGTGAGATTTTGCAATGTTCTGCTCACTGACTATGATGTTATCCAAGTAAGTGGACATTTCCCAGAAAGCCTGCATACATATCTCATCACAAAGACAGATGCGTTCACACACAAAATAAACATGTACACACATTCTGTAAAAAAAAACAGCTCTCATTTCACAATGTGTTAGTTACACTTTCTCAGTTATTCTTGTGCGGCACAAAAGCACATAAATATACCCAGTTTTTCATACATCTTCATGTACATTTCGATAACATCTCTCAGAAAATGATCATATGTTATTTCAAGGCCCCAGGCTTACAGCCTTGGCTGGGCCGGGAAAAAATAATCTGAAAGGACCCCCACTGCAATTTGCGCAAATGTACTGGTGACCCAATTCTGGGCCCGTCCTCTCCCTGGTCCAAAGACCCATTTGTCTCCCCTTGTCAGCAGCCCTGTGCTACTCTGAACTGAATAGAGGCTGCAGCTTGAGGCAATTATAATGCATGTGGAGTGTGAACACACAATGTCTATGAAGTTGATCAGCTTAGTCAGCTGGGTACATACAGGGTATATATCCTTGGCTTTTAGCATACACAATGAGTCAACACAAGTCTCTCAAGTCTCCCTAGAGGGGAAACATTTTCAGAAACCACCAGTGGGTTCGCATCACTTTGCAGCTGCATTGCAGTCTGAGGTCTACACGTAGAACAGATCATAACGACAACACAGTGAAACATGACATTACACTATCTTCACATCATTAGTATTTTTTAGAGGTCATAATGATATAGTGGTAATACTGCCTTGCCTCTGTCAGTTTCCCCGCACATTTAGGTATTATCTATCCTATCCTACACCTAACAGGAATGCATATTTTTTATTCTGCACTTATGGCGACCCCACTAATGGGCCCACTGGCAAAGACATACTGTATGTCACGTTTCCAAAAGTAAGGACAAGGCCGAATGACAATTACTGTCTAGTCTGCTTTATAGTCTAGAGGATATGTCAGGATTTTTGGCAAAGATGTTCACTTCCGGAAGAAAGCATGAAAATTTGTATACAAAGGTTTTCAGGTATGCTGATTACGATAAGAAGCGGCTCCAAGCTCAAAAATCAAGGGATCACCCTCAAAATGGACAAATCCAAGATGGCCGCCAAATTAACAATTCTTCATTACTTTGGTTGCATATGTCATATAATCCTGACCTCTGCGACTAAATGTGGGTTCTTGGGATTGCTGAATTAATTAATGAGCCATTTAGCTTTGCAAAACTTAGGTACCACACTGAAAATCGAGAAATCCAAGATGGCCGACATCTCCGATGGCCAAATTTACCGTTATCCACAACTTCGGATGAATATGCACTAGAATATTGATCTTGACGACTAATTGTAGGTTTTGGTTATCGCTGAAGTCATGAGTAAGCCATTTGAGCTTCAAAATATTAAGGATTCACCTCAAAGTTGAGAAATTGAAGATGGCCGCAATTGCGATAGCTAT
This sequence comes from Engraulis encrasicolus, assembly GCF_034702125.1. Lineage (NCBI taxonomy): Eukaryota > Metazoa > Chordata > Actinopteri > Clupeiformes > Engraulidae > Engraulis > Engraulis encrasicolus. Next base: position 29,865,537 of record NC_085862.1, on the reverse strand, counting down.
ATTTTTATACTTGTAGATCCTTTTAGTGGGGTCGTATTAGGCTCAGTCATTTCAAATTGGTGTTAAAGTTTTGTTTTCACTTCCAAGTTGAAGTTTAGGGTCTATAGAACAATTTGAGTTCGAGTGTCAAACACACAGATAACAAAATGGCCTGCGGGGGGCGCTCTAAAATATATAAACTGTTATTACTTTTGATTAGTTAAACCAAATTTAACATATGAGATATGTATGGATTCAGCATGAAGAGGAGAAACCGGTGAGCTAAGTATTTGGTTACCAGATTAACGACACACTATGTAATAAACACACTTTTAGCCAATGGACAGCTAAATCCGGGCTTTTTTAAGATAAAAGGTGGAAATGCCCTCAAAGTTGCAATGAAACATAACTTATTGTTACAAGTTATTGTAAATAAAGCCTGGGTTATCACTTAACTTGATTTGTTCAGAATATCCCTGAAGCACACAGATACTTAGGATAGCCTACCTATACACAAATATGGCTGCATAAAGCCTATGTGATATTTAGCACCCAACTTGCATCTTTGAGTTTATGAATTTAGGATCATGAGTACCAGCTTTTTTCAGTCAGTCCATCATTTTATTCACAACTTAAAAACTTTATATCTGGAAGAAAGTAAATCAATAATAATAATAATGATGATGATGATGATGATGATGATGATGAATACTATGGGGAACATCATTTTTTCCTGCATTCAAAAAGCAAACAGAAGACCATAGGGCTAACACTTAATAATCCACTCTACAATAACTATGACAGATGCAAAAACAGTCAGTGGTCAGTCTTAGAAATTGCATGTGCACTTGCACAGACATGTGCACTTTAACTCTGCCTCCATGCACTTGCACTGAGATCTGGCAGGTCTATTTGTACAAGTACTAGTACAGCTGCACTTCACCTCTAGTTGGAATACATCTTTGGAAACTGCATCTTTGGTAGTGTAGTCCAAATCTGGGAACTGTTCATTTGTTACCAGATTGGCAGGCATTTCTGGCAAATGCAGATAACTACGCTGGTAACAAATGGACAGTTCCCAGATGACAGAGATGTCCTCATAACAGCAGATGATTGTGTCTACCATGTATGAAATAGTCCTATAGTATTATTTAGTATGCTTGCCAAAGGCCTCTGCCTGCCCCCAGCAAGCATACTAATTGTTCTCCAACAGTTTATTTAGTATGCTTGCGGGAAAGCATACTAATTGTTCATCAAGAGTTTATTATTATTCTACAATTTTCCATTCACCTCGGCCTATGGGAATCGCCATTCATTAGTATGGCGGCTTTGAATCGTTGTTTTCCCCCTCATTGAAACGAATGGTAGAATGGTCAAGATGATGATGTCACAAACTGTGGCAGTTAGAGTGAGAGGTGACCTGTCCTGGGGTTTTTAACTAGGTATCAACTAGGTAAAGGCATTGTCAGAGAGGTCTTGGCTCTAAATGCAAACTGTGTGAAGATCATAAGCCAACTCTTAAAAATGTTTCAGAGAGAACAGTTTTAAAATCCCTATGATGTGACCTCATTCACTTAAAAAAAATGCGAACAGCTCAGCGCATAGGCCTGAATATGTCATTTTTTTGACTGAACCATTTGGCCTAGAAAAGTGATCTCAGCTTTGACATGAAGAGCAGGGTTGTGCCATTTGTGTGTCAATATCATCTAACAACTTGCAAAACTTTTGGAGATATGACAGCGTAAAAATAAGGCTGCACATATTACTCAGCTATTGACTGCCAAACTGTCACCTTTTAGAATCACACACACACACACACACACACACACACACACACACACACACACACACACACACACACACACACACACACACACACACACACACAGCCTTGTAGAACTTTAGACCTCTGCTGTCACCTGGGCAACCGTGGCATAAAATGCTGCACTGGCCACTCTATACAGTAAGTGGCAGTGGCAGTGGCGGAACAAATGTATACAGGGCCCTGGGGCAAAACACAGATACGGCCCCCCATACAGCCTGCTAAGCTCACAATAGGGCCCCAACTATCAATACGCCAGGGCCCTGGGCCCAGGGGCAAGTAGCCTGCTCGCCCCCCCTATAGCTCCGCCCCTGGGCAGTGGCCTACTGGGTAGGGTGTTGGTCTGCCAGAGGGTTGCAGGTTCGAATCCCACCCTTACCTCTCCCTACATACCCATTGCTGAAAGGCACCTGAAGCATATCCATACATGCACACACGCACACACCTCTCGCTCTCTGTCTCTCTCTCTCTCTCTCTCACACACACACACACATCTCTCTCTCTCTCTCGCACAGACAGACACACACAAACAGACACAGACACACACACACACACACACACACACACACACACACACACACACACACACACACACACACACCTCTATCTCTTTCCCTCGTGTTTCTGTGTGTGTGTGTGTGTGTGTGTGTGTGTGTGTGTGTGTGTGTGTGTGTGTGTGTGTGTGTGTGTGTGTGTGTGTGTGTGTGCATAAGCCGCAAGCATACTAATAGCATTGTCTCTCCGGAAATGCAGTCTTATTATTATTATTATCATCATTGATTTATTTTCTCCAGAAATAACGTTTTTTTGTGATTTTATGAGTGAACAGAATATGGCTTGATTGAAAAAAGTTGATACTCATGATCCTAAATTCATAAACTCAAAGTTGCAAGTTGGGTGCTAAATATCACATTGGCTTTATGCAGCCATATTTGTGTATAGATGATGCGTACATTCAGATCAGTACTTTTATTCCCTGCGGGGGTATATCGCACAGGACATGCAGGACACGCTTTGTGTTTGAATGTGTTGAAACATGCAAGATGTAAAGGCTTATTTGAGCAGTGTTGCCAAAACAAATTCAGCAGAAGTCGCTATTGGCTCTCTGAAAAGTCGCTAGAAGTCGCCAGATGACGTTACGTATGACGTCACAGCATCACGCATGCAGCGTAAATCTCTAGAAAAGATGTGTGCACGGCTACGCAGAGCTGCAGTTATGTTGAAAAACAATGATTTTGTCACTTAAATGAAGAGTTTTTCAAAGTAGCCAGATTCACCAAAAATTCGCCAAAGTCGCCAGATGTGTTTTTTTTGTCGCCAGGTCCAAAAGTCGCTAAATCTAGCGACAAAGTCGCCAAATTGGCAACACTGTATTTGAGTCCGGGAACATGAATACATACTTACAAATCCCTAGTACCTTAGAATAGGATACACCAAGCCTAACATAAATCATCATGCCTCGCTTTCTTTAATCAGCACAGTTCACACAAATGCGTCAATGTGATTGCTGCAATTGTTGGACCCTATTTCTTTGTCATATCTTTAGTTAGAGGCTTATATTGCCTTTAAATGAAATTATTGGGCCACAAAACCTACATTTTGACACCAAGATCATGCTCATATAACAACCAGATCCAAAGTTATGGCTCAAAACAATTACAGGTTTTTGCAATGGTGGCCATCTTGGATTTCGTGTTTTTTAAGTAGATCCCTTCGTTTGCGAGCGTGGAGCCGCTTCTAATTGGAATCAGCATCCCCAAAACCCCCTATATACCAATTTTCGTGCTTTCTTCCGGAAGTGAACATCTTTTCGACATATCCTCTAGACTATAAGTTTATTCTCCGCTTGCCTTACTACAATTTGTTTCAGAATGTCTTGTACTAACATTTTTTTTTTACCCCCAGTTTTTTTTTACAGCTCACATTTCTTACCTCATTCTTAGGACATTTTTCAACACTCATAGGTCAAATTTGGACACCACTTCAATTTGAAAAGAATCAGTGCTGGGGGAAAACTACACTTGGAGTGCTTATCTGTCAAGTAACCGGTTAAGACAGCATTTCTTGAAAGTGGCATTGACATAGCCACTGTGGTAAGTGGAAACACTAATATTCTTTTTAAATTGCAAAATTGTGTTCTTTGTATGGGTGAGGAGTGACATGTTCGAGAAAAGGCAAGGCATGTTCCTGTTGCCAGTCTCACACAAAAACATACAAACAGCATTCTATTCACTCAAAGCACATTCTTTTCTTGTACAGAAGCCTTGAGTTGCTTGTACAAAAATGCCACTGCTTACGTGCAGGTGCTTTGGGCTTACTGCAGAGTGAAGTTAGTTATCATCCATCCATCCATCCATCCATCCATCCATCCATCCATCCATCCATCCATCCATCCATCCATCCATCCATCCATCCATCCATCCATCCATCCATCCAGGGCCGCTGACAGCTTTGGCTGGGCCTGGGACAAAGGCATCTAAAAGGGCCCCAAAACCATAACATACAAAGTAATGAGGATCCATTTCTGGGCCCCCTCTCTCCTTGGGCTCGAGACAAGTGACCCCTTTGTCCCCCCCTGTCAGCTTCCCTGCATACATTAATCCATCCATCTATTCAGACATACATACATAATCAACCAGTCATTCTTTTGTGAATTAATATGTCTTACTGTATCAAGTGGTATTAGTGAAAGAATAAATAAACACATTATGTATTTGTCTTATAAATGCTCTGCCAAATTCTGTTTCATGAAAAAGTGCAGCTGTTTTCAATTTGGTCTCCTTCTGAAATAATTTCTGTCACATCATTTCATTTGTATTGCACTTCTGAATACATGCCGGACATCCTTCATAATGTGTTTAATATGCATGTGTAGCGGAGTGGAGGTTGGTAGGATTACTAACTTTTAAGCAATTAGGTTTTAAAAGGTGACTACGCCAGTCTCGTTAAGGGTGAGACAACCCAGATGTTAAAAATACAATTTTCCCCGACAGGTTCTAGATGACAAGGATGACACAGCTGTTGCACATACAATAGTTTTTATTTTCTTCTGCTTTCAGTCTTATTCGTTTTCAAAATGAGCAGGCAGTTCACTTGAGTCCATATACACAAACAGAGTCTTAACTCTACTGAAGTCAATACAGGTACATATCGTGAAACGGTGACGGCTTAAGTGCGAGAGCACTGAGTAGGCCTAGTAGGCTACAGGTAATTTACTGAGTGTGTTAACTACACACTGCACTGCGAATACAAAATAACACTGCAATTAATCAAAACTGTACACACAAAACATAATCAAAATAAACAAAATAAGTCACAGCACACTGAAATGATTCACAGTGAAGAGGTAGCCTATGTTTATCAAATCAGGCCTCTTGGCAGAGAGTTTACTATACCACTCAGGGGATCTACACCTCACCAATAAGTTTACACGATACTGCTACAAATCTCAACCGGCCAGTCCCCAATCACTCATCCCTTGTCTAAGGGGTGGGTGACTGGAGCTGACCGTGTCAGACCGTATGGCTGAAAGACGAAAGCGTCGCGCACCTGCGCAAAGGAACAACAACCTGCCACTACTAAAAGAGCTCGTGGTGGTAAAAGGCAAAATAACAAACACAAACACCGGGAAAAGACGGCGGCGTCCCCCCCACCCCAGCCAATTGACAATAATGTGCTCAACCTAGAAAGCACAAGACAGACTGGGTTAATGCCAGGGAAATGCCATTATCAATGAGCAAGGTGTGGCATGAAAGCCACAGGCACAGAGTGACGGTTAATTAGTAATTACCTTCAGTTGCAATTGGGAAGCACTGGACCGAGCTTGGAAGTCTACGGTTGACCCTTGCTTCACCATGCAATGCTGCAGTGAAACAACATCTCGTTAGCCACAGTACAAACATAATTGGCTATCGCCAGGTGCACACAGAAGGGCTTACCTTCGAGCCGGTTAGGCTACATGCGGCAACCTGGCGTCCGCATTTCAGCTGCGCTCTACGCGCTCCAGTGTGGGTCCAACACCCAACATCACCTACTTCACCCAGCGTACAGGGCTTCCCCAAGCGCCAACCGGTACTGAGGTTAGCCACACCTGGCTAACAGACAACATAGTAGGCAATTTATACCAACCGGAAGGGCTCCACCCTCGCCCACACGGGCAGCTGTTTTCAATTACAACATGCACACTAACAGGGGACCTAGTCCAACCTGTTACATTCGCCCCAGCTTTGAATCGGTACCGTCCCGGTGCCGCACTGTAGCTCACCCTATGATGGGGATAGACACTAAGACAGACACACGCACGCACACACACACACACACACACACACGCGCGCCCTCTCACATGCGCACACACACACTAAAACGTACCCAACACATTCATCACCATACACATAACCACCATGGCACATATACAAACACAAAGCACTAAAACGCCGGATAGCGATGGAGTGGCCATATTCAATCCCCAGAGAGCGGCCGGCCTCTGCCCGAGGTGTGGCCATCAGTCCTGGCTGGTCCTCTGGTCGGCTGCTGGGGGGTGCCCCGGCGCTGCTCACCCTCCGATTGGACTGTCGGCGGGGTTCGCACACGACGACAGACCCGTGGCCCATCACACTCCCATGCCAGGTGCCCTGGCTGGTGGCACCTCCAGCACTTGATTGGTGACCGTGGAGACCGGGGCCGCGCAACAACCCGTGGCCAGTCGCACTCTCGCTCCAGGTGCCCTGGCTGATGGCACCTCCAGCACGTGAGCGGCGACCGTGGAGACTCTGGCTGCGCGTCGACCCATTGGCTCAGCAGGTCCAGCTGCCGCTGGTTCCGCGCTGCCATCTCCTGTAGCTCCGCCAGTTCAATCATTTTGGGCCCTGGGTGCCCGCCGCGGTGTCGCCCGCCGAGGGGGCAGCCGCCGTCTTTCCCCAGTAAAACAACAAAAAGAAAAAGAAAACCACGAGCTCTAACCAACAGCTGTGCCTCACAGGTCATCCATAGCCGACATACGCCAAAATGTAGCGGAGTGGAGGTTGGTAGGATTACTAACTTTTAAGCAATTAGGTTTTAGAAGGTGACTACGCCAGTCTCGTTAAGGGTGAGACAACCCAGATGTTAAAAATACAATTTCCCCGACAGGTTCTAGATGACAAGGATGACACAGCTGTTGCACATACAATAGTTTTTATTTTCTTCTGCTTTCAGTCTTATTCGTTTTCAAAATGAGCAGGCAGTTCACTTGAGTCCATATACACAAACAGAGTCTCAACTCTACTGAAGTCAATAGCCTACAGGTACATATCGTGAAACGGTGACGGCTTAAGTGCGAGAGCACTGAGTAGGCCTAGTAGGCTACAGGTAATTTACTGAGTGTGTTAACTACACACTGCACTGCGAATACAAAATAACACTGCAATCAATCAAAACTGTACACACAAAACATAATCAAAATAAACAAAATAAGTCACAGCACACTGAAATGATTCACAGTGAAGAGGTAGCCTATGTTTATCAAATCAGGCCTCTTGGCAGAGAGTTTACTATACCACTCAGGGGATCTACACCTCACCAATAAGTTTACACGATACTGCTACAAATCTCAACCGGCCAGTCCCCAATCACTCATCCCTTGTCTAAGGGGTGGGTGACTGGAGCTGACCGTGTCAGACCGTATGGCTGAAAGACGAAAGCGTCGCGCACCTGCGCAAAGGAACAACAACCTGCCACTACTAAAAGAGCTCGTGGTGGTAAAAGGCAAAATAACAAACACAAACACCGGGAAAAGACGGCGGCGTCCCCCACCCCAGCCAATTGACAATAATGTGCTCAACCTAGAAAGCACAACGACAGACTGGGTTAATGCCAGGGAAATGCCATTATCAATGAGCAAGGTGTGGCATGAAAGCCACAGCACAGAGTGACGGTTAATTAGAAATTACCTTCAGTTGCAATTGGAAGCACTGGACCGAGCTTGGAAGTCTACGGTTGACCCTTGCTTCACCATGCAATGCTGCAGTGAAACAACATCTCGTTAGCCACAGTACAAACATAATTGGCTATCGCCAGGTGCACACAGAAGGGCTTACCTTCGAGCCGGTTAGGCTACATGCGGCAACCTGGCGTCCGCATTTCAGCTGCGCTCTACGCGCTCCAGTGTGGGTCCAACACCCAACATCACCTACTTCACCCAGCGTACAGGGCTTCCCCAAGCGCCAACCGGTACTGAGGTTAGCCACACCTGGCTAACAGACAACATAGTAGGCAATTTATACCAACCGGAAGGGCTCCACCCTCGCCCACACGGGCAGCTGTTTTCAATTACAACATGCACACTAACAGGGGACCTAGTCCAACCTGTTACACATGAAAATACAATTACCGACTCGCCAGTTTCACATTTTCTTCTTGAATAATACCACTGAAGGTTGCATGAATATGTAATTTCACAAGAAAGGGGGCCAAAGTTGTGAATTATGCACATTTTTCCACACCAAAAAAGGAGACTACGAAAAACCATTTCAGCTTCTGTCAGTATCTCTGGAGTTAGATTAATTTCCTACAGATCTCAAGAGAAGCTCAACACATCTTTTTACTTTGACAGGGACACCCCAATGCATTTCATCAACTGCCCTAAATCTGACTCAAAAAACAAAGTTAAACAAAAAAGGGGGAGGACTGTCGTGCTATCATTGACAGTAAATGTTTAACTATGTACATGGCATTTTTAATATTGCCATGACGACCAAGAAATGTTACGAAGCTCCTGTGCTGCTTATAGCTAATTAGCACTGCAGGGTACATCAGGCAGTACAGCAATTACCTTAGCCAATAGAGTGATTAGCGCTCCTAGGTCATCAAGGTTCAGAGGGAAGTTGGCTGTTGCCAGCTACTTCAGAACGGTGATCATTAGCTACTTTGATGTCGGCATCCGGACTCATGCTCATTAAAGGGCTGTTTCTAATTAGGGTGGAATCTTGTGTGACCAAGGTCTTGCCTAGGCATAAAACAACACTTTCATTGCTGTATATTTGAGTCAGAGGGTGATGGATTCTTTTCAGTGCTGTGCCCAGCAGTTAGCTTTGAATGATACACTGCATTGATGTTGTTAGACTTGACATACCCAAATGTTTTAATGTCATGCAGTCTAGCTGGACACATGTCTTGAGTGAAGATGTGGTGTCATATGGGGTAATTTCTTACAAAAGTGCGGTACCAAACTCCAGTGACAGCAGAGAATTAATGTTATACAGTATAACTAAATAGTACTTAATATTGAGTGATGTGTATAGTAGCTACTATTTTTCAGTTTAGAGACCACAGTTATGTATAATTCATCTTAGAACATGTAGGCCTAGTAGGCAAATCTACAGATGTGAGAGTGAACGACCAAATATATTGTTACAGTCATTCAAATGAGAACCAGGACAGCTCCTCCAACCGTAAATGAGCAAATTGTTTGACGGAACTGCAGTCAGCAGAATACATTTTTGAGTGACAACCCTTTGTCACAGCGTCATGGTCTTGTCATATGCAAAGCAGTTTAATTAAGATTCATGCAAAAACTGAGGAAAAAGCCCTTCGATATTTCTTCCAAGGTCTGCCAATATAAGGCAACTGCTATTCACACTCTCACCAAACCAATGACCTTCAGATGTGCAAATATGGCATCCCTTTCTCATTTGTGCATTTATTTTAATCTTTTATATCTGGGTGCTGCTGCTTCCTCAAGGCGTTCAGCTGTACTTTAAGAGCAGATTGGCACACTTGTTGTTTTCAGATTGAGTCTTTCAAAGTAATTAACATCTGTCAGGGTTGTAATGACTGATGGATATAAAGGCTTTTATTTTTGAAGTTTGTAGAGTTAGAATTGGTATCTTGGATCTTGTTGTGCAACTCTCCCTCCGTGAGACTCAAACGAGACTCACTCCACTCTCGCAAGACTCATGTGATAGCTTGAGTCAGAGCCATGGCATTCAGAGTTGTGACAACTAATAATAATAATAATAATAATTGTATTTGTATTTGTATAGCACTGTGTCATACAAGGCATGTAACTCAAAGTGCTTAACAAATGGGAAAAAACATTGTTAGAGATAGATTTAAAAGGAGAGGAGAGATAGATTTAAATGGAGAGGTATAGAGGAGAGGCAGAAAAAGCAGGAAGGCAGAGGAAGAAGAGATAGACAGAGAATGTAGAGTCATAAGGTCAACGTAGGTTAGGACCAGGATTCTTAGATGTGTAAGGTCCATAGTGGCTGGGCCTATCATAAGTCATAGATAGTCACACAGAGATTGGGCGCTCAGGTGCGGCCCCTGGTGGCATCAGGGGTGAGGAAAAACTCCCTTTCGCTTGATTCATAGTTTGTGAGGGGGAAAAAAAGCTCAGTGAGGTCTGAGAAAAAAAGACCCCCTGTAGTCAGGAAGAAACCTCAGGCAGAGACCAGCGGCCACCTAGGGGAGCCCCCTGCCAGGGCTGGATTGCGAGTAGTAAGGGCGCTGCGGCGGCTGGGACACTATGACGTCTTGGCAGCTAGGAGTTGGCAAGGATGAAGAGGTGGGTCTTCAGCTGCTTCTTAAAGGAGTCGACGGAGGTGGCTGATCGGATCTCGATGGGGAGGGTGTTCCATCTCTTGGGCGCATAGCAGGCAAACGCGGCGTCGCCGATCTTCTTCTGCGGGGGGGTGGGGGTCCTTAGCAGCTTGGCATCAGTGGACCTGAGAGCTCGAGCAGGGGCATAAAAAGAGAGCATGTCTGAGATATAGCTAGGGGCAAGTCCATTTAATGCTTTAAATACTGTGAGCAGAATCTTAAAGTCGATTCTGTATGAGACAGGTAACCAGTGCAGGTCTGCCAAGACAGGAGAGATGTGCTCTCTCATTCTGGTTCTTGTTAGGATTCTTGCCGCAGAATTTTGAATGAGTTGCAATTTGTCAATTAATTTTTTTGGGAGACCAGAGAAAAGAGCATTGCAGTAGTCTATCCTACTGGTGACAAAGGCATGAATAAGTTTCTCAGCGCCTTGTCGGGGGGCCAAGCCGCGCACTTTGTTGACATTTCTAAGATGGAAAAAAGCAGATTTTGTTATCTTGTTGATGTGAGGCTCAAAGCTCAAATCCGAGTCTATGACCACACCTAGGCTAGTAACCTTATCTTTAATGTGTATGCTTAGGTCACCTAGGCTTGAGTGGAGTTTTGCACGTTTTTTCTTAGGCCCAATGAGCAACACTTCAGTTTTATCTTCATTTAATTTTAGGAAGTTACTGTTCATCCAATCTGTAATGGCAGACATGCATTTAGTCAAGGCATGAATGGCAGTGGTTTGGCTAGGCTCGACAGAGATATATAGTTGAGTGTCATCGGCATAGCTATGAAAATCAACATTGTGCTCTCTGATGATGGAGCCCAGGGGCAACATATAGAGAGAGAAGAGGAGAGGGCCCAAGCAACTACCCTGAGCAACTCCAAAAGGCACATCATACTTGTTGGAGACGTATTCTCCGATGGTGACAAAAAACTGTCTTCCTGTAATATATGTTTTGAACCACTCTAAGACGTGACCGGACAAGCCTACCCAAGATTCAAGGCGGTCAATTAGTATGTTGTGGTCTATCGTGTCAAAGGCGGCACTGAGGTCGAGGAGGATAAGTGCTGAAACTTTGTTTGCGGCAGTGTTGAGCCTAAGATCACTTATTATTTTGGTTAGTGCTGTTTCGGTGCTATGGTTGGCTCTAAAGCCTGATTGGAATTTTTCCAAGATATCATTCCCAGCCAGATGTTGATTAAGCTGTTTAAATACAACTTTTTCTAGTACCTTGCTTATAAAGGGGAGGTTTGATATAGGTCGGTAGTTGTTTAAAGAATTCTGATCTAAATTTGTCTTTTTTAGGAGTGGCTTTACCATGGCTGTTTTGAATGAGCTTGGAAAAATGCCTGTAAGCATAGAGGTGTTAACAATTTGCAGTAAAGGTGCTGCTAAGCAACCAAGTACGTTTTTTAGCAGATATGTGGGGATCGCGTCAAGGCTGCAGGTAGACTGCTTACTTTCCCTGACTATTTTACAGAGGTCGTCCTCTGTAATTGGACAAAACTTTTGGAAGCTCTCAGGTCTCCTAGGGGGGTTTAACCCTCCCCTCGGTGTATCGCCTGAGTGGGCGACAGAGGTTGCTGCGTTTCCACCTTGGATGCCTTCTCTAATGTCGGCAATCTTTTTATTAAAAAATCTAGCAAATTCCTCGCACTTGGCATGTGATGCTGCATTTAGGTTGTTATTGCTATGTGTTGGATTAAGCAGGTGGTCAATAGTGGAAAAAAGAACTTTCGCATTATGCTGGTTGTCTGTTATGACTTTGGAAAAATATGCTTTTCTCTCTGAGCGTACCGCATTATTGTAGGAGGAGATCTCATCCCTAAGGGATTGTCTGTGGACTTCTAATTTAGTTTTCCTCCAAAGACGCTCGGTTACTCTGCATTTTCTTTTTAAGGCTCTAAGTGAGTCATTCATCCAAGGTGAATACCTAGCTCTGGTTCTTGTCGTCGTTCTAATTGGAGCTATGTTATCTAGAATTCCTCTTAAGTTGTTGTTGAAGCTATCAACCATTTCATCAGGTGTGCAGTGACCATTTAGTAGGTCACCTGATTTGATGAGGTCTGAAATCTTAAGCTCAGCAGAGGCATTAATGCGTCGTCTGTGAATGACATTGTTGGGTGTGCTAATTTGTGTTGAAATGTCAAAATCAAAAAACACACAGTGGTGGTCGGAGAGGCCGACGTCCGTGACCGATATATTGTTGATGTCAAGTGCATGTGAAATAACAAGGTCAAGTGTGTTGCCTTTTCGATGGGTAGGCTGTTCTGTAACATTCTGGACGACACCGAATCCATTTAATGTGTCTAAGAAAGACTTGGCTATTGCGTCATCTGATTTATTTACGTGGATATTAAAGTCGCCAGCAATTATTGCTTTGTCATAGTTAGTAAGTACGTCCGACATGAAGGTGGAGAAATCAGATAGAAATGACGAAGAGAATTTCGGTGGACGGTACAGAACAATAATAATCAGTTTGAGGTTTGCTTGGACCCTCATTGCCAAGTATTCAAATGAAGAGAAAGAGCCCAGATTCATCTTAGTACAATTAAATTTGTTGGAGAAAAGTATGGCTACGCCTCCGCCTCGTTTCTTTGGTCTCGGGGCGTGAAGGAATTTGTAATCGGAAGGGCAAGCCTCAATAAAAGTAGCAGCCCCGTCGTCTTTAAGCCATGTTTCGGTAAGGAACATAAAGCTTATGTTTTTGTCCGAGACCAGCTGGTTTACTACGAAGCTTTTGTTGGTCAAGGACTGCACGTTAAGTAATGCAGCATTAACATTCAAAGTAGTAGAGCTATTGTTTATGCGTTCAGGTGCAATCGTAATTAGGTTGTTGTGTACACAACCAGAGGGTCTATATCTGCGAGCTTTCCTACGGGTAGTGACAGCGTGGATAGCTAGAGGGGAACTCTCTGTTGGGCGCGCAGTGTCTAAATTGGTGTAGTGCTTTGGATTTGAAACACCTGTTAGTCAATCCAAGGACCGGTGGGCTTCGAGGGTCAGCTCTAGGTTGGTCGCGAGGAGACGAGCGCCAGATCTGTTTAAGTGCCTTCCATCTCGTGCGAAGAGGTTACGGCGGTTCCAGAAAGCGGAGAAGTTGTCAACGTAGGGAATGGCTTCTTGGCGGCAGTGTCTCATCAGCCAGACGTGCAGTTGGCGAATTCGGGAGAACTGGAAGGCAGAGAAACAAACAGAGGGGATGGGGCCTGAGATAGCGTATTTTTTTCCAGTGCTGCTAAGGGTATTAATAAGGGAGAGGAAATCAGACTCAAGTTTTTTAGACTGCTGCAGCCGGATGTCATTGGAGCCTGCGTGGACGATGAGAGTTGTGGCAGTAGGATACTGTGACAGCGCGTCCGGCACATTCGACTGGACATCGGCTACGAGAGCTCCAGGTAGGCACCACGTCTGGGCGTTTCGTAGTAGACGGGGAGGAACGGTAGCCTACCATGCACCCCCCCCACAACAAAACGCCATATGATTTTTTTTGATCGTCAAGATGTCCTGAATAAGAATTTGAGTGGTAACAGTAATATAACTCACTCCCACTATACTTTTTCACATCATATTGTATATGACCCCAGAATGCTCAATGCATTCTAGTAGTACACTGCCAAGTCCTCTAGAGCCATGATTCAGTTGGTTATCATAGCTTATGATATACCATATGAAAGCTTGGAGTCTGCAGTATACATATATCAAACTGTATTTGGTGTAGCTTTTTGCATAGCAGCGGTTGCTAGGCAAAACATCTTCCTTAGCAACCAACATCAGTGACACAGTTCCTCTGTGATTACATTGCGCTATGATGTCTGGATCTAGACCACTTTTCCAAGGTTCAACATGACTTGTTTAAACCTCCAAGATGTCCTTAATAAGAATTTGAGTGGTAACAGTAATATAACTCATTCCTACTATACTCTTGTACATCATATTGTATATGACTCCAGTACGCCCTACACATTTTAGTTCTATGTACTAGTAAACTGCCAAGGCCTCTACAGCCATTTTGCAGTTGGTTATCATATCAATTATGTACCATATGAAAGCTTGGAGTGTGTAGTTTATGAATTTTACATATGTATAGTGTAGGCCTATCTATGACATTTGGGAAGATATACTTGGTTTATGATATGATGTCTGAGAGCTCTGATTTTTTTCGATTCTTTAAATGACTCCCTTCCACAATGTTAGCCAATTATGATATATTCAAATATTGTAGTTTTTTAATTATTTAAAGGGTTTTGAGAATTAATTAGCGCATCATATTTAGGAATGGGATTTATGCGCCCTCCAAAACTGCTTTGAAATAACTGACTGTGATATTTTTTAACAAGTTGCCATCAACAACAGAGTATAAAGACACAGTCACATTCTACATCACCAAATGCATAGACGACGTCACAGACACAAAAACAATCCCTGCTGAATGGCCTCAACAGCTTTTTCACACACTTCGAGGAACAAAACAAGACCCACCCACAGAATACCTGTGTCTACCTGTTGATAGCATGAAGAGGACTCTCAGGATCAACCCACACAAAGCAACAGCCCCAGACAACATCCCTGGACGGATGCTGAAAGACTGTGCTGAGGAACTAAAGCATGTCTCCACTGACATCTTCAACACCTCACTACAACAAGCCATTGTCCCCTCCTGCTTCAAAGCCACAGCACCAACCACCTGGTGAAGTTTGCAGATGACACAACCCTGACGGGTCTCATCACCAACGTCGATGAGAAACACTACAGGACAGAGGTGGACCACCTAGCCAAGTGGTGCAGTGACAACAACCTCCTACTGAATGTCAGCAAGACAAAGGAGATTGTTGTCAACTTCCAGAAAGGTCACCACCAACTCCTGCCACTGACCATCGATGGTGCTGCTATGGAGAGGGTGAGCAGCACAAAATTCCTTGAAGTGCACATCAGCGAGGACCTCTCCTGAACCACCAACACTGCATCACTGGCCAAGAAAGCCCAGTAACGCCTCTACTTCCTGCGCAAACTGAGGCATGCCAGTGCCCCACCAGCCATAATGACCACCTTCTACAGAGGAACCATTGAGAGCATCATCACCAGCTGTATCACTGTAAAGTGCACTGTGATGGTAGCAGTGAGAGTGAAATTGAAAGTGATTGGTCAAGCACAGACAGTGACAGTAGCAGTAAATGAACTTTCCGCCTTGGACTATACCTTTCCCCAAATGTTCAATAAACTTTATTTATGATTCAACTGGTTTCCTTCTATTGGGGTCTTGTGGTCTTGTGCACCAACTTGCATGGACTGTGACAGTGACACAGACCGTACAGATTGCAACATTGACAATAGTTCAAGTAGTTAGTGCTTACATCACATTAGGGTTTGGACTTTTCCAAATTGTTAATATATTTCCTTTTAAGGTCTTTATATATGTAGGAATTGGTCATTTAAAGAATCAAGGGAAAAAAACCAGAGCTCTCAGACATCATACCACTAAACCAAGTATATTTTCCCAAATGTTATAAGTACACCAAAAATATGACAATGTTCATAAACTACACACTCCAATGTTTCATATTGTATATAACAACTATGATAACCAACTGCAAAATGGCTGTAGAGGCCTTGGCAGTTTACTACTACATAGAACTAAAACGTATAGAGCGTACTGGGGTCATATACAATATGATGTACAAGAGTATAGTAGGAATGAGTTATATTACTGTTACCACTCAAATTCTTATTAAGGACATCTTGGAGGTTCAAACAAGTCATGTTGAACCTTGGAAAAGTGGTCTAGATCCAGACATCATAGCGCAATGTAATCACAGAGGAACTGTCACTGATGTTGGTTGCTAAGGAAGATGTTTTGCCTAGCAACCGCTGCTATGCAAAAAGCTACACCAAATACAGTTTGATATATGTATACTGCAGACTCCAAGCTTTCATATGGTATATCATAAGCTATGATAACCAACTGAATCATGGCTCTACTAGAATGCATTGAGCATTCTGGGGTCATGTACAATATGATGTGAAAAAGTATAGTGGGAGTGAGTTATATTACTGTTACCACTCAAATTCTTATTCAGGACATCTTGACGATCAAAAAAAATCATATGGCGTTTTGTTGTGGGGGGGGTGCATGGTAGGCTACCGTTCCTCCCCGACTATAGGGTTACGTGGCGAACCATCGAAGATCCTATGAGGACTGTTGATGGTCGCCGGGGTTCTGAATGGGCAGGCTGCTCTCGGGTGAATTGCCTGGGGGTAGCGAGGGTCCGGCGGCTTCTGGGTCGCACTCTTTGTGGTAGAGGCTTGGGCACCTGGTGGGAGGGGGGGACAGGGTCAGTTTCTGCATCGATGACTGAGTCAAGTACAGAAAAACGATTGCTAGTCACTAGAGGTGGTGAACATTTCTGCAGTACTCCCCTGCCGCCGTTAACCACCTCCGTCCAGCTACGACGCGCGGGAGTGGAGCACGGTGGATTCGGGGGGGACTTCGGCTGGTGTTTGCTGTGGCTGGGGAAAAAAGATAGTGTAGTTAGGTTGGCGCTAGTATTACTGGTTTGGTGTTTCAACGTGGTGTTATGGGATTTTATGACTACCTCGCATTGTAGCCGGCGAATGTCACGTCTAAGTGTTTCAATCGTCATGTTGGCTTTGGCTAGTCTTTCATTAGCATTAGCTAGATCACTGCAGGCGCAGGTAGAGTTGGCCATAATTAGGTCTGCGGATGCAGCAGAAAAGGTTATTTTTGCGAGATAGTTGGTGTAGTGTTGCAAAATTGACTATGAGGTGAGGTGAAACTAAAGCCGAGTAGGGCTCGGCGCGAAAAAAAAGTTATGTAGGCTAGCCTGGTGGAAAGCAAAAATCTATTTGGATGGTGGGGTACAGGAAGTTGGTTGATGACATGATTCACATAGATTCAAATAGTTCTTTGCAGCGGTATACATTTCACTGAACCACTAGATATAACAAGCAAAGATGACGTAATTAAAAAAAAAAAAAAAGAATTCCATCTACCTTTACTGTTTATTCTGGGTTCGACACTCACTTCCTGGAACTATTTTGGAACCATGTCAATGGCGATCTGTGTGTCAAAGGCTCCATAAGCCACCATCTTTATGTAAAAATGGAAATACAGAGGTCAATGGGATTAGCTATTTCTCTGGCTTCGGTCGTGTGGGGTCCACACCTCCACCGTCAGTGATGAAGAGATATTGCTCCTGGCTCCCTGTGGCCTGAAGCGAGGAAGCCACTCTGTAGAAAAGTGAACCATCTTCAAGCTCCAAGAAGGAAGATTGCCAAAGGAAGTTTTGAGAATGCCAGTCTGGAGTAGGGTTGATAAAATGAAATAACTGACACAGCACTTGTTGGGGAAGGCTCACTTGGCTGATGGAGTATTTGTTGCACTGTATTTCCCCCTTGGTATGTGTGAGTTTTAACAGCACACAAGGTGAAATTCTATCAAATCACACATATTTATGAAAAGGCAACAGTAATTTCATTTCAGTATTCACTGAGGATCTCATTCTCATTGGGGGTTGATCGATTCAAATAATGAAAGTGGAAACTTTTGAAGCAAAGCTTATAATAATGCTCTGCACTTACTTATCAATTTGAGAGCATTAGGAAGTCAATCTGTATTTAATTGAAATTCTGAGATTTTTTTTAAAATATCATCTGGTCAGTGTCTGTTTCCAGAGTTCTGAGTGAAAATAAATCAGTTAATGCAGATGAAGTAGATGATATAGTAGACATAAGCAGACAATATGATACATATGCATGATTGAGTCTCACTCAATGCCCATTTCACTACATACCGTAAGGATGATTATGCCTCACTCAATGCCCATTTAACTATACTTTTGTGAGAGTGCTTTTGGCACCATGCTGACAGCTATTGAGGCCACCAAAACTAGCCAGGGGTGCATTTCCCAAAAGTGTAGTTGCTGGCCCGTTAGCAACTTGGGTAGTTGCCAATGTGAAATTGCCAACCAACCCAAATTGCATTGCAAACAACACACTAAAGTTAATGGATTTTTAACAATTTCACAGACAGGACCTTGCAGTCACCTGTTCCCCTGAATTTCACCGCAGGTGTCAGCACATACCATTGGCATGTTATTCAAATATTGCACGTGTTCTATTTTGTAGCTGCACTTTCAAAATGAGGAATTTCCTTCTAGTCTTTTTTATCCCTTCCAGCAGCTTCACTTCTGTGTAGGGCTCACTCACAGCACATATTGATTCTTCCTCATTGCCCCGTGCTCAGTAAATGACATGTATTGGAATTGAAGTGAATGTCCAAATGTGCCTGTAGAGGGTAACACCTTCTCCTAACATTTATTTCCCTTTGCTGTTGACGCGTTCCTCTTTCGAATCCACAGCAGCAAGTATTTTGTGTGTTATTCCGTGGGTGATGGGCCCAATTAAGTATCCTAACAGGGGCTAATTTACTTGGTCTCAGACTTTTGACTCATAAGAGCACTTGTAGAGACCAGACTTGCTCATTGCTCTCAAGCGCACTGTGGGCTTTGCGTCTTTGCAGTGTCATATTGAGTATATGGAAAAGTTGATGTAAACATTAATATGCATCTGTGTAATTGTATCTACTGGACATGCTTGCTTGGTACATTTGATCACATTGTAAAGATGTATCAAATATTCCCCCGAAACTCCCTCACAAGCATTTTACAATGATCTTAAAAATAACTTTTTCTTTGAAGACATTGAATGTGACTAACACTTTGATATTTCTCAATATATTAACCATATCAAATAACTTTCATTAGTTATAAATTGAAGCATTCTTAATTCACACATTCCAACAAAGTATTGAATGAACGACTCTTATCCAGCTCATCAGATCAAAGCAAAAACAATTGCCCCATGGGGACAAATAAAGCTCTAACTAACTAACTAACACAAGCGCTAATACGTTGCGGTGCCAATTACAAACTTGTTTATGGCTTCCGTTTCTCGCTTTTATTAGGTAGCAATCTCTTAACAGATGGCTAAAGCTGAAAGCAGTTATTCATGAATTTTAAGGCACAAAAGCCGGTCTAAGGGAGGCCCAAGACTAGTACTTCTTTGTGATAAGTAGCAAATATTCAGAATATTCAGCACGTTGAAAACGTATAACACATCAGGACAATAATTTACCAAAGCAGCACTGTATCATCTGTTCATTAATTGTGCTCTTTCTGACTTCTCTGTGAGTCACCCGCACAGCAGCCTATGGCCTACACAAAGCCCTTGTAGATCAGACACTGTACTGTACTATCACAAAATAAATTCAATTAAAACTTTACAATTAAAATTTTACAATAAGTAAATTCTGCATTCATAAAAAGCTACCGCATGTGTTCCTCCACTTTCACAGGGGCCCCCATTCCATTCAGCAAGTTCATTAGCACAAGAATAATAACTTGTGTTAAAAAGAAAAATGATACCCATTAGGGAAGCTCTCTGACATGGATAAGTTTATCTCATTTGCAGTGACCCAAATGAAATGGAATTGCAGTGAAGGCATGCCAGGCACAGACAGAGCGAGCGAGAAGTTTTGATAAGAGGGACGATTAAAAGCCCCATACTGATGAGAAGGCCATTAAAGATCCTGTTTGGGAGGAATATAACAAGGGGGATGAGTAACGCTTTCAAATCTTAAGTGTCGTACAAGTGCCTTCAGACTCATTTCGATTCCCGAATTCAGGACTTGTCCGAAAATGCTTTGCACCTAATTTGTCTGTGTGGGCGGTACAATAGTCATTGAAACTGAGCTCATCCATTGCAAATCGGCACAGAAAAACTACTTACTGTGAAAGGATCATAAAGTTTGTTAATGCATCTGCATATTTTTGATTGGCCAAGAATCATTTGATCGGCCAAGGATTATTTGACACCAGTTTGAAGTATTTAACTAAGGGTATACGTATCCTGAACATCTAGCTTTTAATACATAGGCCTACATAAATAGGCCTACAGTATTTATGCCAACATGTAAATATCTTTTGTAGAATATCCCTGATCTTTGTCCATGTTTATTTGCAGAACATTTGTCATTCAGCTACCTATTTGCGCTGGACCCTTCATTTATTTATTATTTATTTATTTTTATTACAACCATGCTTTCATAACATACAGATCTGCAGACCATGCATGCAGGTATGTCTAGTGGTTTAGGGCTGCACCTGTCTCTTTCCCCCTCGATGTCAGCCCCAACAGCATGACAAGGTATTGAATTCCACAAAGAAGACATACTGTATATAACATATGCCTACCATCACTTCACTAGACCCAGGACCAGGACAAAAGCATATCGATATAGAAGTCTCTCTCTCTCTCTGTCTCTAGTCGGTAACACTTTACAATAAGGGTACATGAACGATATTGGAATTATGTTGTAAGTAATGTATGATTTATGGCAAATTAACACATGACTTATGTATGCCGTGATGGTTAATATACTAGTAATGAAAAGGGAGTCCAGCTTGAAATCATAATGACCCATTATTCACTAATTGTGCAAATCAAAGTTGAATTCATGGTTTGAGTTCTAGGTGTTAATATATCATGTACACTGCTGATAATACTGCTGTTAATATATCATGTGTCCAAGTGTTAATATATCATGTACAAGCGGATTCCAAAAAAGTTGGGACACTTGGTATTTTGTGAATAAAATCAAAATGCTGGCAATTTCAAAAACATTCAATCCATGCATAAGATGCACAGTGGCACAAAGTCAACATAGGAACAGTTAAAATGAGGCAAAAGCATTGTTTTGAGGGAAATATGTGGTCATTTAAAATTCGACCCATGCAACAAATCTCAAAAAAGTTGGGACAGGGCCAAAAAATATTGTAATAGTTGGATAATTCTAAAAATGACACAAGGAGGAATATTTTGAAAGGAACTATATTGACTGACTGCCAACGTGAATGCACAAATAAAATACCATCACAGAGAGGCTGTGGCACTCAGTAGCGAATATTTTGAGGGACTAATTACTGATCTATTACACAGAAAGATTGAATTATCAAAATTGCAGGCACATAAGGCCTATTTCTGTAATGTAGAATTCTGTGTTCAATCATTGCACGAGTTATGAGATCATGACATACCCATCGTCATTAAGCAAACTATGACATTCCAAATGACCATAAATACAACACTTCATTAAGGCACATGATGCAGACATTACACAGTGTTGCAAGTGGCAAAGCTCATTCTAGATGGACCTAGGAGACATGTGAAACTATCCTCTGATTACAGAATGGAAAACATTTCATTCTTTTTAAAAATCATGGTGTCATGCACCCTCCAGGTTATGAAGAAAATGATTACTTCAGCTTGATTTAGTGGTCAGTCTGAAAGACAGCATATATGATGGTAAAGGGATGCAGAGATGCCTTGGTTGTGGTCTTCTTACTCATGTAGAACATTAAAATGAGAGCTGAATGATATATTCAGACTTTAAAACAGCAAACATAGCTACCAAGGCATTACATTTTGGAGCACAGCCTTTAGATATTGCCCCATAATGATGGCAAATTTCAATCTTTACTATGTTCCAACAGTGTGGTTCCATCATAAGAGTAAGCAGGTGACAAAATTGTTTTCTTGCAGTCAGGATATGCCACATATTAAGCATAACAAGAAGGTAAACAAGTCGAAGAACACACCTATCAGTTCAGCTGCTGAAATCATGTCTCGCACATCAAAATATCTATTTAAAAAAAAAAAAAAATTCATGCCATCAGTCAAAGTATTTAAATGTTAACTTATGTCTCCTCCCTTCTGTTGTGTTTAGTCTTATCCAACATAAAAAGCATTTTATTGGCCCTGTCCCAACTTTTTTGGAATTTGTTGCAAGGGTGAAATTTTAAATGATCACATAATTACCACAAAACAATCATTCTGCTTGGCTTTAACAACTGATATGTTGTCTGTACACAATGCTCTACCTTATTAACATATTGAATGTTTTGAAAATGCCAGCATTTTTATTTTATTCACAAAATACCAAGTGTCCCAACTTTTTTGGAATCCGCTTTGTATTAACACTGCTGAATTCCAATATCGTTCATGTACCCTTATTGTAAAGCATTACCCCTTAGTCTGACCCTGCCCCACCAAAGGACTCTGCGTGGCCCTGCAGTATACCATGACAGATTAGTTCCTCATATGACTTAACCAAACTTTTAACTGATATAACACATACAGTATAACATATGCCAGTATATGCACACAGCACATGCCATTGAATCAATAACATGCACAAACAGTAGGCCTAATACAAATAATACAGTATCTCAATAAGAAATGTTCAGATGCTGTTGTAAAACTACCACATAATAAAGCACAACATAGCAACACAGGTAATGTAATATGACAATTAAAGAACACCGTAATGTGCTGTACCGGTATATGCAAAACACATCTACCATACACTTTCTTTCTTTCTTAAAATATGATCGGATTTCATTTTCTGGTTTTTCCAGAAAATGGTTTACCTCTCTACCTTTTTCACACCGTCAACAAGAGGAAAGCTTATTTTGTTCTGGTAGCTTTTCTATCAACCTCTTGTGCTTTCCAATTCCGATCACTCGACCACCATCAAGCATTATGCCTGGCTGTGAAGCGCTTTGCATTTTCTTTTTAAATCAGAGCTGAAATTGCTTCTGTGTTCAACCAAAACACCACCTAATTCTTGCCCAGCATTATAGGCAAGCGGTGTCATTTTTGAGGCCTTGAACTTTATACAATTTAAGTAGGGGGGGCTTTGGTTTGTTTGTTGGAAATATTTTCAAAGGCACCTCGACTAGCATGGTTTTTACGTCGCTTTTTTGTTTCCAAGCCCTGTGCAGTGGAGAATATGAGCAATTAATTTGCATGGCATTACACTGCTCTTTTGCTGGCATTCTTATCAAAAGTGAATCTCAAGTCAGCAAAAGAGGCAGTCTCCTGGAAGAATGTGGGTCTTGCTCGAGAGCATTTCAGCAATGAATAACGGAATAGGAGAGTTCAGGGTGTTACTCCAAAGTCTTTTTTTCCTGTTCCGTCGTACAGGAACTGAGTCCGAGTCCGTCCTGTACAAACCTCTAGCTGTTGGGCCACAGTGTGAGGAGCAAAGGTTTGTGCAGTGTCATAGGCAGACTGGCCCATACAGGGTACATTTCTGCAACCCATTAATAGTAGGTAGACCCTTGTAAGGTGTCGGGCTCTTTTAGACCGTTTTCATTTTTTTACTTGAGAAAAATAGTATGAATTATTATCCTTTCAAGTTGAGATTCACTGGCCTTGGTTCATTTTCTGTGAGGACCTTCCCTTACCCGTAGCTTATTTAGTACGAGCTCACAAACTCGAACGGAAATGCAAAAAGGTCTGCGGTAGCCGGAAAACAAGGCCCCCTATCAAGGAAAATTTAATCAGTTGTTGTTTGGCCACTCCTGTTTAGTTTTACCAGTTGTCTGTTTCAGAAAGCAAAGTATTGAACACGTGTTTCCATAGTGACCATAGTCAAAGGCTATGTCCTGTCTTCATTAACCGTGTTTCACATTACCATTTTTGCTTTACAGAAAGTCTGCTTCTAATTCATGAATTAATGACATTAGAGACTCAGAAAGAGCGGACTGAGCAAAGCTGTCCAACAGTGTCTCACAAATGTCCAAATGACCTTGGAATCCAATTTAGTGTCCCACCGTGTTATTCTGTCTCTCTCTCTCTCTCTCTCTCTCTCTCTCTCTCTCTCTCTCTCTCTCTCTCTCTCTCTCTCTCTCTCTCTCTCTCTCACACACACACACACAGACACACACACACACACAAACACACCGAGCTGAATGTATTTAAAATAATATTGTGTAAGGGGTAAATGTAGAACAAAAGTAGAACAAAATGTTAATTCTCTGAACTTAATTCTCTCAAGGCATGACACATTATGTCCATAACATAAGCTGCAGTCTTGAAAGTGTTCTTCATATGTTTACATTGAGGTTTTCAGTATCTTGTATATACAATATCTTGGTTTGCTTACGTAAAAAACAGTCTTGTTTCTCAATGTTTGTGCCTGTCTATTGGAGAAAACAATCCTGACAGGTTTCACACATAGTAATAGTGACAGAGTTGCTCCACAGTTTCCAGAGAATTAGAACAGAACCTCAGCGTTCATTTGAAATCGTACTGTAAGCTCTATGGTGTATGCTGGCTATACTCATGATATCTTCAGCAGCAGTTGGAGATAAGTTACGTGTCAGAGCTGGTTAGAGAAGCAATATTTCCAGACCAAGTGGGACAGATTTGTTAATTGAGTCCAATATGTAGAATATTTCCAAATGCACTTAGAAGGCAGTGAATATTGGGGAACCAGCCTGATCTCACAGAAATGATCACAGCCCATTGGGACACGAAGTCTGTGGCAGTTTCTCAGATTTGTGGCAAAATTCTGTGATGGGGTCACTAAAGTACTTTCTATATTTTTCCCACAGCACTATGTTTTTTTGGGGGTGGGGGGGCTTTAACATTTATGAGAACATAAGTTGGAGCAAGACTGTTGGAATATGTAGTGCTTTGCCACCACCACAGAAAGCATTTCTGTGGCCTCCCATCACAGATTTTTTTTTTTACGCCCATCAAGGAATCCTCGACACTGCCACAACTCTTTTGTCCCAAGGGCCAAATGTTACGAAACTCTGTGAGTTCATGTCTCACTGAACACAGTATTAGCGGCTGAAAACGTATCCGGGTCAAAGCAACATTCTTAAATATTTAAAGGGGCTCATGGTAGGATTAAAAGTCCAATTAATCACTATCCCAAGTCAGCCGGCGGTTATTTGAGTCATTAGTAAGTGAACCAAGACTCTTGCGACCACTTCCACGGTCCGCTGTCAGAAAACCCCAAATGCAACTTTTGACAGCGTGGTCCGAACCAGAGCATGGCAACCCGACCGAAGCCCGACGGGCCGGGTCGGAACCCGACGGGCCGGGCCGGACTCGGACAAAAAAAAAAGAATATATGTCGGACTCGGGCTTGAAGCAAACAGACATTGTGAAAAGTGTAAGCAACCAGAGGAAACGTTTCAGTTCATGCAAACGGCAGTTTTGTGATTAAAAAATAAGTAATTGAATAGGCCTATGCATAAATGAAAATGTTAGTAGGCTACTCGTGCGAGGATTATTATTGGCTGTATGCACGCGCCAGTTACCAGCGGCAACATGGACGCTCACTCCCAGTCAGCCGAGCAGGAATGCCGAGTCAACTTGCTTTCTTAATAAGCGCCAAATCAACAGTTGTCAGTGAACGCCTGGTCTTTTGTTGTAGGCCTAGTGTAGGCCATGTTTTAGCATGCCTTCGATGCTGTCTTAAATGTTGAACATAAAATGACGAAGTGTGTCACTGCATTGCTCGCCAAGGATTACATTTCCAGCATAGGGTAGCAAGGAGCATAATATGGATTTAAGAAGACGCACACGCTACGTGGAGTTGCCTAAGGTAGGGGCGAAGAGGTTTCCTGTTACTATTTTGTCCGCTGTGACATTTCATGTCCTTCACGTAGGTTCTTAATTCTTGTCACTTTTACTGTACAGTTGTAACTATGCGCGTGCAACCTTTCCTGTTTTTATATTGACCGCATGGACATCAGGGGAAATTACATTCTCTTGGAGGGCCGAACAGGCTACTGTTCTTCGGGGTGAACTTATAGCCCATCCTTCTTAACGACAAGGAGCGGCATCTTCACGGGGCTCGCGTGGATTTATTTGCACTAACAGTAACGTAACAAATGTTCCATAGCCGCGCTGACTGCATCCAAAACGTATTCGTTAGTTTTCGCCTGTCTTATCCTCTCACGCCCCTCCCATGCATTTGATCACCGCACCCAACATCTCTGGTCTAACCGAAAGAATAGGTGCGCTGTCACATGTGTGTGTGTGTGTGTGTGTGTGTGTGTGTGTGTGTGTGTGTGTGCGTGTGTGTTTATACTTACTATGCGTGCGTAACTAAATTAGGCTACTGCAAATTGCCTCATCCTAACGTCTTTGCCTATCCTGGCTGTTTATCACGTGATATTTTGAGTATGGAGGAGCCCACATAGAAAATCTTGCTTGCGCACAGGTTCTGTTGTTATTACAGTGGTCTCGGGCTTCGGACGGGTTCGGACACAAACATTTTAATTAGTCTCGGGCTCGGGTCGGGGTTGATCACTTTTCTGTCGGCTGGGGGCCGGGCTCGGACAGAAAAAACCGGCCCGAGCCACACTCTAGTCCGAACGAATGTTGTGGGAAACACTTCTCATACGAGAATTCGCTTTACATACCGTATTAGTGTTTGTATCAACAGCTGGCATTCCGCGATGAAAACCCATTCTCACAGCGTGTTTATTTAAACAGCATTTTTTCATGACTGTGTAGATTTTGAGAAAGGCATGCCACGGGCACTGCGCAAACAACGTCATCCTACATTGTGCCCCTTTAAGGATTCAGCTTACTAGTGAAAACAGCTGATCGGCAAATGAAATAGCTGTGGATGTTATAGATGATATTTGGTAACAGCTCATTTTGACACTGACATCACAGTGTCTTAAATAACAAATGAAGGCCTTATCATTACCATTTTGTTAACAACAGGCTTGTACTGGATGCTCCTCATGAAAGGCTAAATTGGTAAACCTAGCAAGCATGCTATCGAACTGGCATAGAGACTATGCACAACCATTCTAGACTCATACAGCGCAAAAATGTGAAAAGGTATCAACGGTTTAGACAACCTCAGTAGGCTGTATGATGTCGGACACACTCAACCCCTGACAACCTTGGACGGTGACAGCCGATCATCTGCATGGTCCCGATGCCTAGAAGGCCCAAGATCCAAAAATGTACATAGTCTGCCTCTGAGATGACACCAGAGCTGATGACACATTCCTCAGTGATGTTACAGCTTAGATCTTAGCCTGTCATGAGCAGAGGAGAGGGGAGCTGATCTGACATGTCCTTGCTCAGGCACTTATTTCAAATCGGCAGATAACCCCCTGACAGCCAGGCACTTCATCTCATATCATTCCTTTGACCTGGGGGCTGCATGGGTATGCAGATGAAACCACTACAGTGCAGAACTCGTCTTGCTGTATACTGTAAATAAAGTAGTGAGGCACTGAACTAATTTAGCAAAGACTATATGTACATGTCATTACAGTGTACACAGGGGTGTCGACAGTGGGGTGACAAAGGGGTCAGTTGTTCCAGGCCTGGGGAGAGAGGGGGCCCAGAACTGGGTCCTCATTGTATGTATTAGGCTGGGGGACTCTTTCAGGTGACTTTGTCCTGGGCCAAAGCTGTCAGTGGCCCTGAGGATACGCATATTGGTTTGGCTCGGACTATCCTCAGGAACGTACCATAGTGCATGTATGTATTCATGATGTGAATACTGGATTTATAATGAAAATACTGCAAGTTCCTTTGAGCCCACAATTTAAAAATCGTTGTTATTATGATTTTAAGAGCCAATTATTGGAAATGGGGGCTCTTCAAGGGCTCTATTACCACAGTTATTAATAGCTACGCTACAAGCCCCCAAATTTCACATCCATTCAAAGGGTCTGAAATTCTGGCTGGAGCCCTCCTACTGGTTATGTGGCACGGTAGCATAATTACGGCGTAATAAAGACAGATGAGCTCGCCCAGTGGCAGGTGCGTTCTCACAGTACATTTAATTGTTAATCACCCGGTATACTGTAGGTATATCAAACGAGGTTCCCTGGCATAATACCAAGCATCAATAAGCATGTGCCAGGGAAACCAACTTTGATTTGTTTCCTAGTGTGGTTTGTAGTGAGCACCTTGCAACATGATTGCATGCCACTTTATTTCGATGTAGCCTACATTGTTGACTGTGTATCTAAATTCTGAATTCATGATTTATTCCTCAGTACATGCATGTATATACTGAGCCTGATTCCTTTCACCCCGTATAGTCATTACAAATTGCTGTACAAACTATTGCCACACTCTTCTTCACAGTATAGATGCACACATATTGAGTTATGAACCCCATTACACGCTTTGTACACTATGCTGTCATTTGAGGTTTGGGGGCATTGTAGTTATCGTTTTGTCCCAGCCTCAACCCTGTATTGAGGTCAGCCGCGCTTAGAAACATGTCTCATTGTGAAATTTACGGTTTGTCCCGTCAGGCCAAGGTTATGGATTGGACACACAATTCCTCCTGCATTCACAGTGCTGTCATTCTCCAAAAACACCAGTACCGCCTGTTCACTTCTTACGGCTAAAGCTTCAAATACAAAAACCTTAGTTGATATGGAAAGTATTACAATGATTCATTATTTCAATAATTGCATCCATTTCAAAGAGCTCCTTAGCAGCCCAGAATGATTGTCTTTTCATCATAGGAAACGTATTCTTCTTACCATTTTTTAACATACTGTACAGACCTAATCACTGGGTTCTCATCCCACAGTGTGCCCTAATATAGTAAAATCGCCTTTATGTGTAAACAAATGATTACCTTGTATTGATAAAACGGTGGTTTTAAGAAAAAGTATAAGCAGCTGCAGCCATCAAGTAAGAGAACAGGCCTGATTCATTCCAACCAGTCAGTGAACCCTCAGTGGAAGTAACGTACATTGCCATAGATTTTGAGGTGATTTATACACTGCTGTGTTCCAATTAGCACATAACAAAGTGGTTGCATTATGGACTACATGACAAAGGATGGATAGAGGTGTTCCGGCACTCTGCTATGGTGTTTATCTACCAGATTGTGCTAGATCTTTACCTCTGTAGGATTCATTCCACCACCGCAACATGAACTGCTTGAACTTTGGCAATGGGAGGGAAGGGAATGAGGCAGGGGGAGAGGCAGTGGGGTCAAAGTTTGTACCGTATATTCTTATTCTTATATCTTTCTTTTTGTCAAGCAGGTGTGTGTGAATTTTTCTATTAATATTAAGGATGTTTAAATCAATGGCTGTGTGTGTGTGTGTGTGTGTGTGTGTGTGTGTGTGTGTGTGTGTGTGTGTGTGTGTGTGTGTGTGTGTGTGTGTGTGTGTGTGTGTGTGTGTGTGTGTGTGTGTGTGTGTGTGTGCATGTGCATAAATGCGTGCGTGTGCGCGCCCGTGGGATTATTTCCTGTGTGCTCAGCCAGTGAGACGTTAAAAATAAGTTGTGAGAAAAGCTACAGATTCATTTTACAGAACAGTATATCCTATGTAAATGTACTATGATATATACTTACTCTGCCTTTACCTTAACCTATTGCAAGTCCATCATTTGAATGTTTACATGCAGTTCAGGCGATTGCTGGTTTTGATCGCATTTGATCTTTTGGATAAGGTATTTGGACGTTGTATTATCCTCAGCCAGTTTCTTGCTCAAAATAAAAGGACTTATTTAGGATACTACATTCAGGGGAAATTCTAAGCTACTGTACCTAATATCCCGATCATATTTGGGATGCTAAGCTGCATATAGGCCTACATTTGGGCTGCTATACTGATACAAATGAAGTAGACCCAAAATGACCTCACACAAACACCAGTTTTGACGGGAAATTTTCACAAACAACAAGCACAGAAACAAAAAAGACACCATCTGTTCTATAACGTTGAACTTCAAAGAATAATGCATGAACCAAGAGACCAGATGCAGTCAAGAAAAGGCATAAACATTCAACAAACTGCCCCTGGTGCCCAGCGCAAAGCAAATCAAATTCACTACGAGGTCATCAGCTATACATTGACAAACTCTAAAACACAAGCATCACATAAATGATATGCCATGGTTTCTGGCTGCAGATCGTATTTGAGGTGCGTGAATCTTTGAATTTCTGTCAAACTGGAGACATGCGGTAGATGAAAAATAGATCCTCGATAACACGATGAACCCTTGAGAATGGACCCGCATGTGTCTCTGAAATGAAAAGCTTTCCTTCAGCACACTAATGCCGCCCACTAGCCAACCCAGCAGGCATAATTGGGTTAGAGTCATAACAGAGCAGGGCCTGCCTTTTCTCACATCTGTCTTCGAGGCCACATTTTGCTCTGAAAACAGCCCAGGCCTGATTTGTCCATTTTTTCCCCCTCCTAAGGCTCTTATTTTTGTGCGTTTGTTCCCCTCCGACAAAGAACATTGTTTGCAAGGAGGGCAATTATGGTTGAGTGTTGTTCGGTTCCCCTCCGATCTACTGTAGTATGTAGGAATATATAAAGGTCAACAGAAGCTTTTATGTGCTTGTTCTTCCATTACTCACCATAACTGCGCAGTTGACATGTGTGCCCCAATGGGCCAAAAATACCTCTTTTGGGTGCGAGTGAGGAGATAGGGGGGCTGCCGGGGATGTTAAAAAATGGGACAAAAAAGGATCAACTAAAAACCTTTATGTTACCATCACAATGCCTTCTAATATGTTTGTTTACTGTCACTAATTGAAAATAAGTGGTTGAATCACAGTCAGTAAGTTGCATGAATTTTTTATGATTTTGAATTATTTTAAGAATGATTAGGCGCCCCACACAACTGAGCAGTGGGAGTGAAAAATAAGAAAATAACATCTGTTTATTTGTACAGGTTCAAGATTGTATTACCAGCGTGACCAGTGTAATCAAGTTTGATTTCATGCACTCTTTCACACTGCAGACAGCAGAGAAGAACATCACTAAAAACTTCTACACTCTCACTGGCAAAAGTTGAGCAGTAGCAATCAGTTGAGGCAGAAAGTGTCCACCCCCATACAGCAAAAATGTCAATACAGCTTTCAGAAACTATAGTTCAGAGTGAGAAAAAAGAGTGTGTGGAACCACAGGCAATTAGTGGGCTATCCACCCCCATCATTTGAAATGTTGGTTACACTGCATTACAATGTGTAGGCTATACATATGGATGAGCTCTGTATGCATATGACATACTATTTACATCCAAAGCCTAAATGACACTCAATTCATGGAGTGTTGTTATTCTAGTGTTAAGTGTTTTGGCATGTAGGCACAACAGAGAAAAAAAAACAAATTAGACTTCATTACAAAAACAAAGCATAATGACATAGTTGTTATTTGTATATTAATAATACTACATAATTTTGCATGCTTTTCATCATAAAAGACTTGTTTCATACCCTTTATGTGAGCTCTCTAAAATAAAGTTTTGCCAGCAGCTTTTAAATGATTGTTTTTGGTGGAGGTTAGAACACCAGGCCAGAGACGGTTATGACATATGGAAGATTATAAAGTTCATCTAGCATCCGTCGCCTCTACACGCCCTGCGGGAGAAGCTGTTGCCAGAGCGACGCTTTGACCTGACTCACAGCGCCTCCCCTCCTGTTCCCCCTACTCACCTATGGCAGCGCGGCTAACCTCTCTCTACCCACCAACGCGCAGGATGACAGTCAACAGTGATTAACCTTGGCCTGCTTTATCGGGGGGGAAACAAGCTTTTCATTCAGAAACTTACAGGGACCATGCATCATAAAATACAGCCTATTATTTGCAAGCTCTGGAACCGCATGCCCTCCTATAAAAGCATGTAAATGTTGCAGGGCTTTGTACCTTTAG
The DNA here is from genome assembly GCF_034702125.1 of Engraulis encrasicolus. Taxonomy (NCBI): domain Eukaryota; kingdom Metazoa; phylum Chordata; class Actinopteri; order Clupeiformes; family Engraulidae; genus Engraulis; species Engraulis encrasicolus. The sequence goes on along the minus strand of NC_085862.1, from coordinate 29,833,619 downwards.
ACCCATAAATGCTATGCAAACAATCACTTTCTCTGAAGTTCATTCAAGGCAAACAAAAGGAAAAAAAATATATTTTGTGTTCATGCAGTACCGGCTTCCCAGTGGTGTATTGAAGGTGCTTTGTACCAACCGTGTCATTTTTTGCTTCTTCTCCTTTTCCTCGTACCTAATGCCTGCTACACGTATTAAGAATTGATACATGTTTCATCACACAAGTCTGTATCAGCAAAATTACCAAGCACCAGCTTATATCATTACCCATTATTCTTTGTACATGATTAGTCAACTTAAATTGGTTTTATTCCCATGATTTAATCAATGGAGAGAGTTTTCAAAAGATGTCTTTCGTAGTGAACCATGTAAAAGCTGATTGACACGCAGTGACAAAATGTCAAATATATAATTTTCACTCATCAGAACGTTTTCGTAATATGTCGGATAAAAACTGCTCTACTGCATCCTCATACTGCAAACACAGGAGACATATGAGTCCCCAGTGTTCACCTGTCACCTCCACTACCAGAGGAATAAATGTAAAGCTTGCTGAAGCAGAGACGTTGTGCTGCTCCTCCTCTCCTCCTGTGGCTGAGCCACTCATGGGTGGTTGTACCTAGGGCCAGGGGCGTAGCAGCACATTTTGTGCCCAAGGTAAAATCAGCTAGAATGATGAACCCCCGGTATATATGTTCATACTTTGTACATCAGACTGTGTGTGGGTCTCCTATATACATGCAGCCTGTGACTTAGCCACACTTACCGCCCTGAACGACACCCCTGCCTATGGGGTCACAAACAGCTTTAGCCAGGTCTATAGATAGGTTAGAGCAGTGTTTCTCAACCTTTTTTTAGGCGAGGCACCCTTTCAATTCATGAAAAATTTCAAAGCACGCCAAACCAACAAGTCGTAACATGGTACCGCATCCGATACCACCCAAGCTTAGAAAAGTGACACATTTGGAGACGTCACACGACCTACGTTCGAAGTTGCAGCTGACTGGGGCAACCTATATTTACTTTATTGTGCATAAAGGGCAGATGAAAGATTCCACTGACTAGCATTAACTTTTCAATTTATACGAATATGTATTATATTACATCATTTATCAGCCACATTTCTGCGGCACCCCAGGGTGCCCCGGCACCCCTGTTGAGAAACACTGGGTTAGAGTACTCTGAAAGGGCCCCCCTCACCCAATGCATATAATGTAATGAGGGCCCAATTATGGATCCTCTTTTGCCCCGGGCCCGGGACAACTGACTCCTTTGTTTCCCCCCTGTCGGCTTCCCTGGTTGTACTGTGCTGTAAGGTGCTGGGAGAAGGAGAGGGAGATGAGAGATGAGTACAGCCACCAGGAGACAGGAGAGATGGCTCTGCCGTGAGGGAGAAGGACATTGGGGCAAAGGGTGAAGGGTGGCAGGGTTGTGTGTATACCTGTGTTGTGTGTATTGTCAAGGGCGTTTGCGTGTGCGTGCGTGCGTGCGTGTGCGTGCGTGCGTGTGTGTGTGTGTGTGTGTGTGTGTGTGTGTGTGTGTGTGTGTGTGTGTGTGTGTGTGTGTGTGTGTGTGTGTGTGTGTGTGTGTGAAAGAGAGGATGGAGAGAAAGAGAGAGAGAGAGAGAGACTGTGTATGTGTTTGAGAGTGTCTGTATTTTTGTGTGTGTGTATATGTGTGTCCGTGTGTGTGCATGCATGTGTGAGTCCGTGTGTGCATGCATGTGTGTGTGTGTGTGTGTGTGTGTGTGTGTGTGTGTGTGTGTGTGTGTGTGTGTGTGTGTGTGTGTGTGTGTGTGTGTGTGTGTGTGTAAACATGCATGTGTGAGTCTGTGTGTGTGTGTGTGTGTGTGTGTGTGTGTGTGTGTGTGTGTGTGTGTGTGTGTGTGTGTGTGTGTGTGTGTGTGTGTGTGTGTGTGTGTGTGTGTGTGTGTGTGTGTGTGTGTGAACATGCATGTGTAAGGTGTGAGGTGAGGGCCTGGCGGGCTGCTGGTGACTGTGGCCAGGAGCGCCGGGTGTAGTGTTTGGACTGGCGTGATGAATGCCTCCTTCCCCTCATTTGCTCTGCAGAGATTATTAAAGGGCGACAGGGAACAGCTCAAAGTCAACATGAGCGACTAAGCGCTCACCGCTGCACGCGCTGGACTGGTTGTGAGGGATGTGAAGACATACTGAATCGGACAATGGCTCTGAGGTGTGTTGTGTGTGTGTGTGTGTGTGTGTGTGTGTGTGTGTGTGTGTGTGTGTGTGTGTGTGTGTGTGTGTGTGTGTGTGTGTGTGTGTGTGTGTGTGTGTGTGTGTGTGTGTGTATGTGTGTGGAGGGGGGGGGGTTGGATGGGTCTGGCGGGTAGATGGGCGCAATCATTAAACCAGGTTGGTGTGTTTGTGTTTGTGTGTATGTGTGACAGAGAGAGAGAGAGAGAGAGAGAGAGAGAGAGAGATTGTTGGCTTTCTTGTGAGACAACTCAGGTCTACCTATTAATCGAGTGAGCTTAAATACTGCAATCCAATACATCTTCCAAATAAGAACCTAGTAAACCAGCGCCACCCGCTGGACGCCATTTTTTGTTGGCTGCGAGTGATTTGGCCTCGCATCGTTCTAGTGGTCTGCCAGGCTTGCCAAGACTATGGCAAACCAATCACAAAGCAGAGATTTGGTTTGAATCAAAGCGGGCAGGGTTTTGGGGGAGTGACGACATAGCTCGCAAGGTTGGGAAAGCACATCAATGAGAAAGATTGCGCTGATTGGTCAGAGCGCCGGCCTATAGGCACACACACACTTTGAAAGACAACGGGTTGTTCTCATTAACAATCTTCGGATGTACTATTCATCGGGGCCAGACTAAATTACACATCCAATCTCACATTTAGGCTGGTTTATCAGGCTAAGAACTCATGGCATAGTACGTTCCGAATTTGCTTTCAACTGCAGGCTCTGTAGCCTACTACTGTCCCAAGACAAACAAAGGTCCATCTTTACATTAATCACTGAACAAAGTAAGTATAGGACAGAAAAAATGCCCAAATTCTTTAACATTGGCAATCATTCCTACTCAAAATGTTGAATCGATTCATATGAGCAGTAAAAAGCATGAAAACGAGTTCTTAACTGCAGATCATTGTTTTGCTACACTGTTTGGAAAGCAAATTAGCCAAATCAGAAAACAAATTAATATACAGTGCTGACAGATGCCTTAGATGCTATGCTTAATGAGTTTGTGCTTTGATCTTTGTCTCGAGAAATCATCGAGAAAAACAAGCGAAACACAAGAAAAACATGGAAAAAACACATGTTCTGAATGTCCCTGTGTGTCCAATTCACCTTCACCTGCTAACGAGGGCTTGAACTACGTACAGTATATTTCTGAGTTGGTCATCATTTTCCCATAAAGCGATTCAACATCTTTGTTCACGTCTTTACGTCAAAAGACATCTTCTACTCCGCGATAAATTAGAAATAACACATGGCTGTAGACGGGCCGGATGACAGGCACTTGAAGGTCCAGATTAGGTCTAATTATCTTCTCAGTTAGAGACTGGAGTCGTAGGTCCATCAAGAGCCCACTGGATGCGAGCAGTCAAAGGCTAGCATTAGATTGAGGATTGATAATTGCAACTGCTGTGCCACTAATGGATTTTTTTTCTCCTTTGCTGGGGTATGGGGGCCGTGGGGTGCGTGGGGGGTAAATGACGGTAAAGGTTTTCTTCTTCTTTTCACAGAGTGCTAACCGCAGTCAGTGGCCTTATTTCAACAGCGACTGTTCTTTTATTGCACATGGATTGATCTTAAGAGAACTGGTCAGTATAGCTGCAACTATGAGAAAATTAATGTTGATGTTCCATACATGGACCTGGCCAGGGGGGCCGCTAGGGGGGGAAAAGTGGTACAGATTCTAAGGGCCCAAGCACTGATAGGAGCCCTTAAGGGGGCCCAAGCACTGACAGGGGCCCTTAAGGGAGCCCAAAAATTCAAATCTTTCATGGGGCCCAACATTTCTGGTAGCGCCCCTGGACCTGGCAGCGCATACTGAATTTAGTGACCTATTGTGGCGAGATGCATTGTCTGCTGTCAAACTTCTCAAGATAAATTTCTGGGTTCGGAATGATATGGTGATTCGTCTGGGACCATTTGACACAACCTTTGTTATTTTTACATTTTAATTTATATTTGTGTTTGGTATGATGGTCCTTTCAGTTGAATGATAAAAGTATCTATTATATTTATACAGGAACAGGAATGTGACAGGAAACATAAAAGACAAAAAAATGCCATATGGCCTTTGATAATCACAACTGACAAATGTTGTCATTTAACGATTATGTGTACTTTGCTTTTGGACATTTGGTTTTCGGCAGAAACATGCTGTGAATGAAAAATTATCGCCCCCCATATAATTGCTATCTATCCGACAAATGTTTATAGTGTAGCCAATGAGCCTGGACAGAAAAAAGCACTCACATTTTCCAGTGGACATGCTATTTTTATGTTTTTAAAGAGCAGCCTCAATTCACTTTTCTTTTTTTTCTTTTCTTTCTGAAGCTTAATGCATATCTCGGGCTAGCTGTTCTCCACTCTTCTGTCAATCAAAGCTCGAGGACTTCCTCTATGATTGTTCTTAATTTCGCTCTTGACATTTCTCCAACAGTGGTGACATGGCTTGACAATTATCCTCTGGACACCTCAGTCGGACTAAAAGGTTAGTCGTGAGTTATTTTATCACTTTTAGCAATTAGGCAGCAGCCGTGTTCCACTTGCAGTGGCTGAGGCCAAGCCTCACTAGGCTAGCTCCTGTGAAAATGCCATCTGTCTGCATGAAATACAACGCTCGGCTCCACCTCAAGCCCCCAGCTCTTTTCTTCAGGGAGTCTCCGAGATCATTTAAGTTGAACGGATCTCCGAGAAAACAATAAATTGTTTGCTCTGAAGAAATGATTTGGCAGTAGCTAAGGGCTGCTGCACACACTGTGGAGGGTGCATGGAGAGACTCAGTCACTCGTCGAGTTTCCAAAAATAGCACTGAAGGAGTGAAATGTAAAAAAGGGGCCTGCTTTGTACTTGCACCTTGTTCCTTTTACACAAAAGAACTTCATATATCTAACATAATCTTTAGGTTTATCTTAGAATATACTGATTTCAAACTATAAGTGGATATTACAGCTGAAAGGGTATACAATCATGTAACGTCTAGTGTGAGCATTTTATTTAGCTTTCAACTTAATTTGTAACCTAAACTTTCATTTGTATTACGTAAATATGTATGTAGATAAGTTGATTCCAGCACATATGTGCAGTGATCTCACTGGTATATTTGATACCATTCTTGTCTCCTTCCATGGTTGGCACTTAGCCAAAAAAATCTGCTCATATCCTCGTACAGTACTTGTCTTTCATCAGATGTCCTTTGGGTAGTGGACCATTTCTTTTATACTCACAATAAACCATAGTGTGCTAAAAAGTCAGAGATAGAAGGTCCTGACACACATTGCAATACACCACTGCTATACTGAGCATCCGGGACTTCCAGGGAACAAAGCTTTTTCTTCTTTCACCTTAAAGGGATGACTTCAGCTATTTTTAACAGGTCTCACACGCCACCACCAGCCTTCCCTCTGTCTGCTCATGTTCACTTACAAAAGCCATTTAGATACATTTGACTGATGCTAATTTGGATTCTTGAAGTCTTCAAAAAACCCGATGGCAGAAAAGAGACAGACACCAGAGACATGAGGCTTGTTTGTGATTACGAGAGTGGTGTTCCTGATACTGAAACAGCCGAGTGAAAAACAAATGGCCTTAGTAAAATTGATATTTATAGCATTGCCATGGTGGCACAGCATCAGAGGGTGGGACATGTATAATGGACGGAGATGTGTTTGTGCGTGTGTTACATAATTGCTTTGATCTCTGAACCTAACAGGCGCCTGCTATCAAGGTCATCTGGTCTTCTTCATCTTTTTTATTGCTCTCGCTGTCTTTCTTTCTCTCTCTCTCTCTCCCTCTCTATCTCCTCTGTCTTTGTAATATTTTTCTCTTCTCTTCTCTTCTCTTCTCTTCTCTTCTCTTCTCTTCTCTTCTCTTCCTATTCTATTCTCTCTTTCCTCCTCTCTGTTATCTGATCTGAACCATCTCTCTCTTTCTCTTTCTCTTTCTCTTTCTCTCCCTCTCTCTCTTTTTCTTTCTCGTTCTCTCTCTCTCTCTCTCTCTCTCTCTCTCTCTCTCTCTCTCTCTCTCTCTCTCTCTCTCTCTCTCTCTTCACCAGACCTCACGCTCCCCACGGCATATGAGGCCCTTTCTACCTAAATGATGAATATGGCATGAGTGATGAAGATAGCATTCAGATGCTGACTGCTCTGCTGAGTTGGCTGATTAAAGGAGTGGAATGGAAACTGTGGGCGAAAATAAATGGGCAGACTCATCTTTTTCAGTAAACGATGAAAGCCATGTCTGCAAGTAAAGTGGTTTCTACCTATTCCCCCCATAAGAAGTTCCAATTTTTTAAAGCTATGGTTTCTGAACAAAAAGTGGATCAACGGTGTACCTCTTACAATGTTTGATGAATTGATTTTTTGTCTAATTGTTAATCGATTCAATGTCCAATGTGTAAGAGAAAGTAAGCAAATATGAGATGCAATTCTAAATTCAGAGGAATTTATGTTCAGATAATTAGCAGTTCATTTACTGTTAAAAAAACCTTTCGAACATCCAAACATGCTTCCACATTATCTCAATTTGTTTCTGTTGTGGTAGGATTCAGACTAGACTCCAAGTCAGAATAGACGGCTCAGTGCACTGTGCCTAAACCATTCTGTTTGTTTACCTCTGTTTGTTTACAACTGTTTGTATGTAATACAACCTCACATACAGGCGTTGAACTGTGACTGATTACAACTCGTGTCTATTTTTGTTGCCAGCACTCAACAACATCCATACTCATCATAATGGTTACAGATGGATCCAAAAGTGCACCATGCACTTTTATTGTCAAAGCCGGTGTGTGTAGATACATTTTTGTTTGGGATATGCACAGGCACAGGGCTGCACTGGGGGAGATATAGGGCCTGGGCACTTTTGGCTTAATGGGGGCCCTCACAATTAGCGACACAGAACTGACTCACTCACTGACATTTTTTTGACATTTCTGAAAATAGGGGCCCTCGAGGGTGCAGGGCCCTCCAACAAAGGCCCGCTATGCCAGATGGCCGGTCCAGCCCCGTACAGACGCTTTCCTCTCACCTGATTTGGAAGCTGAGCCTGTCTTTGACATGCCTGATGAGTACTCCATTTTATTTTTCTGTGTGTTTGTTTGGTGAGACAATTTGGAATTTTCAGCAGAGCACAGATAATGAAAAGGCAAAAAAAAAAAAAAAAACGCGAGGTAATTTCTTTTTATTGAAACATTGTAGTGGTGAATGCGTAAAATGGTTGCAACAGCCATAAATGTTATGTTCAATCTCAACTGTACAAAGTTATATAAAATACCTGATGTCAAGAACTTTCTGATAAGAAAGTAAGTAAGTAAGTACGTTTTATTTCTAAAGCACATAAAAAACAGTACAAAACTGACCAAAGCGCTGTACGAAAGTTAAAAAGCTAAATAAATAAAGCATTAGTAGCACATTTTAGAAGCATTCCAATAGACATAGAGAAAACATCAGCATGCAGTGTACAGTTGCAGCACTGGCAGCATTGACTAATAAGATACATAAAATGAGCTTAAAAAAAATAAAATACATAAAGTGATTAAAACAGTATATAAAAGGAAAGGGGAGGTTAAAACTATAGGGGCAAGGGCTAAAAGTATACATAGGGTACAATAAAAGCAAAAATAAAGTAAACGAAGATCTAAGAACCAAAGGCCAATGTATATACAGTAGGTGGGTTTTAAGTCTAGATTTAAAAGCAGAAGTGTTTTAGTCAAGCTGAATTCCTTATGGATGTCGTTGCGTACAGTATGTCATAAGAAATGACATTTGGTGAGAGTACACCAGCTTTCTCGTAAGTACTAAAGAATTCAAAGCAGGTTGGTGTGCCGCACTAGCATTCAAGGCAAAACCCACATTTGTCCCAGCGGATCAGGTGATATTTCCTTTCTGCATCCCCCATTAGCTTACCACAGGGAGTTGTCGTTTTCGATTTGTGTACACTCATATTAACTGTTAAACATAGCCCTAAAACACACACGCACGCACACACACACACACACACACACACACACACACACACACACACACACACACACACACACACACACACACACACACACAGAGAGAGAGAGAGAGAGAGAGAGAGAGAGAGAGAGAGAGAGAGACAGACAGACAGACAGACAGAGAGACAGAGCATTCCAATAGGCGAGGACAGAGTTTGCAATAGTATAATGATAGATCTGCTGAAATACTAAAATCTATTTAAAGATGACACAAAGAAAATGTGAAAATGTGCGATAAATATATAAAAAAGCTTTTTCCCAAATGTAGCCCAAAGGAAATTATTGCTTCTTCCAACTGTACAGTCGTAGGAACAGATTAACTTTCACATCAAACACTTGGGTCTTTTGTACCTTAACAAGTTCTGGGGAATCATGTCACATTCAGCAAATAGGAATTACCAAGGACTGCTGCTTATTGAAACATTAAAGACACTAGCCAAGCTCAATATAATTGTTAAGTGTTTTGAATTTCAAATGGAGTTTTAGGAGAGGTGCAGCAGAATTCATTGAAGTCATTGAAGTTTGTGACACAATAACAAGACAGTGGACACAGCATTTTATTTCCCTTGGATCGGGCCACACCAATCTTTCTCACTCTCTCCCCATGGCTGAGGAGGTCATTGCACCACACAGAGACCACTGCAGAAAGTAGCCATCAAGAAATACAAGTTTAACCTCTAACAAAGCGCAGGCACTGAAACAATGACGCATCATGGAGCAGAGTTTCTGGTTAAATCACAGTGATTGATGATGGCGCTATTGATAGCATCCCGCTGTATGGAGTTATGGCTAACTGGCCCAGTGTTTCAGACACATAATAACAAGTCTCAGGAACTTGGCTCTGCACTGCTCAATATAGAAACGCTGCCATACACAAGTGCACCATGCCATTTATTTCTTATAGCGGGCTAATTTAGATACTTTCGGCAAGGCACTTAAAAAAAGAGGATAATTGATGTAATTGAAACACTTGTGCGGAAAACATCAAACCATTCAAGTTCTTCTGAACTCAGAAGCAGTCTGTAAGAAGATAAGTCTACTTTAGTGTTTCTCAATAGGTGCTCTACAGTCCTCCGGGGGGCATAGAAGAGCCCTAGGGGGGGTTGAGAAAGATACAGCTGAGAGGGGGCGGTGTTTAGTTGGCATTGGAGTGCACAAGCTTATTATTTTATTTAAATACTAAGGGGGTGTTGACGTTATGATGAGGCTCAGGGGGGCGTTTGTTCAAAAAAGGCTGAGAACCACTGGTCTAGCTCAAGAAATTACATTTTTTGTTTGTTTCTTCTGATGTTTGGTTTCTTCATCTTTTTCACCGACAGTCTTTATCATGTCACGTTTCTTTCAGACACTGACAGCGCTTTTCAAGACAGTACATTTCAGTGTCAACTTCGGTCTGTTTATAAGGGAAGGCAGGCATTTGATGGGTGAAGAGGGGCAAGAAATACAGGATTGGCATAGACCCAGTAAACACCAACGAATAGACGTGCAGCCTGGTGTGTCTGTAAAAAGAGAAATACTCTTAGAAGCCAGTTTGACTCTTCCACTAAAAAAAATATGATATTCTGTCGTCCACAAGAGCATAACAGCAAATTTCTGGATCCAATGTACAACCAACTCCGATGAACCCACTAAACACTTTAATTACATACTCTAGGTCTACGTATATCCGACTCCTTGTGGGACCCCTCCTTGTGGGACCCCCACATACTGTCTGTGCCTGGTGACTCAGTCAGTGCGTGTGTGTTCGTGCGTGCGTGCGTGCGTGCGTGTGATATGCCTTTGACTAAATGTATATAACCCTCTGGTTGTGTTACGGTAAAAATGACCGTTTTGAAACTTCAATTCTTAAACAACTTCTCTATTTTTCGTCAAACACAAATGACACTTCATGCTATCCTCCAGCTAACCTATTCAAATGGTCTAAATGAAATATAATGAAATTGTGTATTGTGTACAAAGAATTGTGGAAGATACACCAACTTGTAAATTAGTGGTCCGGTCATTTTTGACCGAAACACCGTGAATGTAACATCTCCCAAATGTATATACAGTTATATTACATTCTGTCAGACTGGAAATAAGAGCACAGTTGTAGATGTAGTTCAGACTTTTTACTTCAACAGAATCTTCAAGATGTCAACAAAGGAGTAGGTTCAGAAAACAAACTTAGGATGTCACGCATGAATTCACAACAAAAGTCAGGCTTGGTAATTACCGAACTTGGCCAGTCTTCAAAGGTAGAATAATCTTCACAAGCACAGTCCAGTATTCAGAGTTTACATGTAGTCCATGATCCAAGTACACAAAAGAGGCAGCATGACATTTGCTACGTGTACATGATGTTTTTGAATCGGATCTAATAGATCGGATTTAAGTAGATCGGATTAAGAGTTATTTTGCGACGTGTATACATGGCAATTTCACTTCAATGCGATTAAACGTCTGGGGAAAATAAAGCATTGCGATTGGACTGAGGACGCACGTGCTGAGTGAGCCAAATAAGGCGTGGGGGCGTGGTCGCCAAACCTCCAGGGAACTACTGGGACACAAGCTTATCTTCAGCCCGAAAATGAATTCCCTCAGTGGACTCAAGGCTGGTAAAATCCCCTTTGGGTCTGGTTCTTTCAAATGCTAGTTAGCACCCTCCTAGCTTAGAAAAACGAACTGGTGAAAGGGTGATGTGGAGTAACTTTGTTGTGCTTAATTACTTCGTGGGGAACTTTTACATCAATATATGGAAGCCACAACATTTATAGTCGCTTAGGGACTTTAAATTAAGCAAAACTTTCATGTGAAAATCAACAGGAAGTGCCGCCATCTTTTTCTCACTGACAAAGAGCACGGGCTCTTGGCGCCATCGTGTGGTCAACGAGCATGCGTGGAACGACCGGATTTATTGTAATTCTGATTAAAAGGTTACATGACAGAGGAACGTGTTTAATCGGATTTAAAAGAGGAATAAACCACCCACTTTAATCGGACTTAAGTTTAAATCGGAATAAACTTAAATCCTGTTCGGTAAGTGTTTACATGATGTTTTTAAAGTGGAATTAAGTTTTAATGAGATTTAAAGTGAGTTAAATCGGATTTAAATGCCTCATGTAAACGTACCAAATGATTTCCAAGAATGGGGTAGTAGAACATAAAGTGACAAGGCAGACACAGTATCGTGACCAAGCGCGCAGTTCCAGGAGGCAGTTCACAGAGAGAGTCCAAAAGATAGTTCTGATTGACCAAAGTTTAGTTGCAAGGCAAGGACAAAGGCACAGAGGATTCAGCCCACATGAGCACAAGCATGAACAGTGACAAACAATTCTCAACACATTTTAAAGATGGCGTCACTTCTTCTGGGTTGAGCGTGTCGCTTGTTGACTCCTCTGCGCTCCTCTGCGCCCAAACGGCCTGAAAGCCTCTGAGGCCCTAGACCAGTGGTTCTTAACCTTTTTTCTTAACGCACCCCCTTACCTGTGCCCTAGACAAGCCGTGCACCCCCAACCCAAACTTCTACCTGTATATACGCACTAATAAATTATTTAAGTGATTAATTACAATGATACTTGCTTGAGACATTAATCAATACCTTAATGACTTTAAATGGGGACCAAAATATGTTTCAATTTGGTCCAATTATAATGTTTGCAAGCATAATTTTGGTCAAAACCTCAACACAAACAAAATTCTGCGCAACCCCTGAAATCTCTGGCGCACCCCCAGGGGGTGCCCTCACCCCAGGTTAAGAACCACTGCACTCCAGAGGGTTAATAAAACGAATTGGTGCAACATAAGAAAAATTAAGTATTATTATCTTTTTTTGTGTAGGCGGTAAATTTTGACCGTTAACACCATGAACGTCACCATGTTTCTAACACAACCAGAGGGTTAAGGGTGTGCTAAGTGCTATATGCTTAACACTGTAGGCTATATATACAAAGATGTGTGTAATGTCCTGCACATATTTATGTAGGCCTATGTACAGTATGCTACTGGACACCTTACTGTAATTTCCCTCAGGATTAATAAATGATACTCTGCTCCCTACTCTACTCCAACTGTGTTGCCTCATGATGACTCAGCTAACATATAGCCCTTTTCACCATGACGTCAGACAAGTTCCTGAGGTGAAGCTGAATAAACGACTACCAGTTTGAGGCAGAAAAAAAGTCAGCATCTATATGCCTATCTCATCTATAACCCACTTCAATGTTTAAGTCAAGTCAAGTCGGTTTATTGTCAATTTCTTTACATGCGCTGGTCATACTTGTCATACTGGTCATGTTGACTCTCATCTAACTTTTAAAAAACATATTAAAAAGGTTAACGGTAGGGTTAAAAGGAATCTTTTTCATTTTAAGGTGATAAGGAATCAGTTGACTACAGAGGCAACTGGTCCCAAGCAAGTACAACTGCCTTGTCACTGATTTACAAATCTGATTAACAGGCACTAAAAATTCTGGACAAAAAAAATCCAAATCATACCATCACTGTCCCATCATCCAGAAGTATGGTTTATTTAGTCTAAACAATTGTATTCATTTTTTTAAATTGTAAATGATCTTGCTCCCCCTCCCCTTAAGCAATTTGTGAGTCTGAGCAAACCCACAAATAATACAAGAGCGTCATTTAGGAGGGACTGTCTAAGTGTGTTTAGAAAGTCCACTTTTGGACAAACAGTAGGGATATGGAATAGTATCCCTGTAAATATTAGGCAAAGCAATACGCTTAGTAGTTTTAAATCAGGTCTTAAGAAATGGCTCAAAGCGGGGCAGCACTGTGGACATTTTTAGTCATTGAGCTTGTGTTTTGGGTCTTGTTGTTTATTTTACCATATATCTAGTGTATTTTGCTGTTGTAGTTGTTTTGTTTTAGTCTATATTTTTAACTATGTACTTTACCTTGTAATATAATGTAGGCCTATTTGCAAATAGTGCACCCATTGTATTATTGTTACATTTTTGTATCATTATTAATTTTAGTCCCTTTTTATCTTAACACCTTCCTGTCCAGGGACTACAGATGAAAACTAGCCTTAGGGCTATAATCTGGCTCAATTGTATGTTGTGCACTGTCCGTGTCAAATAAACAATAAATGAAATGAAATGAAATGAAATACAAAGAATTGAAATTACGTTTCTTACTTTCCCATGCAGACATAGACTTAGACTTTACAGTAGGTGTGGACATAGACAATTAGACATAGACAGTACACATACATTACACCTATACTGTACCTATACACCTATACTATATCAATGTTAGAAGATGTCTGATGTCTCATGATACTAATGCCTCTTTTCCACTGTCGGTTTTCTGGTAGGCCTACAGCTCGACAAAGCGTGACACCCGGCAGCCACTTTTTGCTTTACGATTGAGCTGTGTCGTGCCTATTCGAAAAGCAAAAAGTGGCGGCCAAGTTGTGCTTTCTTGAGCTGTAGGCCTACCACAAAACCAGCAGTGGAAAAGAGGCATTACTGTACGTAAGATGATCCACGTACTTCCCGTGGGCCTGACATCAGTCTGTTTTCTCTCCAAATGTATTTCCTCCCAAATATCCAGTGTTGGTGCTGTATTGTTCTACCATTTTAAATTGGTGAAATGATTATTTTTACATCACATAGCATTTAGCAGACGCCTTTGACCAAAGCGACTTGCAAGGGGATAAATTAAGCAAGAACAGGCTAAGGTGCAGTGTGCAGTTGCAACACTGCATTGTCCAACACAAAGTAAAGATGACGTAGCAAAATAAAAAAATAAATAAGATGCTTTTAAAAAGTGGCAAAAAGTAAACAAAGACATAAGGCGTAGTGTGCAGTTCCAACATTGACAGCATTGTACAACACATGGCTCACATGGTTTACTTTGTTCAGATTGAACATCTTCCAAAGTGAATGTGTTAAGTCAAAAATTCATTTCTATCTCTCATTGTCATCCTCATGCTTTTACACCAGTTCCTTTTTTCCTGCTTTAAAAGGGAAACAGAGAGCATAATTGGAGTGAATTATCATGCTCAATTTGCATTGCTCTCCTCCTTTGTGGAAATGTGAACAGAGGGTTAAAATGGCTAATTAAACTAAAGGGCTTACCATTTCAAGAGAGGACAATGCACGTATTCGTGGCAGTGTCCGAACCATAACACAGCCAGTCTTGACAAAAAAGAAAGAAAGAAAGACATGGAAAGTATTGGAGAAAAAAAACAACATATGGTGATACAGAGCCTTCTATCCCATAATTTTCTGATAACATTCAAGAGGGTTTGGTGGGGTAGGCAAGGGGAAAAAGAGGAAAACCTGACTGAAACCATCCTCCTCCAGACTTAGCCGTCTTTGTGCAAGAGGAAGGTCTGGGGAAGGAGATAAAGCGTCAGAAGGTGACAAATTTATAATGTTTTTTTTTGTGTTCTCACAATTCACTTTTTTTTCTGTGGTTGGCCTCAAATGAGGTGACATGGATGACAGGAGGTTTCATCTTCCTGAACTCCTCAACTGACATGATGCTTCAGGGATGTTAAATGGAAAAGACCATGGCTGCTGCTTTCCCTCCCGATAGTCTCTCAACTGCTTGTTCCGGATAATTGTTAGTCAGATTAAACCTAGTACGAGGGTCATGGACATATTTATGTAATTTTCATTTTTGGGACACAATATGGTTTGTAAGCTGTTGTCAACTGCTTGTTCCGGATAATTGTTAGTCAGATTAAACCTAGTACGAGGGTCATGAACATATTTCATTTTTGGGAAACAATATGGTTTGTAAACTGTTGTAAATATGGAATTGAGTAAATGTATTCTAACACTCAAAGGAGTTCGAAAGGAAGAAGTTTACCGCACACTTTTTAGACTTTATGCTCTTCTATTCAGAGCGAACAACGCGCTTTGCCTCTGTGCGTCATCAGGTTCGCTCTGAATAAAAGAGCAGTAAGTCAAACAAGTGTGTGGTAAACTTTTTCCTTTTGAAGTATTGCATATTCCTGCGTTTACCAGCACCTAGAAGCTGTACATGGATCTTTGAACTTCTGCACTCAAAGGAGTTATTATGAAGAGGCATCTCAAACTTGGAGTTATTGATTTTAAAAAAAAACACCAGTTAGTAGAGTAGAGGAGAGTAGTAGAGGTGAGTACTTTTATTAGTCCAGAGGGAAATTAAGTTGAAATAAACTTGAAATCAAATCACCCCTAAAAACACGTCGTAACTAGTAAGAGTAGCAGGCTTGATCCAACTCATCAGTAGCAACACTGTTAGCGCAAGCAAACGTGTTGTTTTCCTTTCTGCTTACTGGGTTGAGACAATGTCTAATGTATCCTCCAGCATCATTAGTGCCAAGCGTTTGATATCCCATAAAGGTCAATACTAACTAGTTAAGAGTTGGTTCAATGGTTTCCACATCAACCCAGAGTCCATTAAGACGCAATTACCAGCAGCAATCCCTAATAGAGTGTGGCCAGACTCTGTTTTACAAAGTGAATTTTCACCTGTTACGCAAGCTTTCGCTTTCGAACCAGTCACAACAAAAACTCCTTGTCTCTATGGTGCATATTAAAAGTTGTCTGTTCGCACTTTCTACTCTATACTCTTCTCTATACTTTTGTACTCTATTTAATGTCATTGTTTAGTGAGTGGAGTGGGGTGCATAAAAGAACAGTGTATATACAGTACTGCTGTCAGAATAGTAACTGAAACAAAAGGGAAAAGGCATGAAACTGTCATGACAACATGTATTTTGTGGTTGTGGTTTATGGAACATTGATGTTACCAAAACAGTCACATCCCAACTCATCAATATCTGGCTACCATTGACAAGTCTGCAATTTTTGACGTTGAGGGCATACCTGCCACGTAGCAGGTTGACTATGTAGCCTAAACCTATACCTTTCCCTAACCCTAACCTTCAGTGAAGTTATGCTTACACAAGGTGAACGGCACATTTAGACTCCAAGGACATACCTTAGACGTAAAAAAATTGCAGACTGGTCAAAGGTAGTCAGAAATTGACAAGTTGGGATGATACACTGTAGAATATACAATGAGATAATTACATTATGCTTTTCAAATGATTTTACATAAACAGCCAGTGCATCACTGTTTCACTTCATCCTTCTGCTGAGGACACCCGGAGGAAAGTCTGGGGTAAAGCCATTGGCATGGGCACCTTTCATCCAGCCCATTGGCTCTTTGGTTTCTTTCCCTCTATGAGTCTTTAATTTGCAGGTTCATCTGGATGTAGTATTTGGGTCAATTATGTTTTAGTCATAGGCCATCAGCATGGTTCAACCATAGCTAATGCCACTATTGTATGTATTAAATTATCATCGAAATATATTCATTGCAGTGCATTAATTACCAATTACTAATTAATTAATGGACATGTTGTTGCATCACCTCATGTCTGAGACAAAAAATGTCAGTGACCCATTTGTCACGATACAGTATGTTGTCAATACAGACAGGTCACAGGAATACATGGCTCTGTTTAGCACTCCAATCGGCATTGAGTCTACAGGTGAGATTCCTACAATGCCTTAATCATCTTGTCTATACAGTTAAATTACGTGGAACATGGATTTTATCATGTCGTGAATGTCATGACATTTCTTCATTTGTTGTCTAGTCAGACAACGATCTTTTTTTCCATGTGAACCGTACCATAGTCTGACAATTTTGCTAAATTGAATGACTGTTCACCCAAAGATGATTAATAAAGGGGGATGTTATGAAACAATTTTGTGAACTCTCAGAAGAGATCATGTCAATTCTCTAAAATCCAATGTCAAAAAAGTGTTTCTGTTGCTAATTAAAAACTGAGACAAAACTCACTTGGTAACTGAAAAGCTGGAGGGCAGAAAAAAAAGTTTAAGAGAGCTCACTCTTTTCTGCCGATTGAAGCCTGTGCTCACAGTGCAGGCTCCTTTTTCCCCTATTGTTGCATGCGGAAGGTCCCCAAAGGTGATGACAGGATTTATTTCCCAGGATGAAACTTTGACAATAGCCCTCATGTCTGATGTCTCTGCTTTCTGTGTGAATGTATTTTGTTGTTGATCTTTATTCAATGTTTTTAGAAACCAGGCTTTTCTTTACATGACCTTCATCAGGGCATTGCGTAGGATATACCGAGACGGCTTTAGCTTGCGTCGCCTACAACTCAATTAATCTAAGCATGCATGGCCACATTAGTGAATAGGCCAACTGAGCCCAGGCCCAGGAGGTCAGAGGGCAACGTGGGGGACAGGGCAGGAGCCACAGAGGCATAAACATGTATATGCAATTAGCTGAGTAGACGACATGTTCTTGCAGGGCAGGGGTTCACATCTTTTGTGCAAACATGCAGTTTTAAAGCAGACCCTCTTCCTCCAAGTAAAAAATAAATAAACCATTAACATTAAACTTGGATGTGCTAACTGAGTTGTGGGTGGCAGTGTATTGTCCACCATGTGTTGCTGAGGGGCAACTTGACTCCATAATGAATAGAGCGTGATCCACCTGTGTGAGATTACTTGTGTTCACTTGGGAGTGCTAGTACAACTGCTAATTGCAGCGCTACATTAAATCGATGGAGCGTAAATACAATATACGTAGAGGCCATTTAGAGTAACAAAATACCTTTCATAGACACACAGCAATGCAACTCTAGAATATGATTTCTGGCTTCAGCCATTATTTTGTCTGTAGGCTGTATCCATACAGTGCATTGTGTGTGCTTTGGATTGCCTTTGCCCGTAATCATTCATATTTTTAAATGCATAAGGACATCAAATTAGTGAGGACAGTTTACAGTGGAAAAAAGCAAAGAGAGAGTATAATTTCTGAGCCTTCTGCAAACATTAATGTACATACATAAAATCTCGCTTAGTAACCCATTACCATTGGGAGATTCCTAATTTTTTTGTACAACCACAAAAATGTGAAACTTTAACAAGGACCACCGTCTGTTGCGTCCAAACAGCTTTCCTTCAAAGTCAAACAGGCACACTCCCATTAGGAGGGTCATTAAGGCATGCACTGGCTCCGATCCCATAATGAGTCCATTAGAGATTTTCAATCCAGGCTCAGCAGGAAAACTAGAGCAGATAGGCTTTTTCCTCTTCTCCAGCAGTTAAAATGTGGTTCTGTATTCTAGCAAGACGAGGGAATATACGATGGCCACTGTGGCTAATTTCTCTTTCTCTGAACATTGGTTCTCTCTCTCTCTCTCTCTCTCTCTCTCTCTCTCTCTCTCTCTCTCTCTCTCTCTCTCTCTCTCTCTCTCTCTCTCTCTCTATGGTGCCCACTACTAATGTGATGATATTCAAAATTGAGTAAGTGCCTCAACATGAAGTACTCCTCACAGGAAAAAAAGCAAAAACAAAAAGGCAAATTGCAAAGGATATTTTGAAGATTAAGACCTCCATCACTTACTTCTGCATTTGTGTAATACAAAGTGTGAACTTGCTTCTTCAAAAACGGTTGCAATCACAATTACTCTCATTGTTCGAGCTACTCACCTCAGAATTGTTCCCCCTGTTTGAACCAGAGGTGGTCTTGCCTAAGTGTACAGCCAGACAATAAACAGGCTCTCATTTTCTTCTCAGAGATTATTTTGCAAAAAAAGAGCTGAATATATCTTTCAGTTCCTCTGTTTGCCAATTTTCCACAAATTGATTTCAGTCTAAGGTAGTCATATTCCTCTGTCAGTTAATTGCCAACCATTTTATTATCGACCAAACTCACCACCTTTCAATGTCCCAAGCAAGTACCACGAGCAAAGTTTTAACGTCACTGTTCCATGGCATGGATATGTTTTCTTCAAAGTTAATCTTATTGGGGCATATGGCAAACTCAATGAAAGTGACACCAGAGAAGTACATTTAAAAGCAACAAACCTTATCACAACCAAGTGGAACTGGGGAATTATACTCATTGACAGCTCCCATCCCTTTAATGATCTTCACTAATATGTTGTGGCTCATTACTACAGACATCGAGAGACTAATGTATCTTAAGTGCTACATATACACCTAACTGGGCCATTTTGACAATTAGGCCTACTTTACAGATGTGACTCTTTTATTTTCAGTATCCTTGTTTAAAGGACAGAAAAGGGTAATATGGAAATGTTAACTTTTCAAAATATATATTAAGATTTCCTCTATAACTGTAAAGATGCTGGATCTCACATTTGGATAACATTGTTTTGTCAAGAGTATAAGTATAGCAGAGATCTTATAGACAGAGGTAAGTCATTCTAGTTCATTTATGGTATCCACTTTCTGTCGGGTGAAAGCCCCTTTAGGAGACCTTCGGTTAGGAGACCTTCAGAGTCCTGAGGTTGAGAATAAATGGAGTCCCCTTAGTGCTGTAGATGGCGGTAGCTCACTTATCGTGCAAACACCTCAAAAATTGAAGAAGAATAGGAGACCCAACTTGAGCACACTCTTTTGCATTGGGTGGGCGGGTTTTGAAGCCTCTTGGTTACTCCACCCTCTTTGAGTGTAGTCGATATGCAATTTTGCCTGTTAGCACTAATGCTATATCATTAGCACTGATTTTAAGTGGTTTGAGAGCTATTTTTCTGACTGAACTTATTTGGTGCGGACCCATGTTCAACAATCTGTTGTATTCTCCATGATGGAGTTCCCCAGGGATCTGCGCGGGGACTACTTCACTTTATTGTCTATCTCCTTCCCCTTGGTAATATCTACAGGCATAATGGGATACCGTTTCACTTAAACCCTAATGACACCAGCATGATGCATCTTACAGGGACATTGCCAGCCTGCAATCCACCAAATGCTCTTTCTCCCAGTTTCATAACTGTATATAACAGTAGACCTTTTGTTTATTAGGCCACTTTAAGGACAAGTATTGATTTACAAGCGGAGCTCAGGGATGTCATAAAGAGATTGATAAAGTATGCCTGCTAGTGGTGTCAATAATAATCGATTCGGCAATGCAATGCAATGCGGGGCGGGGCAATTCAATTCAATGGCGGGGCAATTCAATTCAATGCAGCAAGTTCCATAATCGATACGGCAAATCAAAGTTTCAATTACTTCCGTGGATATTTCAGGAGCAAATGAATGTAAAATTAAATAAAAGCACTTCAAAGCATTGAAAACTGCAAGACTGATACAGAAAACAGCCAATAAAATGTTGCTCAGTATCTGACTATTTGTATTGCATCATCATGACTGATGAAACATTTGACTTGCTTTCTGTAGAAATGTAATGCATTGCAATGCATTGTAGAATTGAATCGAATCGAATCAAATCGAATCGAATCGCTACCTCCCGAATCGTAATCGAATCACTACCTCCCGAATCGTAATCGAATCGAATGGTGAGGGCAGTGCCAATGCACACCACTAATGCCTGCCTTCCACTTGGGACACACAGTGTGAAGAGGACCACACATGGTTTGGAGGAGAACACCATCACAGGGCTCCGGGTATTGCAGTTGGGCCTCTTGTGGGCCTATTGTTGGGCCCTCCTTGTGAAACAGAGGACAACTTGCAGAGTGTGGTGTGGAACGTAAGTAAACCTCCCTCCAGAAGCCTCATACAGTATCAGTAGTGCTGGGCTATCGGACTGGGCCTCGTTTCCCGATAACGATGGTTCTTAGCCTTACGTGTGTCGTTATCCTACGAATGTTCTTAGATTTCCTACGACTGTTTCCCAAAGACACTCGTACATGAACGCGCGTGCACAGCCTCTAAGATCATTCGTAGCGTCGCTCTTAAGGATCGCTGACCACATATGTGGTGCTGAAGTGTCCTCGGAGTGAACTGCGCCGTCATGCTGCTAAACCATTTACAAAATGTAAGGCGTGTGTCAGTATCAAAAGTTGTTTTCTATAAGGGTGGGACTACATTTGAAGCAGTTTGCACCTATCGACAGGTGTTATTGTTGGCAAATGAAATAAAATGCACACACACAATGAAATCATGCAAAACCATTAGCTACGCCGTTAAACCAGACAAAGCGCGTGCAGTTGGCTACCGTGCTTAATATTTAAGAAGACAAGTAGGCCTAGGAGTTCCAAATTGGAATGCGCATTTGGGGAGCGGCGCGCAAAGTACCGCGCACTCAAGGCTTTCACAACTGTGAGTAACATTTTGCACGGCAGTCTGCTGTTATTAAAACAAAAAATCTACACGAATCCCCATCGCTGCCTTTTTATGTCATAGTTTACCCTTAGCCTACAACTATCGTGTATTTTCTGCGTCGCCTCCCTTTTCTTAGGGTAGGCTACTTGAAAATGAAAGAGGGCGCAACGACTCGCTGACCGTTTTTCTTTTTTTTTAATGTTTCGGTAGTGGCCTTCCGACATCACCACCCTTGTCTCTGGTCGCCGAAGCCCCCTATTTAGTTTGTGTGCGGATGCCGTGTTCTTGTTCACGAAGCACCCACACAAATTATGATTGATCACAGTTTAATAATGCCCAGATTTATCAAACACAGCTGAACTATTTTACTGCCAGTAAAATATTTCCCAAACACATTGCTTTTATTTAATACACTTACACAATTAATGTTACCTTCTTATTTTCGTTACAGTGTCAACTGTGGTGCCATGATATTTACACTCCCGTCTTAAAACATCAACTTGAAGCGCAAGTTTCCTCTTTTCCTGTGGGTGTCTCCACTGTGCCATGCCACTTGCGTCTTAAAACAGCAATCTTATGCGCAAGTTTCTTCTTTTCCCTTCATATCCTGTGGGTGTCTCCACTGTGCCATGCCGTTACGATCAATCTTAGCGCGTTAAGACTACCCCAGACCACTCGTGGATTTCTCTTAGAGTTACGTGTCAACCTGCGATGGTTCTTTGCTAAGTTGGCTTTGGGAAACGCTCCGTGAGCTCTACGATGGTGTTACGTGTGAACGTAAGTAGCACGTAGCGTTAAGTAGTACTTAAGGCCCTTTCGGAAACGAGGCCCAGGTTGTTTAGTCCAGCCGTATCGTGCTGTGACTCCCATTGATGTAGTGGCAAGTTTGCGGCCCGAGGTGGACGGACTGCGCAGTAAAAGGGGGGGGGCAACTGCCATTCCAACATACCGCCATTCCGACAGTATTTGATTATCATTCTGAGCCATTTCACGTCATTTGAACATTGTTACAAGTACGTAAAGGCGCGTGAACAACGTTCTAACTCAATTGACATTTGCAACAATGTTGCTACATGAGCAGAAGTGGAGAGAGTGACAGCGCAATTACAGGATTAGTGTATAATTTAGTGTATAATTTTCTCACGGTCCAAATGCCCTTACAGGTAGGGTCTGAAAACAGTTCCTGCAAGCTGGAAAAATGTTTTTTTGCAATAAAAAGTCAATGTCGGAATGGCGGTATGTCTGAATGGCGGTATGTAACCGTAATACGTCGGTTTACACTTGCATGCTGGCTATTGGTGTGTCGGGTCTGGCACACACAGACACACATCATAGGAGAGCTTTGCAGTGACAGTAGGCCTCTTCTCCCCTTCTGCATGTATGCCACTGGAGTGTCTACTACCTTGAAATACTTTGAACGAAACCGAAGAAGACACTTGAGCTGTACAAGCTACAGAGCCCCCGGTAAATGGGAGCCATAGGTACATGACCTCCCAACCACACATTCACACATTCGAAGGGCTCACGTCCACATCTTAACATCATGTAGGGCCATTGTGTAGCTTGGTTATATACAGTATTTAGGCTTTTTGTTGTTCTGCAGTTGTGGCTCAATATTACTGTTTCCCTAGAGAACTTGTTTAAGTGTTTTGTAGACTGGGCTTGGACCTTGGACTTGGCTTTATTAGATGACGTATGGGTATATTCTATACCCTCGGTTCTCTGAGGGAGATTAGTGAGACACAGACTGTGACTCTATGGGGTTTAGCGCCCTCGCGCGACCGCTCTTGAAGCCTTTTTAAACACGCCTATTGGCTGAGTTGAGCTGTCACTCATAGGCGCCCGCCTCCTATATAAACTGTGACAGCTCGCTCATCTTCACATTACCCAGCTCTGCAAGACGAGCGAGCAGGAAGGGGCAGCACAAGTCTGTGTCTCACTAATCTCCCTCAGAGAACCGAGGGTATAGAATATACCCATACGTTCTCTTTCGGTCGAATCGTTCGACACAGACTGTGACTCTATGGGAGTTTTAAATACGCCCCTGAATGCTCATTCCCAACCAGTAAAAATAACGGGAGTGAAAAACCACGCTGAAAGTGCAAAGCAGTTCATACAGGTCTTGATCCCCCCGCCTCAAGGACAGCGTGAGCCACCGTGGACGCTGTAACATCAAGGCGATAGTGTTTTACGAATGTGTGCGGTGAAACCCAACCCGCGGCAGCGCAAACAGTCTGGACAGGCACTCCTCTAAATGCGGCCCAAGACGCGGCGACACCTCTAGTAGAGTGAGCTCTGAGAGCAGGAGGGTCTTTCCCCGAGGCCCGATAGGCCATTGCAATCACATCAACAATCCAATGGGACAGCCTCTGTGTCGAGAGCGCCTGTCCCTTAGAATTAGTTGCAAAGCAAACAAATAGTTGGTCGGTACGCCTGAATGAAGAAGTTTTGTCCATGTACAAGCGTAATGCCCGGACCGGGCAGAGGTAATGTAACCTCTCCTGTTCCTGCGAGGAGAAAGGAGGGGGGTTGAAAGACGTCAGTTGTAGGTCGCAGCTGCCGTACAACATAGACACTTTAGGAATAAACGCTACATTGGGCCGAAGCGTGACATTATTATTATCCGCACTGAATTCCATACAGGAGGGGTGTATAGAGAGAGCAGTGATCTCGCTCACCCTTTTAGCTGAGACAAGGGCCAGCAAGAGGGCAGTTTTGTACGAGAGGACCTTAATGCTTGCAGTCTGTAGGGGCTCGAACGGGGCTTGGGAGAGCGCGTTCAGCACCAAGGAGAGGTCCCAAGAGGGAACGGTCGAGCGCACAGCAGGTCGAAGGCGTCGAGCGCCCTTCAGAAATCTGTTAGCCAGGGGGTGCGCTCCCGGAGATACACCATCGTAGCCTACATGGCATGCTGAAATCGCTGACAGGTAGACCTTAAGTGTAGAATAGGCCAGTCCCTTCTCGAATAATTCCTGAAGGAACGTAAGTACATGGGTGATAGAACACTGAAAGGGGATAACGCCCTTCTGAACACACCATCTCTCAAACGCCCTCCACTTCATATCGTACACAGATCTCGTAGATGGAGCTCTGGCACTCTGAATAGTTGCAATAACATTCGGTGGCAGACCTATTGAACTCAATGTGTCCCTTTCACGTGGAAGGCGTGTAGGTTCCACGCTGACGGGTTCGGGTGAACTAACTCCCCCCCCATCTGTGACAGAAGGTCTTTGCTGTTGGGGAGTCGCCAAGGCTGCCCGGCCAGTAAGAGAAAGATCTCCGCTAGCCAGGGCTTGTTTGTCCACCAGGGAGCAATCAGCACCAGCGAGAGGCTTTCCTCTCTCACCCTCGCTAGTACATGTGGGATTAGATGGACTGGGGGGAACGCATACAAGAGAGTGTTCGGCCACGGGTGTGATAGCGCATCTGTTCCCAGTGGGGCATCCCTGTCTCGAATGGAGAAGAACAGTCTGCAATGTGTGTTCTCTCGTGATGCAAATAAATCCACCTCCGCGCGCCCGAAGCGTTTCCACACGAGCTCGATTACGCGCGGGTGTAATCTCCATTCCTGATTGGAGAGGCATGCCCTCGATAGTCTGTCTGCACGCACATTCAGCACGCCCGGAACATGAGTGGCTCTGAGCGACTGTAAGTGAGCGTGTGCCCAAAGTATAATATCGCGAGCTATGCGGTGAAGCCGTAGCGACCGCAGGCCCCCTTGGTGATTTATGTATGCCACTACTGCTGTGTTGTCCGTACGGACTAAAACGTGGTGATGGCGCAGCAAAGGCAGGAAATGCTTTAGCGCTAGGAACACTGTTGTCAGCTCCAGGACGTTGATGTGAAGCTGACATTGGTTTTCCGTCCAAACACCACCCACAGCCAGATCCCCCAGAGTGGCGCCCCAGCCACTCAGCGACGCATCCGTTGTCACCACACGTCGTGTCACGATGAGTCCCAGTGGGGCTCCCTGTGACAGTAGTGCGGGGTCCCGCCACGTCAGTAGCGCGCGGATGCATGGGAGGGAAACCGTTATCTGCCGGTTGAGGTGTGCTCTGCGCTCGGGGTGCAAACGGAGCGAGAACACCCATCTCTGCATGTCCCTCATATACAGTTGCCCCAGCGGTACTACTGCTATCATAGATGCCATTAGACCCAGAAGGCGAAGGCAAATACGAAATTTGACTTTCTTTCCCAGTTGGAAATTGGAGAGACACTTGTGAAATGATTCCACTCGTTGTGGCGTGAGTTTGGCACGGAACGTGGTGGAGTCCAGTGTGAGGCCCAGGAAGTGCACAGTTTGAGCTGGGGTTAGCACACTTTTCTGATAGTTTATTCGGAAACCTAGGGATTCCAGATGGCTGCGGAACAGATGTGTGTGTTCCGTGGCTATCTGCGCTGACGGGGCGCATAGAAGATAATCGTCTATGTACCCGAAAATTCGCATTCCTCTTTCTCTCAGTGGGGATATGGCAGCATCCATAATTTTTGTAAAAAGACGGGGTGCAGTAGCCAGCCCGAATGGCAACACTTGGAATTCTAGTGCCCTGCCCTCGAAATAAAATCTCAGGAACTGTCTGTGGTGTTTGTGTATGCTGACGTGAAAATACGCCTGTTTCAGGTCCAATTTTGTGAACCAGTCCCCGGGTTTTATGGACGTAATGAGTTGCTTGTGCGTCAACATTTTGAAGGAATATGTTCGTATGTGACGGTTCAGCGCTCTCAGATCTAAGATGGGGCGAGAACCCCCGTCCTTTTTCGGTACAACGAAATACCTGCTGTAGAACCCCGACCGTGCTACGTGTGGGGGGATTATCTTTACAGCGTTCTGCTGGAGTAGAGCTTCTATCTCCTCTCTTAGTATTCGAACCGAATTTGTATTCACCACAGATGGAGTTAGCCCCTGAAAGCTCGGGGGCTTTCGTGCAAATTGTATTTTGTACCCATGCTCGATCGTAGACAGAACCCAAGGACACGTTACGTGTATGTGCCAAGTCGCTATACGGTGTGTGAGCGGCTCTGGACTGTACAGGGGTATGACTGTGTTTGGTCGTGCGCCCGCGGTCTGTAGTGGGGAGTTTAGCCACTGAGTCGGGGGGCATAGTGGGTATGAGCGTGTGCGAGGGGGATGCTCGGCGCACGCGTTTGCTTTTAATAGTATTTTTTCTCGGGGCTGAGGGCTTATGAAACCGTGTTTGTTCGTGAACGACCCCAAAGCAGAGCGTGGGTGTGTGTGAGAGACTTTTATCAGACCCAGAGGTAGAACCGTGGGTATGGGAGTGTGAGTGAGGGCACTGGGGCTTAACAGCTTTATTTGTGTCAACAAGGGGAACATGCTTGTGCGACATTGTGTGTTTACGGACCACCCCAGAGTTGAACGTGGGGGTATCTTGGTTTTGTGACGGGCAGGGCGCGTAATGGCCGGCCCGACACCGTGAAGGCTGGTAGGGCAGCCTAGCTAGGCTGACTTCTTTTTCTTGGGCATCGGGCGGCCACGTCCTCGTCCAGCGCCCGCGTCCAGTTGGATGGTAGGGCGGCGTGCCCATGCACTGTGAACCACGGTCGGCTGTGGAGGTGGCTGAGCAGGGCGGGTCACCGGTATGGTCCGTCTAGCCGTGTGCCACTGGCGGGAGGGTCCGGCAGTAGTAGTAGGCTGGGTAGGAGGTGGGTTTTGTACGCCCGGGTTTCGGGGGGGTACTGGGTGGGCCAGTTTGCGGGGAAGACAGTAGCCAAAGGCTTCGTTCTCCTTTTTCTTTGACTCGCACCGCGACTGCATTGCCTGCACAGCGGAACCGAATAACCCGGTGGGGTCCACTGGTGCGTCCAGGAACGCGGGACGGTCCTTGTCTTGAATGTTCGTCAGTTTGAGCCAAAGATGTCTCTGGGCTACCACCGTCAGACCCATTGCTCGGCCTATGGCCTGGTTAGAACAACGTGTGGTCCTCATAACGAAGTCCATTGCCGTTCGAATCTCGGTCCATAGTTCCTTCACCGGCTTGTCCTCGTTGATAGCGGCACCCACTTCTGCCTGTAGCTCGGCTACGTATGCTAATAGCAGCGACACCGTGTTCTGAGCGCGCGCAGCCTGTCCCAGGACTTTAAATGTTTTCTCCAATTGCTGGGAGGAAAACTTTGGCTGCTTGTGAGGCAGTTGTGCAGAGGCTGACAAACCCGTGTTGGAGTTGGGGGCTAGGTAAGAGGCTACGGACTGTTCCACTTTGGGGCAGTCAGATAACCCCCTCTCTGTTGCTCCCTCCATTTCAGAAAAAGAACCGAAACCACCGATAACCACTCGATTGGAGTAAGGTTTGTTCCAAGTTCTAGTCACGTCATCCAGGCAGTCCTTAAACGGTGGGACTGAAGCCTTGGGTGCCGGTGCGAGCGGGGGCAGGAAATTACCGTCGAGCCTGTTGCTAGCCCGGACCGGTGGCGGTTGTGGCCACACGAGTCCGAGGCGCTGGGCGGCGCGTTGGCAGGTTTCCAGGAATAGTTTTCCCGCTGACGTTTGATGTTCGACAGTTGGCTCCTCGCAGACCGAAGTGGCGACGGAGGCAGGGGGGGTGACTTGGGTGAAGGGGAGAAGCGATTCGCCGTCCCCGCACTCCATATTAGTCTCTCCTTCTGTGAAGGAGCACTCCTCCACATCGGCAACCGACTCGGGGGCGGGGGGCAATAGGCTCCCGTGACCCGTTGTCTCGTCGCCAGACCAGTTAAGCAGTTGTGCTTCGTCGTCCTCGCTCATCACCAGCTCGGAGAGTAGGGGGTCCGAGAGTGGTTGGGGCTCCAGTGGTAGCCCGAAGCATTCGAAGCGCTGCTGTAGTGTTCTCAGCGAGAACCGAGAACAGTCCTTGCATCCCCGTGGGTTCTCCAGGGCCTCGCGGGCATGCTGGAGACCCAGGCAGTTAACACAGGCCGGGTGGTGGTCCTTGGAGTCGATGAACTGACCGCACGCGTTCGGGCATGGGCGCCGTTTTGGGCGCGATGCGGAGTGCATGGCGAGTCCGTCCAACAAAGAAATAAAATAAAAAATATATATCTCCAATATCGTTATCGTAGGGGTAGCGAGCTTGTGCGGCTGTCCGAACGAAAAACGGTATGAAGAAAAGGTGAAGCAGGCAGGTGGCGAGCCTTGGCGGCCAAATGCTAGCAGGTGTCTTAGCAGTGAGGTTAGCAAGCTAATGCGGCGAATACTCACCTCACGAAAAAATATTCTTTTTCTTTCTTTCTTTCTTTCTCTTTTCCTCTCAATACCTCGACGCTAAGTGGCAAGAAAATGTCTTCTTGCCAGCGAACTAGCTGTTGAGTCGGGGTATAGTCAAGAAAGTTGCGGCGTGGTACTCTTCCGAAGGCTTGTAGGCGAGTCTTGAAGAGCTAAAATGTGAAGATGAGCGAGCTGTCACAGTTTATATAGGAGGCGGGCGCCTATGAGTGACAGCTCAACTCAGCCAATAGGCGTGTTTAAAAAGGCTTCAAGAGCGGTCGCGCGAGGGCGCTAAACCCCATAGAGTCACAGTCTGTGTCGAACGATTCGACCGAAAGAGAACCAGGTTATTAGTATAACGTACCAGTCTTCGAACAGTTAAAGAGCCCTAAAGACATGTCATGACCTCCAGCCTGCACTTTGGTTTGCCAACAGCACTTCAGTATCCAGACACTTGATAGCAGAACTAACGGACCACTGCAAAATCATTCTGCCACGCATCCCAGACAAACTCAGCCACTACTTACGGTATACAGAAAAAAAGCCATTGCACATCAAAAAAGAAGAAAAGAAGCTTTGAAATGTGGTAGATAAAATCTATATTTAGGATTTTTGGCTAGATGGTATTTACAAGTGTTCATGCCTTACCTGTCATATTATTATACAAGAAGAATACCAGACCCTGACTGGTGCCACCTATGGGCACATTTATATATTTTGTGTCCAAATGTATGTCATTGGGAATGACAGATGATGGCCACAAGACAGGGGGGTAAACTTGTAAGTTTGGGATGTCTGTGCTTGTTGACAAGCTGTTGACAATGTGATGGAGTGCCATCAGGACAGCTGAGGATGTGCTCTGACTGCTATTCCAATGAGCATTGTGGTCTCTCTCATACCCTAGAGACCTGAGTCAGAGATGGCAACACGGTTGCCAGATGAGACTGATGATGCCCAGCAAAAAAATTCTCAAAACCCTCCTGGCAGCACTGAATCCTGCCCAATTTTAACCAAATTCCATTGATTTCTATGGACATAAATCTGTAGAGAACCCCGTTCAAATGCCCCTTTTACTCACAGACCTAAGCAGCCCAGTTGGGCGGAAAACAGCCCAATCTGGCAACATTGGATGGCACCCGTAGCAACCATCTCTGAGTTTCATGCCAGCACAGGATACCCTCTCTCCTCTACATTATAACGTCTACTAAACTGTACTATCAAAAGGAATATATAAATAATAATAATAATAACAACAACAACAACAACAACAACAACAACAACAATAATAATAATAATAATAATGTTATTGATTGGATAGTTGAGATATATTGAGATACTGTACTATTGATTTTATTTTGATAGGACAACTGTCTTTCCATCCCTCCCTCCTTTGCATAGTAGTTGCCTGGTAAATAATAGTAATTTTCTCTAGCCCTATTTTTATTCTTTGTGTAGGTCGTAACCAGGGACAGCGAGTAGGCCATCAGAACAGCCAGCACAATCCAGTTCTCTCTGGATTCCCATTTCCTGTTGCCCTACTCAGATGTTTTAGTCAAATACAGATTTCATTACTTTTCCAAGAATTTGGTTAAGTAGAAATTCCATTCCCCTACCATGACCCGGTCAGGCTATCTCAGCCTATAAATATTAAATAAAATCACTCTGCTGGACAATCTCCCCCGTTTCTCTTCTACTTCATGTGTGCGTATTGAATGAAGTCCAAGAATCTCCTCAAGAGTCATTCAATATTCAAAGCTCTTAATCCATATTCTCAGATAGGTTAACACACATCAGACCTCTGTTCAGTCTTCATGCTATACCTTTTTATGCTGCCAGTCATTCCTCTACCCCTACATTTCATCCTCTTTGTTGGTCAAATGAATATATTCACCAACTGATTAAGTGTACAGTGTAAACAATAAATGTGTGTTTAATAAACAACTCGTATTTGGGAGCTATCCACGCTCTAAATTTCATTGGGCATTTTATGTACACAAACAAACATGGGTTACAATTTAGTGGTGCAAAATTGGTACATGGTATAACAATAGTATTACATGGTATTAAATATTGCTACACTGCATATTACAGTGTATCTCATGTGGTAGATCCACTGTAATAGTGAACCATTAAAATAAAATGTTACCCAAACATGCAGGTATACTGTATTTCTTTTGCCACTATTTCCAGTCACCACAGTGGAGAGAGGAGCTGTATGCTCTGTGTCAGGTTAACGGCATGGCAACATCCTGCAGTGAGCCACAGAAATAACACACAGCGGTTGACACACTGTTGGCCTCTCCGGAGTCTCCCTGACATGGTGGGCCCCCGTGTCCACTTCCCCGTAGCCTGCTATTAACTCAGTCAAAACACAAGGCCAACCCTTAGCTGTGGCTCCACTGAGGGGGTGCAAAAAAAATGAAATGCAGTATCCATGGATGACAGTGAAGTGAGAGCTATGAGGACGAAAACTCAAGGCCTACCATGACTGCTCCCCCAATGACAAACAGACCAAAAAAAAACACTGCTGCACGGCTGGAATTGGGCGCTGTAAGACAGAAGCAGACAAAACCAGTTTGAAATGGTACTTGTCCATGACACACACTAGCCAGGAGATAGGAACACACCAGTACGAAATAATGTATTTTGACGCCTTATTATACCATTTTCTTTGGTGTAATGGAATAGATCAACTGATTAACAACGGATCAACTGTTTTTGGTGTAACTACATGTAGATATGTGAAGTGTATATTACAGTAACATTGTACATTGTACATACCATATTGTGTTAACCCTGATCCACTGGTACAGTGTAATCACGCTATGTTGGACATTGTTACACACATTGTTACACTTTGAACTGAATTGAAAATGATACTAAATTGTTTAGACTTCGTCTTATCAGACATCTATAGGACTGCATGTGATCTGTCATGTGGATTGTCGTCATCCACCAGAGATAAATGGAGGACATTTTATAAAACCTATGACCATGGTGCACAGCACTAATGGCAGTCTAATGATCCCACGTCATGCCTCACCACCATTAAACCCACAGCATATCCCACAATAAAACTGCTGTCACATCATGTGGCACCAATGTATGCCGTGCGTGTTCCAACCTATTTGTCATATACTGTACTGTAGAAGTGTAGACCTTAATGTCTGACCTCTACTCATAATCTAACATCTAAAACCTTTTGCTGTGGAATAAAAAAAAAACACAATGGGGAGATTGCTAAGAGAAACTAATGAAGTGGAAAACATATGCTTGATTAGGACAGGAGTACTGTACGTATATACACTGTAAACAAGTCCAATTTGCATAATGATTGTGCTTGAGCATCAATGTATCATCCAACATGCAATGTTGCTCTCGCTTCAGAGAACGCGTTTTCCTTAATGAGTACACTGCACATAATACACAGCTGTGTCTCAGCTTTAAGGAGCCATTTGTTACTCTGAGCTGACTGATCACTCAAATGCCACCTGATGATAATAACATGCCTATAAAATAATACCATGATGCAAAATGTTTGCGAATAAAATATGTCATGCCATTTAAGCTCCTCTAGAAAGCAGCGGCACATACTGTACATACACGTGACTGATTTTAATACATTGGCTAATTTCCATCTGATGTCTGGAAAAGGGTGGACTAGATTACACAAGACTACTTGCACTCTCCAAGACTGGCTTATAGAGTACGATGGAGGCTTTTGTTCAGTTTTGCCACACTTTTTTTTTTCAATTTTAAAGAAAATATAATCACAGGTGCTAGAGTGGTGTAGCAGATTTCACAAGGGGTGGTCTGCAAAATGGTTTTGTCCTAGTTTCAAATCATTGATTTCTTTTAAAAAAAAGCTTTCCATGTGCAAAATATTGGGCAGACCACCTGCTATTCTTCCATAACACCTTTCATAATGTTTTTGGATGTGGGCATCTTTTTCTAGTTTTATGGACAAGAGATAATCAAACACAATATATAGCCTACAGTATGCTCATTAAATATTACATTCCTGTTTGATGTATTTAGTCCTAATACATGCAACGTGTAACTCCATATTTTAAGAATGACAGTGTCAGTAGTCACATACACAAACCAGGCTTTAGAAGAAGAGAACAAAGCAAAGAAGATGTTTTGAAATGTCTTGAATGCTTTGGACTGCCTGTCAGTATACACAACTGTAATGTGACCTGAGATTAAAAGCATCCCATTATTTATAAGTGCCCTTACCACAAAGAATAAAGAAATACTAAAGCAAAGAAAGTGAGTTAGTGAATGGGGCAGTGACCGAGGGTCAAACTATAGTCAGTGCATTGGGGGGAAGCGTATTTAAACTGCAGCTCTGGCAAGTTCATGTTATGTAGGCCTGAATAAACATACACTTCCCTACTGTATACGCCTACAGTGAAGATTTTCTGTCAGACATCTAAAAAGGAACCTCCAGAACAAGAGAGCCGCTTTAATGTAACGATAAGTCATACCCAAGGACAGTATAGTCTTCTTACTGTACTGAAAGCTCAGAGAGCATATGACATTTGTTTCTGTCAAGCTACAAACTTTTAAATGACTGCTGCGACTGTATTATTTTTTAATAAAGCATATGGTGCAATAGACTACCTGCCGACATGCTATTTCTGTGACTGCTCTCAACAGACAGACTTTAAAAGACAGATGGTTGCTAAAGTCACACACGATTACTTGCCATATGTGTTTTATTGGCACCCGTGTACTGTACATATTGGGTATTCATATGTGAGTTGAGTTTACCTCAAAATGGAATTATAGGAATATCTCTGTAAAAGGAACCATGTAGAGATTTCAAAGTGAACATACACAAGGAGAAAAGTGCTGCAGTGACAACATTAGATCAAGGAATAAAGTGATCATTGTTATCCTCCACAACAATTTAGCGGTGTTAGTCAGCGGAGCTGTATGGTCGTTTACCTAGGCTAGGAGCAATATATCTTGACATTTATCAAAGACCAGTGTCCTTGCAGTGCTGACCTTAAGTCTTCTCAGTTAATGTCCACCCTCAAAGCAGACAACATCTCTTGACTTTGAGGCAATAAGGAGTCGGAAATGAACACACCCTGAGGTATAAAGTTCAGTGACCTCTCTGTGATCGATACGTACTGAGTCGGGAAAGGGCTTTCTCCATAAATGTCCACTCCTCTCTTGCTTTATGAAAGCCCTCATATCCGATGTTGGTGCTGATATTGTCAGAGAGAATTATCGTCTTTCGCAGAATGTATTTGGCTGCAGTACAGCAGGACAAGCTCAAAGCATTGTTAGGCAGTCTTCCTTCCGCCAATGCTTGCTAGAGGGTGCTCTATTTGTCCACCAGAGCATGAAGTTTACAGGCAGGGACGGGGACACTTGACTAGTCTAGACTAGTCTAGACACTAGACAGTCTCATTAAATGGGAGACTGGAGGGAAATTAAGAAATTGTGCCTTAACAATTTCTCAGATCATTAATGTTCAGTGGTTTCTCTTTTCCCATACTTTTTAGAGGTATGGTGAAAAGCTTCCCATTGTTTGTTATTTTGGTTGTCAGAAGTTTTACACCCAAATACAGATAAGGCACCATCGATACAGAACAAAAGACCCATTTTACTCTTTACGTAAAGATTACGCTTTCCATATTGGAGACCAATTTTACATACAGGGAAGTCATTTCGTAGCAGCCAATAATAGTCTTCCTTTTAAAAAGCAGAAGTGAAGGAAGAGTGATCCAGATAATCCGTAGATTATGAGTTCTGGGCTATCACAGGTGTGATAAGGTAGGCTACATTTGCTTTTAATATGTCCTTTAATGAAAACATCGGTGTACTGGCAAACAGTGAATGAATTGGTTTCATATTAAAGGTAAATGGAGAACGTCTGAACTGCTGTCTGCCAAAAACATTGCAGCATATTGGATTTCGGTTGGGTTTCTGTTGGATATTTATTATGATGATGATGATTATGATTATGATTATGATTATTATTATTATTATTATTATTATTATTATTATTATTATTATTATTATTATTATTATCATTTTCTACCTCAAAATTGAAATGTTGGCTTTTGAGATGCTACCAAATTCCAAGAGCTGTCTCTAATGACACTTGAAATGACATTTGAAACTGAGCCTTTCCGAGTAAACCGCGGTTATTCATGATTCCTCATCATCTTGATGTCCATTGTGCTCATTGTTGGTTCACATGTGTTGGGATATGGTGAGCTGGCAGGAAACCAATCCCCAAATCCCTTGTCAGTAGCACCATTGGAGGTAGGATGGTGTGTTGCAAACATGTCGACATAGATTAGGTGAAAGACTGATCACACACTGTAGTTGTTTGCTTTTCTACTTGAGTTCCATGATGGAGCGCTCCTGTGAACAATGCTGGTACTGTGAAGCCATTGACTAGGCATTGTGCTCTTGTCATTACCATCAAAGTGATAGAGCAGTGCATGTGCACACACACGTCTGATTGGTGACTGGAAGAAAGACTGCTGCAGCTCTAACATCTTGAGAATTCCATTGAACGTGAGGTTTGTTAGAAGGATGGTTGTTGTTGTTGTGTGTGTGTGTGTGTGTGTGTGTGTGTGTGTGTGTGTGTGTGTGTGTGTGTGTGTGTGTGTGTGTGTGTGTGTGTGTGTGTGTGTGTGTGTGTGTGTGTGTGTGTGTGTGTGTGTGTGTGTGTGTGTGTGTGTGTGTGTGCGTGCGTACATGTATGTGTGAGTGTGTGTGTGTGTGTGTGTGTGTGCGTGCGTACATGTGTGTGTGAGTGTGTACATGTGTGTGTGTGTGTGCGTTGTGTGTCACATTGATGAAACAACAAATCCTCCATTATACATGCACTCGACAACTGTGAGAGGTAGGATCTTTTCAGATTACGGTGCCTTTGTTTTGTCACAATTGTTTTAAGAAATGATAAATAGGATTAGAGAACAAACAGCAGAATGTCGCAGCCATTCCGGTTCCCCCTGACAACACACATTATCCTCCGCTGGTGCTGGAGCGGTGCTGGCAGTCTACGGAAGCACATGTGACATCAGCTTGGATACCAATACTCCTTTAGTGTTTGCACATTCAGACCTCTGTTTCGCTCCCTCTGGTTCGCACACATGCACAATCGTTCCCTTAAATAAGTAAAACCAATGTAGTGTCAGGTGTTAAAAATAACATTGGCCTCGGGTTTGGTTTTTTTGTCTTGGCCTTGGTTTGAAATAATCATAAACTGTATGACCGTGACCTGAAAGAGAATGGCAAAGGAGGAGTAAAAGAAGCTGTATTGAATATATTTGTTGTACTTTTGTCAAAATAAACAATGGACAAGGAAACAAGGCTAAATGGTTGACTTGGAGCTTAATAAATATCCCTATGTCATAACCAGCTTAATCTCTTAAGACTCTCCTTAATTGCGGAAATGTCTTCTATTTTTGTTCCAGTGGTGGACCTTACAGCATGGTTGGCCTCAATCCCCGGATTCACAGTGTTTCATCTGGTGGGCTAACAGTGGTCTCAGAGGTGTCTGGTGTGTTCAAAATCACTACTCAGGTAAGAGAACCATTGCCTGGGGCCAAATCTCTGTAGATCAAACGGGGAGAAAAAAATAGGCAACCCAAATGATACAAAGCAGTCACGGTCTGGACAGAGATCAGACCTGACTCATTCAGGTGGATGTGATTATTTTTTGGAACTGGGCATTACACATTCAGTATTTAACAAAAGCATGTGTTAACATTTTTATTCATGTTTTATGTCCTAGTATTTGGAACAAATTGTTCCTTTCTTTCAGTTCCAATTAGAGGCTGCTTTGGAGCATAAATGAGGTTTACAAAGGTTAATGCTTTGAAATGAACTAAATCATATGACATGACACCTTTATTTGTTTGTTTATTTTGTCCAATACAACAACAGAATTCAAAAGCTTCAAAACCTCAGAAACAATAGGTTAATGTAGCAGAGGTAGTACAGTTAGCAACCAGTGTTGGGAGTAACGAGTTACAAAAGTAACTAGCCTAATTACTGTAATGCATTACATTTTTGAGTAACTCAGTAATGTAACTGATTACAGGGGAAAAAATCGGTAATATGTCCTCGTTACAATGCAAGTAACTTGCACATTACAACGCATTTTTTTCACCTACATTTTGTGTGGGTATTTTGTTTTCTTTATACAATGTTCGCGGATCACCGCGAGATCAGCTATTGCATCTGATAGTAGGCCTACGTCCGCGCAGAGATTTTAAAGTTCCACGCAGAACATTGCTTCCTCTTTCACGCTTCGTCTCTCGAAATGGCAGGCTGTCAAAGGATGACCGATCCAGAAGATCCAGCTTGCTCGTTTTCAAAATGGGTATATGCCCACTACTTTGACTTCATTGAAAATAAGGACGCCAAGAACATTTCAGTTAAATGCACACTGTAGGCCTACTTGAAACCCAAACCGCGTTCCACGTCGAAAAACAGTAGCCTACAAACAATTTGACGATTTGAAGAGGTGCCATAGCACTACCAAATTAGTCAGGAAAGGAGGGGATGCATCTCATTCTCACGAGACAGGGACACGGCAGGGTATCCGACGGGGGGATGAGTAGGGCCTACGTTGCACCCCTCTCACTTTTGTTCAACTAAACATCACTAAAATTGAAATAAATCCATTTGAAATAAAATATTATACGTTCGCCTGCCTAAGTAGTGAAATTGAAAATGCTTGCTGTCGTTGCATCACTCTGTAGCCTATCACAGTAAATTCCAGCGCAATAGTTGCATGAATAGAACTAGCTGTTTGCGCAAAGTCGCAGAATATGCTGGCCGCGGTGCTGACTGAGCGCGCGTAAGTCTTTTTTTTTTTTAACGGCGCTGGTGTGCATGGTAAGGTCTGGTAAGAAGAGAAAGGATTAATCATTGTATTGGTGAATCAATATTGTATGTGGGTAAGATGCAATTCCTGAAAATGTTGGTTTTCAGTCTGCAGGCTTCCAAAACGACTTGTGGATGGCAGGTGAAAGTCATGCCACCTCATAGATTTGCACTGTAGATTGCCAAATCCTTATTTCCAGTCATTTTGGCTAAAGTAACTAAAAGTAATGCAAAAGTAGTGTAATGCCTTACTTTAAAAAAAAAGTAATGTTGTAATGTAAGGCATTACTTTTAAATGACAGTAACATGTAATAAGTAGTGCATTACAGTTTTTGAGTAACTTTCCCAACAGTGTTAGCAACAACAGGGACCCTGACAGCTTTAGCCAGAGCCAGGACAAAGTCATCTGAAAGAGCCCTCCCACCCATAGCCGTAAGTACCATTGAGGACAAAGAGGTTGTCCTCTGTATTTTTTTTTCAGAATTGTAAAATTGATCTATGATGAAAATCGATCTATGATCAACTGCTATAAATTCAGTCTGTATATGCCACCCCCATTTGTCCTCAAGACAGTGATTACGTAATGAAAACGAACTCAAGAGTTTGACTGAAGAGTTTGAAGCATTCTAAATGTATATTGTGCAGTACAGCACACATTAACGTCGGTAGGCTATTTTAAAATGTCTGGTTACTGCCCTATCCCCACCTAATGCATAATGTAAAGAGGACCCAATTCTGGGCCCCCTCTCTCCATGGGCCTGTTAGAGCGAACCCCCCAATCGGATCCACAATAACACAAGTACAAGAAAAGTATTGATTGAGTATTATGACAACTGCTTGTGCGAGGTCAGGAATTGGGGTTGTGTTTTGTGCATTTGATGGCATATGGATATTGTTGACACTTCCCTTCCTACCAACAATAACAACCTCTAGCCTCAACTGACAAACCCTGCCACCAGCACTTGTTCTGTCATGCTCTTTTCTTACATTATTGGCCTCAGTTCAGATGAGCCCTGTGCACCCCTTTCAGAATAACAGACCTGCTCTGACTCGTACATTAATGGGCTGAATCAAGATTCTGATCATTGTCCTTGAGTCTCAGTTTTCTCTGAGACTAGGTCTATATGCTCGTGTATTTGTACAACACCATAATGGGTTTTTTTATCACTTCACCAAATAGTAGCCCCTTAATGCGCGCCGTACCTCCAGTGGCATGCTGTAATAGTCATTGAAATGTACCTACCATAGCACTTCAATACTATGACACAACACAGGCCATTTAGTAATGCACCACGACTTGGTCATTACCATACTGGTAACAACAAATGTATAAAGCCGCGTGTTAAGTGGTGTAAATACATGTAATACAGTACCGTATATGTAAATCAGTGTTTCTCATAGGGGTTCTACAGCCACCCAGGGGGCGTTAGGGAGGCATATGGAGGCATTGAGAAGGGCACAGCTGACGGCGGGCATGGGGGACATTTTAGTCTATAATCATTTTTAATACTAATTAAATTGGCAGACTTATGATGAGGTCAAGGGGCGTTGGAAGGCTTATGATGAGGTCAAGGGGGCGTTTGTTCAAAAAAGGTTGAGAGCCAATGATGTAAATAATAGTTATCTAATTGATTAACCTCATGATTGCTATTTTTGTGCAATTAATTATTGTAACCTACCTATATGTACAGATGTGCCAGCATCCAATTCTGTACTAAGATATCAGTTCCTTAACATGAGTCGATTTGTGAAAAGGTCACCAACATACTCTAATGAAACATGCTGTGTATCAGCTCTAAAAATGAACAACTTCGGCCATTTATTGTTTAGTATGCACCACAGTCTGTAACTGTGACCAGCTTTTATGAGCAGCTGCAAATAGTGCAACTGACGAATATGTAAAACATACGGTGCAGTCAGACCTTGAACTGACCACGGCCGCTGATAAATCCCTCAATTGATTACACACCACACAGTCTGGCCTTTGTGCAAAGGGCATTCAGCAAACCATTGTATTCTGAGTCTTTCTGCATCTAACGAACTGCAGGAGGAATGACTCTCGGTCTCAGTCTGCAGTGATTGTAAGGCTGTCACATGAGGAGACAAACTGAGTTCTTGTGAGGAAGATGGACTGACCAGAAGAAGAAGAAGAAGAAAAAGAAAACAAACCAGTTCCAATCCAATGAACTTTTTTTCCAAAGGGAAAATAAAGGCAAACATGCAAAGATACATTCCGAGTCAATGGACCATGCAATAGGCCCCTATAATGGCACCACCACACAATGTGAGCTCCCACCACCAGCCTGGAGTTTTCACTCCTGCTAAGCAGACAAAATAACAACACACTTCAAAGACAGCAGAGATGCACAGAGCCTGTGGCAGGGCATACAGGCCATCACGGACTATAAGCCTGCACCACGAAGCTGTGACAACAACACCTCTCTGCTAAACGATCTGAATAGTTTCTTTGCCCGCTTTGAAGCACAAAATGACACTCACCCACAGAAAACTCCCCCTCCCCCCCATGATCAACCCCTTTACCTGTCCTCTGCCAGTGTTAAGAGGACACTGGCCACCATCAACCCACGCAAAGCAGCTGGCCCAGACAACATACCAGGCCGAGTGTTGAAGGATTGTGCAGAAGAGCTGAAGGATGTCTTCACAGACATCTTTAACATCTCTCTGGAGCAAGCAGTCATCCCATCACTTTTCAAAGCTGCTACCATCATACCTGTGCCGAAGAAATCATCACCATCATGCTTCAATGACTACCGTCCTGTAGCACTGACGCCCATAATCATGAAGTGCTTCGAACGGCTAGTCCTGTCACACATCAAAGCCACCCTACCCCCCACCCTAGACCCCTACCAGTTCGCATACCGAGCCAAGCGATCCACGGAGGATGCAATTTGCTCTGCCCTCCATCCAGCCCTCACCCACTTGGACAATAAAGACTCATATGTGAGAATGCTGTTCATTGACTTCAGTTCAGCATTCAATACCATAATACCACAACAACTCATCAGAAAACTGGACAAACTAGGTTTCAGCACCTCCCTCTGCAACTGGCTGCTGGACTTCCTGATGCAAAGACCACAAGCAGTACGGGTAGGGAACAACACCTCGAGCACCCTGACCCTGAGCACGGGGGCTCCGCAAGGTTGTGTTCTCAGCCCCCTGCTGTTCACGCTGCTGACACACGACTGCACAACGACCCACAGCACTAACCATCTAGTGAAGTTTGCGGATGATACAACACTGGTGGGCCTCATCACTCATCACCAAGGGCGATGAGACTCACTACAGAGAAGAAGTAGACCTGCTGGCCAGATGGTGCAAAGACAACA
The DNA here is from genome assembly GCF_034702125.1 of Engraulis encrasicolus. NCBI lineage: Eukaryota > Metazoa > Chordata > Actinopteri > Clupeiformes > Engraulidae > Engraulis > Engraulis encrasicolus. The sequence goes on along the minus strand of NC_085862.1, from coordinate 29,792,936 downwards.
ACCTCCTGCTGAATGTCAACAAGACCAAGGAGATTGTTGTCAACTTCCAAAGGGTCCAAAAACAACTGCCACCACTGACCATCGACGGCGATGCTGTGGAGAGAGTGAGCAGCACCAAGTTCCTTGGAGTGCACATCAGCGACGACCTCTCTTGGACCACCAACACTACATCACTGGCGAAGAAGGCCCACCAGCGTCTCTACTTCCTGCGCAAACTAAAGAAGGCAAGTGCTACACCCTCCATCATGACAACATTCTACAGAGGAACCATAGAGAGCGTCGTGTCCAACTGCATCACAGTGTGGGGAGAAAAACGGAGAAAAACAGGAAGACACTCCAGCGTGTTGTGAACACAGCGAAGAAGATCATTGGAGTACCACTCCCCTCCCTGTAGGACATTTACACCACACGCCTCACCCGGAAAGCACTGATGATCATCAAAGACACAAGCCACCCTGCACACAAACTGTTCAGCCTCCTGCCCTCTGGAAAGAGGTACAGGCGCCTCCGTTCCCGTACCACCCGGCTGGCGAGCAGCACAATGCACCAAGCGATCAAGATGCTGAACACTCAACCCACTCTCCCTCCACTGTCAGCCTCTAGCCAGCAAGGCCACTGACAACCCCCCACCCCACTGTCAGCCTCTAGCCAGCAAGGCCACTGACGAACCCCCCCCCCCATCCCCCACCACCATATCTGCGACTGAACATTCCACCTGCACTACTATACTTGTGACTGAACTTTCAACCTGCACTAACTCAAAACATGCACAACCACACACACACACACACACACACACACACACACACACACACACACACACACACACACACACACACACAAGCACACTGCACTTTCTGCACTAAACCCAACATACACACACTGGACACAACACACACATACACACAACACACACACACACACACACACACACACACACAC